>NC_041389.1:48276567-48287868 GCF_002162155.2 Triticum dicoccoides
AAGCACGACAGTGCAGTGAGGTCGAGGGGAGGACGCAGGTAGGAGAGGAATACTGGGCCGGTGATCGCTGATGTTTCGAGGAAGATCGTCAAAACCGACTGGCTGGAGGTAGATGAAGGCGATCTGCCCGTTCTTTGTACATCGGACGGTGCAGAAAAAATGGACTGACCTATTTGCTTTCAGTCAACTGTTATTTTCATAGAATCCTGTAGTAATTGAGTGTGACATGCATGTTGTAGAGCTATCATATGTCTCCCGTCATTTATTTCTCACCGACCTGCTATCTACTACCTTTACACTATACTAATTGTGCACACAATTCACCCATACTCACACTATTCTTTTTTTATGCATGGGTATTTCAAACTCTGACGCAGTGTTGATGAATGCAGAAAAGAAAAGACAGAAGTCCCTCCAGTGTAATTCAAAGATAAGCAGTAAGCGTTTCAGCGCTCTAATGGGTGCAGTGTCAGCAGTTGGAGACAGTAAACGTAGCTCTGCAGTTGATGATCTCAATTGCCACACACAACCATCCCATGTGCTTGCTTTAACTTCGGAGCCATATTCCATTGTGGTGAAGCTTCATGGTGTCGTTGGGAGCCTCCAATTAGGTTGTGGAGATAGCCCCAACCTTGGTGGTGTTTGGAGCTCAATCATTGTGGCGTAAAGCTCCGGACAAGTGTCGGGGTCTCCAATTATGTTGTGCAGATCGCTTCGAGCTATTTGACGGGTACCGGTGACCGCCCCCAAAGGTTGCCAAAGTGTACGGGTTCGGTAACCGCCCCCAAGGGTTGCCATTTGTACGGGTTCGGTGACCGCCCTCAAGGGTCCATTAGTGGAATCACGGCATCGTGCATTGTGCGAGGGCGTGAGGAGATTACGGTGGCCCTAGTGGCTTATTGGGGAGCATTGTGCCTCCACACTGCTCCAAACAGAGATTAGCATCCGCAAGGGTGTGAACTTCGGGATACATCATCGTCTCCACGTGCCTCGATTATCTCTTACCCGAGCCCTTTACTTTTGCACTTTACTTTGTGATAGCCTTATTGTTTCTTGTCATATATCTTGCTATCACTTAGTTGTTTATCTTGCTTAGCATAAGTTGTTGGTGCACATAGGTGAGCCTAGTTGTTGTAGGTTTTGTGCTTGACAAATTAACCGTTAGGTTTATTCCGCATTTGTTCAAGCCTAAACCGTAATTATTTTAAAGCGCCTATTCACGCCCCTCTAGGCGACATCCACGATCTTTCAATTGGTATCAGAGCCTCGTCACTCTTTATAGGGCTTAACCGCCTAGAGAGTAAGGATGTCGACTAGGGGCTTAGGATTCTATGACACTCTTAGTTTCGATGTTACAAATTTTGATGTTTGGGTTATTCACATGCTTAATCTCTTTAGGGCCATGGACCCAAATTTAGAGCGAATTGTAGATCTGGGTTTTTCTCCTCCAAAGGATCCCCAAAGATTATCTTTAGAGGATGAGAAAAACTCTTATCTCAATGCTCAAGCTTCTAATGTGCTTTTTGATGCTTTGAGCAATGTAGTTATTTTTCAACTCATGTCGTTCCGGGATGCTCATGAGTTGTGGACAAAGCTTCAAGATAAATATGGTGTGTCCAATATTTGTGGGGATGATTGTTCTCCCTCCACCTCCGGTCGTATAGTCTTCTCGACTTCTTCTACTTCACCTACATGTGGTTTGCCACAAGATAATGATATGGTGAGTAGTGTTGGTCATTGCAATGATGATAGTATGCTTATTGTGGATGATCCTTCATCACTATCTTATTGCAATGCTCCCTCTTTGGGCTTTAATACTTCGAGCACTCAAAATGTTTCACATGCTTGTGTTGATAGTCCTTGCATATCATGTACGAATTGCTTGACTAGATCTCATGATGATATGCTTGCTATATCTTGTTGCCATGATAAAAATGCATCTATTTCCTCGAATTGTTGTGCTAACAATGTAGAGGAAACCGAACACTCCATGGAACAAGATGTGGTATTTAATGGTGCCTCAAGGGATCCTACATCATCATCTATTGCTTTCTACCTTATGGCGAAGGCGTCAAAGGTATATCCTACTTTGTACCCCAGTATGTCTCTTATTGATGATGTTGATGCTAATGATTATGAGGATAATGATGAAGAGAATGATAATGTTGCCTCCTTAAAAACTAAGGGGGAAATGATTTTTAAAGCTCTTCATAAAAATAAAATTGCTCGTTCCAACTTCATGGAAATAATGTCCATTGCCATTGATGGCAAGAAATACATTGAGGAGTTGGAATCTCATCTAGAGGAGCATGAGGTCACCATTGAGAAAATCAAAGCTGATGAGCGTGATTACGCAAATGAGATCGGGGAGCTATCTCAAGCTCTTGAACATGAACAAACCACCTCCGAATCTCTTGGGGAGACTTTTGCTCTAGCACTATCTAGAGTAAGGGAATCTCATGATAGAGCTCTTGAGGTGGCCAATGATTTGAAAACTAAAAATGCTAAGCTTGAAGTTTCTCATGCTAGACTCCTTGAGGATTTTGAGCACCTCGAAAATGGCTCAAGGGTCATCAAGGGTGAGCTCATCAAACTCACCGAGTCTCATGCTCAACTTGAAGCTTCTTATTTAAAAGAGATTTCCAAGTTGTCCTCTCCTATTGTTGTAAATGATGATGCTTGTGCTACTAACTCTATTACTTGTGAAGCATCCATTTTGAAGGAGAATGTTGAGCTACGGGCTCAATTTGAGTTGCTATCTAGCAATTATGGGAAATTGGAAGAAAGCCATGAAAAGCTCTCAAGCTCTCATGATGTTCTTCTAGTATCCCATAATGTGCTAAAGGTAGCTCATGAGGCCATGATTGCTAAGGTAACATCAAGTGAGCCTCATGTGGATACTAGCACTACTTCTAGTCAAAATACTATATTGCCATGTGCTAGTCCTTGTAATTCATCTACTCATAATGTTGGTACATCTTGTGATGAATTGCTTTCCTTGCCTTGTTGCTCTAACGATGAAGCTTATACTTCCTCTAGTACGTGTTGAGACTAACCATGTAGAGGAAATCAAAGAGCTCAAGGCCCAAGTCACTTCTTTGAAGAAAGACTTGGAAAAGAGTCATGAAGGGAAATCCACACTCAACAATATCTTGAGTGTGCAAAAATCCCCCAATGACAAAGGTGGACTTGTATTAAACTCCAATAAGAAAAATAAGTCCAAGAGAATCAAGAAGAAGGGCCAAGAACAAGTCAAGAATTCGGCCAAGATTATTTGCTTCAAGTTCAAAATTGAAGGGCATCATGTTAGATCTTGCCCATTGAAGAAGAAGGCCATTAGTGTCAAGCAACAAGGGAAGAGGCCACAAGTTCAATCTCATGCTCAACCTCAAGTTGAAGAAAGGCCACTTCCCAATAAGACTCAAGTTAATGCTTCTCTTGTTGAGAAATCAAGTGAGAAGAAAGTGAAGAGCAGACGTTGCTACTTATGTGATGAGAAAGGTCACGTCACTTCTTCATGCACTAGTGGTAACTTATCCAACCCAATTATTATTGATGATATCTATTCTGTTGGGAAGGATAAGGTTGGCAATGTGTTTGCCAAGTTTGTTGGTACGCAAAGTGGTGTCAAGAAAAGAACCATTTGGGTAGCCAAGCCTATTGTGACTCACCTCTTAGGACCCAACTTGGTTGGGGACCACCAAGCTCAAATTTGATCAATAGGTGTTGTTGGAGGGCATTGGAGACTTGGCTACATTATGAAGAATTAAGGGAACTTCATCATTCCTTTTGTCTCAAGCCAAGTCAATTGGATTATCAAGTTTCTATCTTATATCCAATGTGCCTCCTTGCGGTAACTTGTACTTCAATTGTTTACATTGAAAGTTACTTGCCCCTTTGCATGGTTTGGTTTTGTTCCTTGCATGTGTTTGTATATGTTGTGCTTTCAACTTGCTTATCTTGAGCAATCAAGTATGTGTGTGTTGGTTTGCACATTGCGTGTGTGTCGTGCGTTGAGCAGTTATGCTTCTTGTTTGTATCCTAGTTGGCTCGTGTGAGAGATTAATGGAACATCCCATTTGGGGGGAGCGATGTGCTTTGGGCACATCACAATCCTATAAATGTGTGTGCATGAGGAATACCTCTAGTATTGATATTTCAAGATTATCTAGCGGCTAGGTGGTATATCTCTCATGAGAAATTCAAATTCTAAAAATTCCATTGATTATCTCTTGTTGGATCCTCTTATTGCCTCTTGTTAAGTTCTTTTTGGTATCACATTATGGGGGAGTAATATGCTATGTGCATATTACAAGCCTAGAAAATGTGTAGATTTGAGATATTGTCACCTAGAATTGATATTGTAAATTATCTTGTTCCTAGGTGGCATGTTAGCTCTACAAGTTGAAATTTTCTTGTGTGAGGTGTGAAGATGATGTTGGATATCCTTGCTATCTACCACCGGGAATTCTTTCCATCTACTTCTTGTCTTTTGACATTTGGTAGTCACTTATGTGTGGTAGAATTTATTGATCATCTTTACATTGGCTTTTGTTTTTTATTTGCCTTTTCTATTGTCAAGGTTTGTGTCAACTCCCTTGTCTTCCATACCACTTGTGGATCTTGTTTATTTCTTGTTCTTGTCTAGTGTTTTCTAGATATAGTGAAAGTGGTGATCCCACCTTGTGCATTTTGTATTCAAATGCAAATTCTCTATAATGCACAACTCGTGGGGAGCTATCCTATTTTCTATAAAACGCTCATCTTGTGATCCTTATCAAGTGTGTGTTGCTGGAAGGCAAGCCGTTTTCTTTTTGGTACCTTGTTCCATCATGAAACTTTGTTGAGAGCTTGGTTTGTTTGGAACCATCCTTTCTTTGGGAGTTTGGCATCTTTAATTTAGTGTGTATCAATGGATATCTCATTCCTTGATGTATCTTTAATGATATCTTCCAAGTGATGATTTCACCATTTGGTATCCTTTGTCACTTGGCTTTTCATTTTCTTTTGGTTTCGGTTCTTGAAAGTTTTGAGCATGAATGTTTACTTCATGTATTTTATTTGGCATGCTTTCTTTCTTTGACCCAATATATAGGAGAAACTCCACCAAGTCTCAAATTGGATGAGATGTGCATGATATTTATCTTCATATCTTTATGTGCATATTTATGTGGAGTTTGTCCTATGTATTGGTGTTTCTAACTAGTTGGTCCCAATGAGTTTGGGTACCATTTTGTTTGTGTTGTTGTTCTAGGAACAATTGGAGATGCATTGGATACTCGGCTCATTCAAAAGGAAGGTGTTGTCACCATGTGCTTAGTGGAGTCAAGCTAGGATGATCAATGAACTACTTTCTACCTTCATTTGGTATCTACTACATCCTTCTAATGGTATCTCGGTAACAAGTATCATCATCTACTTCATGCACACATTTCTTGCATCAACCTTGTGTAGGTTGTACCATGGCATGTTATTCATTCTTTCTTGTGATATTTGTTTCCTTTCTCAAAGCATCCCAACAATGATCTCTTGTTGCTAGTTGTGATGTCTTTGATGGTTGTGTGGTAGGAATTCATTTATATACAATAAGACCATATCTAGCAATGTGCTATGCTTCCAAGCAAATATTTTATTGGTATATCTATGACTTCCTTTTGGATATCTTGTTCCTTCGTGTTGTAACTATTCCGGGTGTACATCCTTCTTTGTTGATATATATCATCATGATTTCGTATACCTAGAATCTTATACACTTGAGAGAAGTTGCATATCTAGATGATATCCTTTCTTTCACGTCCACCTTGTCTTTCTTTTGTTTTTTTTCTTTGGTGGTTCCATGAAGCTTTTGCCTTGAGTGTGTGTCTTATCTTGTTGCATCTTGATGCACTCTTGTGTGCTGAAGATTATTTTCCTCATGCTTATCTCTATGAGGCTTTTGCAATCTTGGTATCCCTCGTCTTGATGAGGCTTTCATCTTCTATCTTCACCATGGTTTGTCACAAGTGTTGGTTATTCTTTTACATTTTTAGTGTGCTTGTGAACCCTATTTCTTGGTTTGTGGGGGAGGACATGTCATGCACCGTGTATCTCATTTACCCAAGACTATGTTGATGCTTTATGCTCATCCTTATATTAGTCTTCTCAAGTGCTTTGTCATGACTCACACACATCATTTTGGTTGAGCCTATTCTTAAGTTGCCTCTTTTACATGTTGCTCAACCATGTGCTTGTTGCAAGTGCTAGGCTTTGTTTCCTATATGCTCACTTGCACTGGTTGTGAGTTTCTATTGATTTCGGGGGAGCTGTGATCCTATTTTGTGCACTTTGTATCCAATACAAATATTCTTATTTGTGCACAAATCATGGGGAGCTTCTCTAGTTTCTTTAGAACACTCCTCTACTCATATCATAATATCATTTATTCTTGTGGCTCATAGGATCCTTGGTCTAGTTGGTTCAGTTGATATCCTTTGATTGCTTGCTTCAATTGGTATATTTTGACTGCTTCATTGCTTGTTTCTCTCTTTGTTATGTCTTTGTGGCATATCATTCTTTAGCAATCTTTGTGCCTCAATATAGTTTGTGTTCCTCCAAGTATTTACCTTTGGGTATGTGTATGATTCCACTCTCTTGTTGAGAAATACACAATTTATGGGGGACCACAATTTATATTGGCCTTCTTAGATTTTCGCCCATTTTGGCAATCGATGCCAATGGGGGAGAAGTTTCAGAGAGTTTTGTGGAGAAGTTTAGAGAGTTATCTCCTCTTGCTTTGGTTTTGTTCCTTAGCATTTGCATCTCATTCGCATGCACTATTGGTTGTTGCATTGCATGGTGATGCATAATTCCTTATATAAACTCTCATGAAAGTGATTGTTATCAATTACCAAAATGGAGGAGATTGAAAGAACATGCGGTGCCCCCATGTTTGGTTTTGGTAATTGATGACAATCTCTATGGACCAATGGTTGTCTTGAGTTATATTTGAAGGATTTTTCCATAGGCTTTTCTTGAAGTCCATGTGTTGGTTTCCATGAGTTTATGAGTTGACCAAGGTGCTATTAAGGAATTATCCAAAGATTGGTCATGTGAGTGTTGAGCTTATAGCAAGCATGTCTTGAAGAAGAAGATTGTGTGATCATTCATGTTTACCTTGAAGACATCATCCAAATGAAGAGAGTTGGAAAGATTCAAGGTTGATCAAGACTAAGTCAAGAGTGAATCAAGTTGATCAACTCACAAAGCGTAGAAGATGTACTGAGAGGGATCAAGTGATCCCATTGTCACGCCCAATATGCGACCCTATCCAAAAGGAACTCGAAGGTCCCACCAAGGATAGACCCGCATATTGAAACACTTTTGCAAGGTGGATATCATTACATCAACATTACATAATAGATGGGGATACATACATCAGGCATACGATGCCACACGAATACAACAGCACAATACATCAGAGCGTCATCCGACTATGGATGAAAACACAAACAGAAACTCAAATGACAACCACCCTGCTAGCCCAGGCTGCCGACCTGGAACCTATCCCCTGATCGAAGAAGAAGCAGAAGAAGGACTCAACGCAAGCAAGCATCGCTCTCGCGTCATGATCATCACATAACCTGTACCTGCAACTGTTGTTGTAGTAATCTGTGAGCCACGAGGACTCAGCAATCCCATTACCATGGGTATCAAGACTAGCAAAGCTTAAAGGGAAAGGAAGGGGTAAAGTGGTGAGGCTACAACAGCGACTAAGCATATATGGTGGTTAACATACGCAAATAACAGCGAGAAGAGAGCAAAAGGAACAATCGTCAACTAGTAATGATCAAGAGGTGATCCTGAACTCCTACTTACGTCAAACATAACCCAGAAACCGTGTTCACTTCCCGGACTCCGCCGAAAAGAGACCATCACGGCTACACACACGGTTGATGCGTTTTAATTCGGATCTGGTGTCAAGTTATCTACAACCGGACATTAACAAATTCCCATCTGCCAATAACCGCAGGCACGGCTTTCGAAAGATTATACCCTGCAGGGGTGTCCCAACTTAGCCCATGACAAGCTCTCGCGATCAACGAAGGAATAGACCTTCTCCCAGGAAGACCCGATCAGACTCGGAATCCCGGTTTACAAGACATTTCGACAATGGTAAAACAAGACCAGCAAAGCCGCCCGGATGTGCCGACAAATCCCGATAGGAGCTGCACATATCTCGTTCTCAGGGCACACCGGATTGTCCAAACTTCCGGTAGGCCAGCCCAGAGTTGCCCCTGGTGGCCACCGGCGGTTGACAGGTTGGACCAACACTCACAACGAGCACTGGCCCGGGGGGGATAATAATATAAAGATGACCCTCGAGAGCGCGACTCCCAAGGGAAAAAGGGCTAGGTGAGGCAAATGTAAAACCAAGGTTGGGCCTTGCTGGAGGAGTTTTATTCAAAGCGAACTGTCAAGGGGGTCCCATAAATCACCCGACCGCGTAAGGAACGCAAAATCCGGGAACATAACACTGGTATGACGGAAACTAGGGCGGCAAGAGTGGAACAAAATACCAGGCAAAAGGCCGAGTCTTCCACCCTTTACCAAGTATATAGATGCATTAATAATATAAGAGATATTGTGATATCCCAATCAAAATCATGTCCACCATGGAGAAATCTTCAACTTCACCTGCAACTAGGAACGCTATAAGAGGGGCTGAGCAAAGCGGTAACATAGCCAAACAACGGTTTGCATAGGAAAGGTGTCAAATGTTAGAGGTTCATGGCAATATGGGAGGCTTGATAACAGGTAATAGGTAGCGCAACATAGCGATAGAACGAAGCAACTAGCATAGCAATGATAGTAGTGAGATCCAGGGTAGCGGTCATCTTGCCTGAAATCCCGCAAGGAAGAAGAACGAGTCCATGAAGAAGACGAACGGATGAAGCCGAACCAAGCGTAGATGAACGAATCCTCACGATCGCAACGAAACAGGAACTAACAAGAAGAAGCACACAACATGGTAAACACACCACACATGAACAAGACATGATGCACACACGAGCATGATGCATGGCAAGACTACATGAAGCTACTCATGGCAAGAGATGATGCAAACAAGAACAACACATCAAGGCAAGTTTAAATGAGGCCGGGAACAACATATAACAATTCCGATAAGTCCTCATATGCATATTTCGAAATTGGTCCAGATCTGAGTAAACCTTATGTTCAAGTTGTTAAACATCAAGTTAAAATGCACAAAGATGATCTACACGATATTCTAGTCAAGTTACATATCAAGTTCATTTAGTTCGGAGCTACGGTCTAGAAGATATGAGCAAAACAAGTTAAACATGGCATTGATGCAAAATGCACCCAAACATCAAGCAAACACCTCAAAACAAGGATGCAACATGATAATATGAAACTACATGCAAAACCAAGCAAGTTTCACATAGAGCACACTCAAAACGGAGCAACGGTTCAACACACACACATGAAACAAGTTATAGCAACAATCTATCCAAAACAGCAACTAGGCATATTGCAAGCATCAAAACAATATACTACAACACCTCAACATAATAACAAAAGGCATGGACATGATGTACAGGTAAAGCACAACAAAACATGAACACTGAGCTATCTCTAGAAATCACTAGAACATACTCAAACACACATGGTAAGATTGCAAGTTATAACAATTCCAGACTTTGCAGAAAATAACATCACGATGCAATGTTTAGAGCTATCAAACAACATATTACAGGAACTTATCATGGCAAACAAAGGCATGGCATGAATCTACTAAATGCATAGATCAAAAGTCCCTTACTGACCATGAGCCAAAAAGGATCAGAAAATATGATGGCACCCACGTAAACATAGCAAGTTATTATTACAGATTCATACATGGCAGAAACAGAATTATGAAGGCATGTAGATGAGCTTGTGCAACTCACTACAGAGCAATACATGGCATGGCAAGGCAACCAACAGTAAGAAGGCATGTTTGTGAAGCTAAGCATGGAAATAGCAAGGTCATAGGGTGCATGGATCACTAAGAAAACACATGGAAACAACTGAACTTAATGTTAACAGGCTGACAGCAACATTATGAAGCAACTTTGGAGCAAGATATGAACAAGCTACAGCAAGCTATAAATGCAACCAGGGGCATGTATGGTTAGAGAATGACATGTAGAACAAAACATGTTTATAGAACATCTCCAGATTATGCATAGAATGATTAGTAGCAACATGTTTATATGGCATCACGAAATAACAGATTCAGCCTAGCAAAACAGCAACATCATGTACACTACTTAACAAGCTCGATTCACTCACCACAAGTCATTGCATGACAAGATAAGCATAGAATCATCAAGAAGACATATTTATGAAACAAACCAAGTCAAGAACAAGTCCATAGCATGCAAGGATCAACTATAGCAACTTTGGCCAAATTGAATAACATGTAAACAATCTGCCAGGAAACGTTTTGAAGCAAAAGTAGAGCACGAAAATGACATGCTAGACTACTCCATAATTGCAACCAAGGGCACGAATGGATAGACAAAAACCACATGTTCAAAACACCCTTACTGAAGTATCTCTAAATATGCATGGATCACTCTGTAGCATCATGTTTACATGGCATCAAAATTACAGCAGAACAGGAACTAAAATCAGCATTAACACGAAGCCTAGTTAACATGCTTGTGCTAGTCACCACATTGATCACAAAAATACATGGTAAGCACCTCTGTAAAGAAGACATGGCCTAGATCAAAACACATGTAGACATCAACCTCATAGGATGCACACATCAATCATGGCAAAAATGACAAAAGAGCTCGTTCTGATAACAGACAGCAGAAAACATTATGAAGCACTCTTACAATGATGATTCAGGCATCAAGATGACCTCAAATGAATATGATGCAATGGAATGAAATGATGTACTCGTTGAGACGAACAATTTGACATATTACACGCAAGAAACGGAGCTACGGATGCAGAGATATAGCACGACGAACATGGCATGAAATTTACTGAATCTGGGGACTTGGTCGTTTCAGGAAAAAACATATGAGCGTGATTTAGCTATAACGTGCACCGGGCGGGGGATAGACAGATGGCTCACCATGGGCTTCGGCCCAGGACGGTGGTGGATCGGGCCGACGGGGAAGCTGGGCTGCGGGGCCGCTGGGAGGAGCTGGCCTGTGTCCCACGTGGCCGGCTGGCCCACTCACGGAGGCGCAGCGAGCGGGCGACCGGGTCGAGCGGCTCCTCCGCTCGATCCCGACCGGG
>NC_041389.1:48288474-48302022 GCF_002162155.2 Triticum dicoccoides
TGGAGAGTGGCTGCGGGCGGCGGCGCGGGGGCAGGGCGGACGTGTCCTGTGGGGCGCGGACATGTCCGGCGCGCGAGGAGGGAGAGAGCTAGGGTTTCATCCGCGAATTCGGGGGAGGGGCTAGTTTTATAGGTAGAGGGAGCTAGGAGAGTCCAAATGAGGAGCGGTTTTCGCCCACACGATTGTGATCGAACGACCGAGAGCATGGAGGGGAGTTATATGGGTTTTGGGCCACTTCAGAAGGGGTGTTGGGCTGCAACTCAAAGAGGGCTTTTGCGGTTACCCGGTTAACCGTTGGAGTACCAAACGAACTCCAAATGGCACGAAACTTGACAGGCGGTCTACCGGTGGTATACCAAGGCCACTTGGCAAGACTCGGGCCATTCCGAGAAAGTTTAACACCCACTCATGAAAAGAGAGAAGAGGGGGACGCCGGAGGACATAGGAGTGCCGGATTGCAAAACGGACAACGGGGAAAATGCTCGGATACATGAGACGAACACGTATGCAAAATGAAATGCACATGATGACATGATAAAATGCAACACTCAAGCAAATGACATGGCAACAACGACGAATAACTGAAGGACACCTGGCGCATCGAAACCGGGGCGTTACACCCATGGTATGGTAAGCATTGTCCATTTCACTTTGTGTACTAACCCATGGTCTATGTGAGAGTTCTATGTGGGGTTAGGTACGTGTCCATGGGCTTGCGTCAACAGGAAGATATCATACAACCCATGGAAAGGATGACATCAAGTGGTGATCGTCATCAAGATTATCGTGTGCAAGTTCAAGTGGAGCATCACGAAGAAGATCAAGTGCTTGAATCTTGCCATCCATTGTGGTGTCCATGGACTTGTGAAGATGTGCCGAAGAGTGGCTCACCCATAGTGGACTATGGGGGAGCAATCATCTAGTCTTCATCGAGCCAACGCAATCAAGAAAGGTGGTCCAAATTGAGGGAGTCAAGATTGTCATCATCTAGCTCAATTGGACCATGTGCAAGGCAAAGGTTTGCCCTTGATAGGTTTTATATTTTACCGGTCTCGTGGTGGTAGTTGGGAGACCGGCTTATAAGATCGTTTGCCGTACTATCAAGGGGGGCTCTCAAGTTGGTAGCTTGATCATATCGTTAGTAGAGAGCTCAAACCATTGCATCCTTGCATCATGTTTCTTGGTTCTTGTTTGGTTTTCTTTGTGAGTCCTAGAGCTTATGGTCATCTTGATGACAAGCTTGAGTTCATCGAAAACGGAGTTCGCATGCGTCTTCTATGATGTTTTTGGTATTGGAGGTTTTACCGGTCTTATCCGAGGAAGGGTTCTCACCATTTTCTTATGGGACTTTTCTCATTTTCTTCTTATTGATATTTCTATCAATATTGTGTTAGCCCATGTCGTTAGCTTTCTAATGAACTTGGTTTCGTTGAATTTGGAGTCCGTTTGCAAAAGTTGTGGTTGTTTTGGTAAAGGCTGCAGCGGTACTACCGCAACTAGAGCGGATGTAAATTTTTACTACCACTCCATAGCGGTACTACCACGGCTCCTGAGCGGTAGTACCACTCCAGAGCTGTACTACCGCGGCTCCTGATCGGTAGTACCACTCCAGACCAAAATCTCGTGTTTTGCTCAGCGGAGGTACGCATGAAAGTATTTTTTTAGTACCGCTCGCAAGCAGTAGTACCGCTACCATTTGCGGTCGTACCGTGAGGTCGAGCGGTAGTACCGCTCCTTGGAGCGGTAGTACCGCTCTGTGCGGGCTGTGAGCATAACGGTTGGATTTTTCGCCACTTATAAAAGGGGGTCTTCTTCCTCATTGAACCTTATCTCTTAAGCTCGTGTTCTTCCCCCATTGTTGATCTTCTTCGAGCTTGCTAACTCTCAATCCCTCCAATGACTCTTGCTAGTTCTTGAGGGAAAAGAGAGAGGAGATCTAGATCCATGTTTCCACCAATCACTTTCTCCTCTATGTGAGGGGAACCCCTTGGATCTAGATCTTGGAGTTCTTGGTGTTCTCCTTCTTGTTCTTCCTCTCATTTCCTCCCTATCATTAGTTGCTTCGGTGGGAGTTGGGAGAGAAGGACTTGGGCACTCCGTTTGCCCTTCCCATTGCATTTGGTGCATCAGTTTGAGTTCCCCACGGTGATACATGGAAGTTACAAGTTGAGAAGCTTATTACTCTTGGCTGCTTGGTACCCTTGAGCTTGTTACTCTTGGGTTCTTGGGTGCCCTAGATGGTTGAGGTCACCCCACGGTGAGCCATATTCCATTGTGGTGAAGCTTCATGGTGTCGTTGGGAGCCTCCAATTAGGTTGTGGAGATAGCCCCAACCTTGGTGGTGTTTGGAGCTCAATCATTGTGGTGTAAAGCTCCGGGCAAGCGTAGGGGTCTCCAATTAGGTGGTGGAGATCGCCCCGAGCAATTTGATGGGTACCGGTGACAGCCCCCAAGGGTTGCCAAAGTGTAGGGGTTCGGTAACCGCCTCCAAGGGTTGCCATTTGTACGGGTTCGGTGACCGCCCTCAAGGGTCCCTTATAGGAATCACGACATCTTGCATTGTGCGAGGGTGTGAGGAGATTACGATGGCCCTAGTGGCTTCTTGGGGAGCATTGTGCCTCCACACCGCTCCAAACAGAGATTAGCATCCGCAAGGGTGTGAACTTCGGGATACATCGTCGTCTCCGCGTGCCTCGGTTATCTCTTACCCGAGCCCTTTACTTATGCACTTTACTTTGTGATAGCCTTATTGTTTCTTGTCATATGTCTTGCTATCGCTTAGTTGTTTATCTTGCTTAGCATAAGTTGTTGGTGCACATAGGTGAGCCTAGTTCTTGTAGGTTTTGTGCTTGACAAATTAACCGTTAGGTTTATTCCGCATTTGTTCAAGCCTAAACCGTAATTATTTTAAAGCGCCTATTCACCCCCCTCTAGGCGACATCCACGATTTTTCAATGGTGTTGTTTGGTTGTTATTTTTCTTTATACTAGGGGTAACATGGTCATTTAATAACCTCTAGGGAGGGACTATGGACATTTTAGTCCGTCGAAACAAACAGGGAGGGACTTTTTAGGGACTAGGGATTTTTAAGTTGGGACTAGAAAAAGTCCTAGGACTTATGAACCAAACAGGGCCTTACTCACTCGGAGTCCTCGTCCACGTCCTCGACTTCATCCTTGTCCCTCTTCCTCTTGGCCGATACTTCTTTGCTTGAACCGCACACTTGGCTCTTGCTCTTCATCCAATCCTTATAGATATTGAAACAAAGGTAGCCATCCATTGCAGCGTAGTGGATGTGGTCTATATCTAGTACATTCCGCTGCCATGCATGACGATGAAACGTGTAATGAGGTTTCTCCATTTTACGGTACGAAGGATGAACCATGGCTCCTGCCCGGGTCAGCATTGAAGGCTGGCCACCGGAGGGCAGCAACCGATTCTTCTGGAGGTCGAAGGGGTTGCCTACAATCAGGCCTATCCGACCCAGGACTTCTTTGTCGTTCCTAAAGTCCACAGTAACGAATTTGACTAGGTTGCTCTCGAGGAAGTTCTTAAAATCCAGGCATTCAATGTCGGCATGGCATATGTGGTAGACCAAGCATAAGTCATGCACACAAACCTGGATCACGGCGGGCTTCTTTCTCTCTTCGTCCTTTAGATCCTTCTCTCGTCCCAGGACTGTGGTGTACTAAACATCTAGCCCAGCGACCCACGCATCATCTGAGTTTTTGAACATGCGTCCGAAGAGAGAAAGGCATCCTTTCACCGTCGCGGAAGAACGGGTGTAGATGATGTCGAACTCATCGCCAGTGATGGTTCTAACCTTGTACTCACCATAGATCATGGAGATTTGGGACGCCATGGATTTGGGAGGAGGGTTAGGATTAGTGGAACTGCCATAATGTGAAAGGACGGGACGACTAGGAGCAAACCGATGTAGTATTAAAGGACGTACGGGGACGAGTAGGAGCGAACTGCTAGTGTGGGAACGACAGGGTAGTGGCTTTCCATTCTCCAATGATACGGGCTTCCGAGAGCCCTTGGATCTGAGATTGAATGGTTGTGTGGCGTTATTCTAGACCTATGGGTGAATATCCTATCCTGGAGGGTTCTTCTGCAAATTTTCAGCAACTTAGTGTGCGACCGTATGATCTCAGATCCAAGGGCTACCAGCAGCCCATATCATGGTCGCGCCTACCACGACCGTCGCGTCGCTCGCGTGGTCGCGCCCTTGGAGATTTAACACGGTGTGTTAGGCTATCTGATGTTGACATGTCATCACTTAGTCACTCATACTACAACAAGGTTAGCTATAAGGTTGGCTATAAGTGTATATTTTTTTACTTCTCTCTATCTCTTTCTTCGTACTCCCTCCGTCCCATAATATAAGAACGTTTTTGACACTAGTGTAGTGCCAAAAATGTTCTTATATTATGGGACACAGGGAGTATTATTTATTTCATTTGCCAAGGAGTGACCTCTTCTAATGAAATGGTGTGCTTATTAGTTTTTTGTTGCTAAGTTTGCTTCATTTAATTAGCTATAGACTCCAAATTGTCTTTTCACCTAGGTACACGCGCTTAGCACCGTTTCTTTCTTGGGTAACCAAACTAGTCTCTCTCTTCTTGATTAACTTGTCACATCAGACTTTATGCCTAAGTGGCAAGCTTAGCACCTATAGGAGCAAGTAAGTACAATAGTGCGCTTTACATGGCATTTTTGCATATGTGGAGGAAAGAGAGGCAAGGAAAAAGTGGAGAAGTGGGCTCTCATGCAAGAGCCAGCCTCTACTACATGGTGGGGCATTGGGAGAGACACCTGTATGGAGGTGGTAAAGAATCGGGAGACTCACGCCGGTTGTAGCGCCGCAGTTAAAATGATAATGGCAAGTCAAATCACGGGGCCCCACCTGTCCAACAGTAACTTGCTGTCAAATCACACAGCCCTACGTTTGCAGCAGCCTACTCCCTCGTCTTCTCGCGTCTCTGTCAAATCGACTAGGCGGAACTGCCCCGCCTACCGCGCAGGAAAAGCCCCATCCTTGACTTTTAAATACAACTACATCCTCTTAAGAATGCAATGATATACTTTTTGTGACATAGTAACTCATATTTAGGTAGTCAAATGGATGACCTAGAACTACGTGCACACCCTATAAACCGAGACGCCTAAAAATAAAAAAACGAGACGGAGAGGGTAGTTCAGCACATATCTTTTTAGATCAATATAGTCGGGATTCACCAAGGAGCAAAACCAAGTGGCAGGCTGCTCCTGTCGTGTTGGCGTAGCAACTCAAGCAGGGTCAGTCCACACACGAAGTGGCGACACACTTAACAAGACCCCTTTGGCCAACATGTGGATCACCCACCGTCTTGTTCCATGTGCGATGCACCAAATTACAGTTTGGAGCAGCGGTTGGAATTGAAGGCACCCCGATTGTAGTGCCGCAGTAGTAGAAAATGAGCGATGAGGGGTCAAATCACAAAGCCCCACCTTTCCCGCATTAGCTGGACGGACGAAGCAACTAGCATTTCACTCTAGGGCGCAAGAGCATAAAGAAAAGAGAAAACAATGATGCGTGCGGCAGCTACCTAGGGCACCCGAGGGTAGGGGTCTCCACTACAAATCCTTTTTTTTGAAAGCGCCTCCACTACAAATCAGCTTCTCCCTCGTCCTCTTGAAGAAAACCGATGGTGAGTGTGGCAGTAGTGTTTGTAGGAGTACTACGGCGTGCGGGGCCACATCGTAGTAAACGGGTTCGAGTCGATGCCTTAAATATGTGTGGGCCGCTTGGTTTTACGGGAACGATGCAGCATTTTGGATCCGGGGACCAATGGAGATATAGTACATACAAAATTTTTTGGACGTAGGTTCGACCGAAAGGCAATGATGCATGGGACCTGCATTTTGATATACCCGGGGCCACGTGAAATTTGCTACTCTACTAAAAACTAGTAAGGTACACATGCATTGAACTCATGAGATTTTGAAACCAAATTATGAATAAATACACACTATAGCATGTAAATCTTTGAGTCATATATGCATGATGTAGATGTTCGTTTAGTTCTTATAGTTAATCTCATTCAAAATCAATTAGTTTTATAAAAATGTTAAGATTCATGGGGTTGTGCATTGTAAAGCATAAAGTAAAAAACAAATAATGGCAATTCATTTAAAAAAATCAATTATGATACAGAAGATTCTAGAACAAAGGAGAAGTGCTTGTGTTTTGAGGTTTGTGCATTATGCTTAAGTTCAACCATGGAGTCTTCTAAATTGTACATGTGGCAGATCTGGTGGAATGTTGATGATATCCAACGGCCAGTAGTGCTCGGATTTGCCATCTCTGCACTGTCGGATTAGCTTCATCCAGCGACCATCTTTCAAAGTTATTGGCACACTATATAGTTCTTGTGCCATAGTTGCATGTTTTGGAAAAAGCTACTAGTGGGTTGTACTATCTATTTAGGAATAGAAGATGTATACATGGAAGTTGTAGGGAAAGAGATGACATGGAGCATCTCAATTACTATGAGTAGGGATTGGAAAAGAGGTGTCATTTGGTTCACATCATAGGAACTTTTCTATTGAATCTAGAGATGACATGTATCTCAATTCCTATGAGGCGGGATTAGAAAAGAGATGTAATTTGGTTCATATCATAGGAACTTTTCTATTGAATATACGCTAATGTTTATTTTCCTTTGAAATTAAGGGAGTATAGGAATCCATTCATATGAACCAAGTGGATCTAAAGCTATAGAAATGATATCATGTTTATTTCCTTTGAAATGTGGAGTATATGAATCTATTCCTATGAACCAATTGGCTCTAAAGGAAAAAATCCTATAAAAATCATATCATATAGAGTTCCTATGATATTCCTCGACACTAAAGGATGGTTGAAATTGCTGCGGGTGATACGATGGTCTTTCTTTGTAGACTCCTCACCCATCTTTATAGTTACCTCTCGAAGATGAATGAAATGATATATACAGGGTATTCTACATGTGCAATTTGGTACACGAAAACTCGCTAAAAGTTTGCGAGGTTCGAATTTTCAATAAAGCTATATGCACTGCATTTTGGAACGGAGGGAGCATACGGCAGTTGCTAATAACACTCACGTGGAAGATTTGTGTAGGAGGAGTGTCTGTTCTGCTAAATGACATGGCAAAACTGACACTGTCGGATGCTGATCTAACGGTTCTTACAGCGTTCGTCAGGAAAAGGCTTGTGGTGAACGTTTGTCGGATAATTATTTATGGACACATGCATTGCATTGATACGTGCCCCCCTCTCTCTCATGCACACGCACCCTCACGAGTCACGACTCTCCCGAGTCCTCTCGCAGACTCGCACGTCACACCCACCGTCTATCTGCAAGTAGACGTCACGCACATATGTGCTCTTCACACCCTACCCTCAGAACTTCTAAAAAACAAAAGATGTCGCGCACATTTTATTTTAGCTCACACGTCACACACTTATACTATTACTCTTGCAGCGAACGTTCTTTGGGCATAGTGTATTGTACTCTCACGAAGAGAAGCGGTGCACGCACGCACTAGTTCTCTCACACCCACTCGCGGGTACACGTAGGAGCGCATTTTTTTGAAGCTGGTACAGCAAAATCACTCCACTATATATATAAGCAGGAGCCTTAGCGCTTGCTTTACTAGGGTTCCTCTCATTCACTCTCTCATGCTCTCTAGATCTAAGCAAGACATAGGTGGCCACACTCTCTCTCAGCTCATGGCTGGTCACAAATCCATCCGGACAACCTCGACCAGGGCAGGGGTGTAGGTGCGTCATTCACGCTGTCGTCAGCAGCGAGGGAGGAGACCAATGGCTGCCCGCGCGTCCCGATCGGCGGCTATGCCATTCTCTCTGAGAGAGTGCCGGCTCAAGAGGGCCTCCGACCCCTTCTTCCTCCCTGCGGTATTGTGGCCAAGATGCGGCCTCCCGACGCCTCTTTGCCACATGCCGATGACCCTCAGCTATATATTCCTTCGAAACCTGCCTTGCTCTACTACCCCAGCTCCCTTCGTGTGGATCTTTTTCTACTTCTGTCCGCTATTCCAAAGGCACCTAGACTTTTACTATTATTAGAGGTAAAGCTAGTTCATACAGTTGACTCTAAGCGTTGGTTCAAACAGGGAAGAAAGTGGGAAAGCTGTAGCATGAATCTAGGACTTGGTTCTAAGAGGAAACGGGGGAAAGTAGTAGATACTGGCTACCCAACCGGTCTCTTGGTTGAAAAGACGAAGAAAGCATGGTGGATGGCAAAGGGTGGGGGGAAGTGGACCTATCTCTTGGTTGAAAAAGGAAAGAAAGTGACGGGTGTTGGGGGACAACGCAAATGAGAATGAGCAGGTCTAGATTTCCTGTGCTCACATAGGAAAATGTCACCGAGGAGATAAAAAATGGGACAAATGTAGACATGCTGTCTGAGTGTTTGCCGCTCTCGGCAGCCACATCTGCCTCACCAATTTATGCCCCTGCTGTCCCTACACCCATATCGCTACCGTCAATGTTGAGAATATCGCTTATCGTTAGCGTCTCGGCCATCTTAGAATTAGAGATTAATCGGAAATCAGCCGATTAATCGATTTTCTCGGTCGACTATTAATCGGTAATTTTTTGCAAATCCAAGGTTTCCAGCACTAAAATATGCTATATTCAACACCAAAACAATATTGGACAGAAGTGTTACCTTGATTCCTATCCTTTGAATCCTCTTATAATGACCAACAAAATAGGACAATAGTACATATTGTGAAACAAGGTCCACAAAACACAAATAAACATACTTTTTGCAAACATAATGTTAGGAATAGGCCCGATTTATCGGTAGATTCCCGATAAATCGCTTATCAGAGTGATAAATCGACCTAAACAATAAACGGTGAAGATAAGGCATAATCTTATTCGGTCACCCCAAGAGTAGCGATAAATCGGACGATAAATCGCTGATCGGAAGATTTCTTGAATAGTGGCTACCATTAATGTAAAATCACATGAAGCATTAAGCAATGCCACCTAATGTCACTATAAGTAATGGTCTAGTGTCGTCGATAAATTGAAGCAATGACACCACCATTTTATGAAGTGCTTCCGTCTTGCTTTATTTCCCATGAATTGTGTTTTTGCAGTTACACTTAAATCTCACACCGCTAACATTGCTTCATCCAAGTGGAACTACACAAATTTCACTACAAGAAATATGTCAACTTGTGACCTTGACTATTGGTCACTGAAAGGTCATTGTTTTTCATTTGCGACCTTTTTTGACCAAAAACAGAAGGTCAAAAGCTGAGGGTCGTTAACTGACTATAGCGACCTTCTTTGTGAGAAGGTCATGGACGTTTACGACCAAAATATTCCTACAGTGGCGTTTTGGTCACTAGCAACCTCCTCAGGCCATGTAGGCATCCAGCGTGGCAAGCTGATGTGGCACAAGATTCAGCCCGGTCCAATTAGGTGTTTTACATGGGCCGAGCCCATTAATGCAGCCCATTTATGTTTTTTTTCTGTGTGTCAATTTTTGGTTGGGTTCATGGGCCAAACCCTATATTGCAGCCTTTTTTATTGTTGGGTTGTGGCCTTTTTGTCTAAACAAATTTAGTTTTTCTTTTTTTTCCAAAAGAAGGGTCCACTAGTCAGATGGGTCCCAATTGTCAGGTTGTTTTCATTTGTCATGTTGTGGTAAGTGGGTCCCATCTATCAGACTCATATTCTTCGTATTTCAAGCAGTATTTAGATTGGCAGAGACAAAAAACACACATAATACTTAAACAAGAGCAACCAGATCATATAATACAAGCTCTATCCGTGCCACTACAAAGGGCCTTGTGTAATACAATACTTTACAATCTCTACAAGTGTAACAAGCTCTACAATTGTAATACAGTACTGCTTCACAAGCTCCTGTCATGAAGAACATACTCGACTCTCGTATTTCTAAGCAACTTCAATAGGACAAAAATTTCGGTAGTCAGGGCTGGGACCATAGTTAGATGAACAACACGCCGGACTCGCTCGACAGCGATAGTCAAGGCTAGGAACAAACAAAACATCAACATGGCTTCCTCTGTCATCCTGTTACATGAATCAGAGAAGAGTGAGAAAAGCTGGGGCAAATATATTATGAACAAACCATTCAAGAAAAGGACATTTGTTTAGAATGATAACACAAATTCAGCTAGTAGCATGCTTTTTGTTGTTGAGCTAGTTAAAATGAGATGCTAGCTCATATAAGAAACAGAGACACAATATGAATATGCATGGCACAGGTTGTGCAAAAAACTGCACTACAACACATTGCACCTAAAACAAAATACCAGCAACAACTTGTCAAATTTTAAGCACCAGCAGAATAGATCTAACAAACCAGACCATGATCATCATGCATCAGGATTTATGGTTCTAGCAAAACAGTTAAGAGATGGACATACATGCATCAAGCATACCAACTACTACAATAAGAGGTCCAGATGCTCCAGGAACTAGAGGGAGCATACCAACTACTACAATAAGAGGTCTATAGGTCCAGATTCAGGAGGATGAGCTTGCTGTATCCATTGTACCTGGGTCATATTTAGGTACACAATTAGCTAATATGTCAACATTTAGTTACCATGAACATAAAACAACAAACTCGGATAAGCATTAGCAGTATAGTACAGAATGTATCACTATAGCTTTGGGAAATAGTTAAGTCTTGTGGGTATCTACTTTACTTGCATATGGCCAACACTAACCAGTATGAGTTTGTTCAATAACTAAAAAGTACTCAGTAGCTGACAATGTATAGTTTACACATATAAACCGAAGATTCAGCAAAGGCATGTTGATAAAACAGCGAAAACAATGGTATCTGGTATACCGCCATGCATGAGCACTTCTTACCACTTATATTCATCATCACGGCAACCTATAACCACCTACGCTCATTGTTACAAATCTATGCATAGTTCAAAAAAAATGACCTGATCTTATCTACTTCAGATCTACTTCAAATCTATGCAGACTTCAGATCTACTCGAATTGCTATAGGTGTTATGTACAGTTAGTTTTGAATTACTCATGGTATATAAATAACAGAAAATTGACCAAAAGACTAACAGTTATATCAGCTTCCAGTGGTTTACTGATGGCAGGAAATAAAGTCGTAAAGCTCAGGGTAAAATCATAAGTAATCCCAAACAACTAATAACTGAGCTAATGCTAGTTAAAGCAACTTCCGAGAATTACTATTGAGGAAGTTATCATAAAGAACACTAGTCTGATTAGTAATTATTATATTAATTTAAGTTACAGAAAAACAAATACAGAATGTAACCAGAGAAACAAACGACTGTCACGTACAATGTGCAAATTGCAAGGGAGGATAAACAAGTATCAGTTAAGATAAGTATTATGTACTACGTTTTACAACGGTCGCAGAAGGCAGTATCGAATGGTGATGCAAATGAGTAAAAAGAAACATGGTGTCGATAACTCTGCTCTGCAGCAGCAAAGATGGCTAAGATTAGCCCAAGTTAATTCCAAGCTAATAGATTTAGCCCAAGTGTGTGTGTGTGTGTGCGCGCGCGCTCCAAGTATAAACAAGTGAAGCAAAGAGTAGTGCACTATTGATGCAAGCAAGCAGTATACACCAAATTTTAATTAACTGAAAATGATTCAGTTAATTACTCCTTCAAGCAAACAAGAGCATATTTGAAGGTGCAACAAGTCTCAGAAAAGTCACACATTGCTAGCCATGGCAACACTCCTAGAGAATAGTAACACATGATCATGTGCTGTAGATATTGTGTTCATGGCTTCGGTCAAACTTGCGCATATGGCTTCACCTTCTGATTCAAGGGTGTAGGTCCTGGCTGGATTTTGTGGTGTGCCTCTATGGTCAATGCAAGCTGCGGAGAAAGAAAGAAAAAAGTGAGATGTGGCTCTTTAGACCAAGAGGTTCAGACAACAAAGGTGAGAACTAGGAACATGCCATGTATTTTTCAAATGTAAACAATTATCAGTGCCAATCATCCATTGCTGACAAACCTAGATAGAATGTAATAAACTTGTGCATTCTGTAAAGTGGCTCATTCCAATCATAGTTGTACTATGGCATAGAAAACAATTCCGTGACCTCACTGCTACAAATTAACTTGATGTTGTTCTGCTACTAGACCATTCAAGCTCATGGCCGGATCGACCAGAATCAGAACATAATAAACATACAAAACATATGTGGAAATGAGTTTCTATTCAAAACAGCAAATATCCCTAAATGAACAGACCTCGGAACCACTATTCTGACATGGTAGAGAACTATCTGTAAGCAGACTCACATTCCCACATATGTATTCATCTGCCAACCACTCTCGAGAAATAACAAATAAGTTGAGATTTTGCAAGTTCAAGTCACAAATACCTTAATATCTCACATGCATCAGTTTACAGAACCTAGAATTACCAGGTATTTTAATAACAATACTTACTAGTACTACCAGATTAAATGAATCTTTCGTTCCTAATTGTCAACCCTATAAACAACTCTACATCAGCATAGATAACGTCGCCACCATCCATCACACAGAAACTGGATGACTTGCAGCAATACCAATCGAGCCACCTAAAAGGGACACACAAACCGAAGCCCAACTCAGTTGAGTCGTCGACAGATCGGCAGTCCCTTATTCAACAAAGAATGCCACGAGAAGCCATCTAGAATTGTAAATAATAGACAAATACTAATTGTGTTGGGAGAAAGAGGCTGCCATGGATGGGAGGCGAGGGTACAAACAAGATCCCATCCATAACCCGTGGTCATTTTCCACTTACAGAGTTAATCTAAAAGTGATGGTAAGGCAGAACTATGAGCGGCAGAGCAGATCTCTGTATTACACAAACAGACTATGAAACACATAGTCATGGGCGTCATACATCACCCGAGCAAATCCGAAATTAAACTAACATAGTCATGGATGGGAGGAGAGGACTGCATGATCGATCGAACAGGCCAAGAAACGTAACGAGATGACGCTCAAGAGGAGAAGAGGAAGGGGTGACCTTGGGAGGATGGGGTTACCCGGGCGTCAGCTATCTCCGTCGGCCTCCTTCCTTCCATCCCACATCAAGCTGCCTGGAAAGCCTGGGAAAACTGCAGCCAGACGTGGCTCTTCTTCAGCTCCTGGCCGGCCACGGCGCCGCCAGCGAGCATCGCCCTAACGGGCGTCATTGCCATCCCGGCGGAGTAGAGGTTGCCCCCCAGCCCGCCCTGGATCTGCTCAAAGATGAAACACAGTTGTAGATTGCACCTTGTTAGTACTTGCAGAAGCATAGATGGCAGTGAGCGAGCGAGCGAGCATTTGGGCTTACTCTTGTGACGACGGCGGTGAGGTCCGGCGTCTGCGTGGCGGCGAGGTCGAGGACACGGATCAGGTCGATGATGGCGGCGTGGACATGGGCGCTCGACCGAACTCCTTGCCGGCTTTCCCTCCCTTCTGTTCCCTTTCTTCCCTTCCCTTGGGAGAGGAAGGAGAAGGT
>NC_041389.1:48302331-48317145 GCF_002162155.2 Triticum dicoccoides
AGGGGAGGGTGAGATGGCCGGCGGCAGGGCTCGGGGTGGATCGGCGATGTGGGAGACAAGGGGAGAGATCGGGGTGGCGGCGGCGATGTGGGAGACGAGGGGAGGGTCGGGGTGGGTGGCAGATCTGGAGCCCTAGGGTTCCTGGGGTGAGAAGGTGAGGGAGTTTTCTTTTTTCTTTTTTTTGAGACAATGAGGGGGGTGAGGGAGAAAGGGCTGCCGTCGGATCCGATAGCATCCGATGGCGTATGAGCACGATCTGCATGACATGCCCATGGACCAATCAGAACCCAGTACAGGTTATGACCTTCTAAATTGGTCATAATCGACTAAAAATAAGGTGTTGAACCATATTTTTTTCAAAAAAAGGTGTTAAATCATATAAACAGTTTTATGATATGATAAATTCAAAAATAAACATTTTCATTGTGCACAAGGGGGCATATTGGAATGGCAAACAATGTTGCCTAAGGAAGTTTTCTTTTTCTTTGGACGAAAGAACGATTTTCCATTTTTTAGTGCCCAAAAGGAGGTTTTTTGTGAAGGAGCTCCCAAATAATTGTTGCAAAATTGGACCAAATCATTTTTCAAAAATACTAGGCCATATTTAATGCACAATTGACCAAATGGTTGGGTGTAAAAAGTTTTTATCCACCTCTGGTGAAAAAGACAAATTCCCGCTGATTCAGTTGGAAGCGGGTCAAATTTGAACTATAACTACCTCGTAGTTTGCTCTTTATTTTTTCCAAAAATCATTTCTAGGTACATAAGTATCTATTTAATCAGAGAAACACCAAAAAAATTCCAAGATTCAACCACTAGCTAGGAACGGTCATTCCCGCCGTTTTGACCGCATTTTGAAACAGGCATAAAAAATAAAAAATATCAAAAAATTGGGAAACCTTAGCATTGTGTCATTATATGTGGCCAAGGTCCCATGAAAAATAATAAACTTGTAATACGACAATTATTTTAAAAAAGTGTTCTCAGAAACGAGCTATCACGTGTGGAGATCAATGGCTTTCAAGCCAAATGATCAATCTTATGGCCTCATTCATGGCATAGTTTGTTCAAATGATCTCATATTGTGCAGAAGGGTGCATATTGGAATGGCAAACAATGTTGCCTAAGGAAGTTTTCTTTTTCTTTGGACGAAAGAACCATTTTCCATTTTTTGTGTGCCGAAAAGAAGGTTTTTTTGTGAAGGACCTCCCAAATAATTGTTGCAAAATTGGACCAAATCATTTTTCTAAAATACTAGGCCATATTTAATGCACAATTGACCAAATGGTTGGGTGTAAAAAGTTTTTATCCACCTCTGGTGAAAAAGACAAATTCCCGCCGATTCAGCTGGAAGCGGGTCAAATTTGAACTATAGCTACCTTGTAGTTTGCTCTTTATTTTTTCCAAAAATAATTTCTAGGTACATAAGTATCTATTTAATCAGAGAAACACCAAAAAAATTCCAAGATTCAACCACTAGCTAGGAACGGTATTTTGACCGCATTTTGAAACGGGCATAAAAAATTCAAAAAAAAATCAAAAAAATTGGGAAACCTTCGCATTGTGTCATTATATGTGAACAAGTTTCCATGAAAAATAATAAACTTTTAATGAGGTAATTATTTTAAAAAAGTGTTCTCAGAAATGAGCTATCATGCGTGAAGATTCATGGCTTTCAAGCCAAATAATCATATGGCCACATTCATGGCATAGTTTGTTCAAATGATCTCATATTGTGCACAAGGGTACATCTTGGAATTCCAAACAATGTTGCCTAAGGAAGTTTTCATTTTCTTTGCACAGAAATTTCATTTTTCATTTTCCGAGTGCCCAAAATGAGGTTTTTTTGTGAAGGAACTACCAAATAATTGTTGCAAAATTGGACCAAATCAATTTTCTAAAATACTAGGACATATTTAATGCACAATTGACAAAATGGTTGGGTGCAAAAAGTTTTGATCCACCTCTCGTGAAAAAGACAAATTTCCGCCGATTCAGTTGGAAGCGGGTCAAATTTGAACTGCAGCTGCCTCATAGTTTGCTATTTATTTTTTCCAAAAATCATTTCTAGTTACATAATTACCTATTTAATCATAAATACATGGTTTGGTGGCAATACGTCAAGGTTTGGGCGGCGGCCGAGGGCCCCAACTATAGAGCGCGTAAACTCGCATGCCCGCCGCGTGGTCACCGCGTGACCGTGGCGTTGCCATGTGTTCTGGGCGGCCTAGGTATGTCTAGTGAGTTGGGCACTCCCCAGGTAGGTGCTAGGAAGAAAATCACAACATAAGATTCTCACGAGGAGACCGATCGATGCTCAAACATGAATAAGCAGCCAAGTGTTTGATTTGCGGTACGGGAAATGCACATGGCTAATGGGCGTGAGTTTTGGCTGAGGATGATCAGTTACTAAGCAGGCCGTCTTCACAAATTTTCAGCTCAAAAGGAGGATCCTATGTGGTACTTGCTGTGCAAACTACCACACTGGAAATAAATACAAATGTTGAAGCTTGGCTCAAAATAATGAATGGATTGAGCTGGCATTTGGCGGAGGATGGTTATTTGGGCACAGAAAAGCACTGTAGAAAATGGATACTATTTGGACATGCCAAAGTGGTACTTCCTTAACAAACTGTTGTTTTGAACAGAATAGGAAAATGAATATTTTTGAATTATTTTTGAACTAGGCAAGGAAGGTTTTTACATATTGGCGAAGATATGACCCATAGAATTTATGAGATTTTTTTGGGAATTTTGGGAATGACAGAAATATAGGTTGCTTCACAACCTAGGGCAAAAACCGCCACATGGACATGACACATAGGCAAAACTGATGAGGTGGCGCCTAGTCATAGCAACCCACCACAATCTACAAGGCTATGACCATCTATATTGGTCGTTAACAACTAGAAATAAGGCAGCGGACTAGCGCTGTTTGCTTTATGACGTTTTCGTGTAAGGAAATTACGACCTTTCTGACCAAAATGGTCGCAATGGTTTAGGGTTTGGAGCCCCTCGAACAGCTTTTAACCAATTGGTCTGAAATGGTCATAGATCTATGACCAATTCTTCCAGGGTCACTGACAGAAGGCCACTAGTTGACATATTTCTTGTAGTGTTTGATTGCACATTTACTGACCATGTGCTACTCTCATGACAGTAATACTAATGCTATTGTTGTGCATGTTAATCTAGTGGCATTGTTGATGTGATGTGATGCTACTTACTTAAGTACTCTTCATACTGTCAATCTAGTGCCAATTATAACACAATAGATGTTGTTGTTAATCATACGCCACTGCAAATATCTGTCACTGTTTAAATAACCATATTTCATATTTGCGCAAACAGAGATGTGTATCTCCATATCGTTTCAGGATGTCTATCTTTGTATCGTTTCTATCCGCGCAATCAAAAGCACACACCTCTGTTTTAGTACAACTGCGCAAAATGAGATGGCTATCCCTCGTTGCCGTTGTCTAACCTCCCGTCTTCAAGGTATTCCTACATTGGTAGTAACTAAGGTAGAATGACCAACACAATCTAAAAGAAGCTGATTTGTACGTTTTACTTCCTGATTGCAGTGCAGGGACGAGCGAAAACAACTGGATCCTACTCTGGAATGCACTTTCTACCAGTTCATCCATGGACTGAGGACTAGCTGGCACGGCTGCATGGCGGTTTTTTGGATAGGTGCGTGAACAAGAGGCATTGTGGTCTGCTTATTTCTGCAAATAGCGGTGCTTAAATTTAGTGGAATGCACAAGAATTTCACCTGGTCAGTACACTGCATGGTTCAGTTCAGCATTCTAGCTGAGACCACAATTATAATTGGTTATTCTGGAATGAGAGAACCTAACCCTAGATGGTGGAAACAAGAAAAAACCAGAGTGAACTCCAGGAAATTTAAGCCTGCTAGGAGGCCCTTTTCTCAGAGAAGCCTTGCTTGTTTTTTCCTGATTTGTAAACCTTCTCACAACTTTGTCTTTTGCTGTGAACTAGTATATGTTTGTTATGTTCTATGAATCATTGAGATGTATAGAATTGCTTAACTTATGCTTTTCAGGTTTTTTATGAAGACGAGTTTAATGTGAGTGTTCCACATGACCGCTGGACTAGCGTGTGAACATTTAGAATTTATTACATTGTGGCCTCAGTTAACTGCATGAACCACTGTAACAAGATACATAGTTGCTTATATGTCAGACAGCAGATTGTTGATTGTTACCTGGTCGATAGCCTAGTGTTGAAGCGAGCTGAGCCAATGTGCCGGGTTTTGCACAACTGCTTACAAGTGGGGTAGCACCAACAGTGTTTACAAGTACTTATGTATACGTCGGCGCACAGTTCTCGAACGAGTGCTCTATTTCATAAAAACACACACTGCTCATATGATAAACCGTGACAACTTATGTCTTACCATGCCATATTCATGAAAAAAGTAGTGAGGACGCATCTGTTTGGGAACAATTACGATGGTTCTCACATGATTCACGGGCACACAAAAGTAGCAGCAGTTCCCATAGACGGATTCAAACAGAGTACTAGCCCTAGAGGGGTCGATAACAGGCAAGGTTCGGATAATTAGACACAATCCAAACTGCTATTAAACACTAGCTGGGGCTACTATTTCATGCCTCGATCTAATTTGGGTTGGACATAAGACAGACCTTGCCATGAACATCATCGAGGATGTCCCGCAACAGCTCAATCCTATGAACCTTCATGAAGACAACCTTGTGGCCTTGCCACTGATAAACTTGTTTGTGGAGGCATGCCATGTCATCTCCCTGCGTAAGCTTGACAAGAACAGTATGCCTCACAAACAAAGGAGTAGCTTTGAACTTCTTGTGCTTCAGTACACCCTGGACAACACGCCTGACAACAGTGAGGCTGGAATATAGCTCTTCATTGGTATAACCGAAAATGGCTTCCAGGATCCAACAGCCTAATAACTCTATTTTCCCAATGAGTATATTCAGGTCATCCGCCTCATAGCGAGTGACATGTACAACCACACAATCCTTGTCTGCATCAGGGCTCTAATTGAAACAGAAACAAATTCTAAAATACTTTTCAGTATAAGAAACACAAGTTATTTAAACCACTATGTATAGCATGGCATCAAAGCTAATAAAATTTTGCATTATTAATCACCACATACTTAGATGAAAAACCACAATCGAGATCGGCAAAGAAGAAAATCACCTTGGCTAGCTCAGCGGGGGGGGGGACACATCCTTGAAGGGGGAAAACTTCTCCTGCAGTGCCACGAGGGCTGTAACCTCAAATGGGGCGTTGACCATCTTAGTAGTGGCCGTGAGCGTATCTAGGGTCGGCTCGGTGGCTACCTCCATCTTCTTGGAGCTCTCTGTCTCGTGGGGATCAGCCTCCCCCGTCTGCTCCAATATCGGCAGATCTTTGCCTGGTTCTCCTTGGTCCATCATGAAACTGACGAATACTAGGAGACCACTGAAAGTAAAACACAATCACGATGACAATGAAACAAAAAAGAGAGTGAGGATCGGTTACTGCTTTGCAAAAGTTCTTTTTTTTCTCTGAACGAAAATATACCAACATCACGGATCCGCTTACCTTCCCTTAATTGGGAGAGAAGAACAGTGGCAGATGCGAGTGTTTCCTTTCTTGAAGACGGTGAGGGAGAAGGGGATTCAGCGAAGAGTGAAATGATGGTTGCTTCGTCCGTCAAACTTAGATTGCGGGGAGGTGGGGTTTTGTGATACGATGGCTCATTACTGTCGTGCTATGACCGGGGTGACTCTCCGCCTGCATACTGCCTTCTAATTTGGTGGATGTCATTTGGGCCCGCGCGCTGCATTGCCCGCATGTCGGTGAATAAAAGTATAACGGCATTCAGTAGAGGGAGACGTTTCAATGACCTAGGAAGAGCCAGAAGCGGTAGAGTGTCTCCACTGTACTAGTAATAGTTGTTTTTCTGGGTAGCTGTAGAGTGTCTCCACTATACTAGTAGTAATTGTTTCTATGGGCCCAAGACAAAACAGCCCATCCACACTAGTAAATAGTAAAATCAATTTAAAAGCCCATATATTTACTGAAGAAAAAAGTCCATTTTACTCCCCTGAACAAAGTGGGTGGTTCACTTTACCCCCTAATCTATTTTTTGGCTCCTTCTAGACCTCAAACAAAACCAAACCGGACAAAACACCCCCCTGGTTTGTCTCCATTCGATACTGATGTGGCACAGTCCAACGGCGGTTTTGACCAGGGTGGGGCCTACTTGTCAGGTTGGACTGTTATAGAGCTACCGTTCCTGTTGCGATCTGGATCAGACAGTTCCCGTGGCAGGTTGTACGCGTCCTGGCCGAGGCGGAGGCGCGCGCTGAAGTGGAGCGTCTCGCAGAGTCGGTGCAGGGCCGCGGCGTCCACGGGTGAGTCATTGACGCGGAGGTCAGTAGGATGGGAGGAGCTGGGCTCAAGGCAGCCGGAGAGGATCTCGAGTAGCGTAGACTTGCCGGCACCGCTGGGTCCGATGATGGCAAGCAGCTCGCCGGGGCACGCGCGGCAGCTGACGTTGCGGAGCACTAGGAGGCACCGGCTATTGCTGCTCACCGGCGGAGGTGCAGGCACAGCAGGGTCGCCGGTGGCATCGAGGTGGAGGTCGTCGGGCCTGCTCCATATCTTGAGCGGGTGAGGCCGGACGGAGACAGTGATGCCCGCGGCCTCCACCTCGCACCTGCTGCTTTCTACTCCTCCTCCGCTCTTCATTGATACGCTCGCTAGCTCGTCTTCTTCCTGGATGGTTGCTAGTAAAGGTGGCGCTTCACCTGCCGGATGCATGGAAGACGATGAGCTTCATGGTTGCTAGCTTTATGGTTTGTGTTCGCTGAAGCTCGAGTGAAGCTTGGATGATTGGGTTTGGCTAAGCTTAGTTTGGCTTGCTCGGTAGGCGTACATGGGCATGGGAGTGTGAGCTTGGAGTGGAGTGGCACATGATGATACCATGTACGTGCTGGTCTTCTTGGAAGGTGGCGGGCGTTGCTGGGGCTGACGATGGCGAGCAGAGAGGTCCTTGACCCTGGCGTCCGCGATGCGGGTCAGGGCGAGGTCATCGACGAGCGCGTCGACCGCGGCAGGGTCATACGCATCCGAACCGAGGCGGACGGAGGCGTGCGCTAAAGTGGAGTGTCTCGCGCACGCTGAGGAGCGGGAAGAGAACGTCGTGCTGGGTGACGTAGCCGCAGAGGTGGCGCAGGGCCGTGGTGTTGACAGGGGAGCCATTGACGCGGAGGTCAGTAGGAGGGGTGGAGCTCGGCCTGAGACGGCCGGAGAGGATCTCGAGCAGCATGGACTTGCCGTCTCCGCTGGGCCCGACGATGGCGACCAGGAGCAACTCACCGGGGCGGGCGTGGCAGATGACGTTGCGGAGCACGAGGCGGCACCGGCTGCTGCCGCTCACTGGCGGAGGGGCATGTGCAGCAGGGCCGCCGGCGGCATCGAGGAGAAAATGTGAACGTCGGCTATTTGGCATGGTCGTCAGCTCCTCGAAGCATCCCTGCTCCTCGTCCTGGTCCATGTCCGCCTTGCTGCACCCCCGTACCGTCGTGCTCCTGCTCGGCTGCTCCTACGCGTTGTACCGCTCTTGTACGCCGCCGTGCAACACATTGGCATGCTCATCCCCGCAGGTTGCAGCATTGCGCCGCCCCTGGCTAGCGCACTTGCACACAGCTGGTCTTCCCTGGTCGCAACGGCAGCTCTATAATAGTCCAACCTGACACGTAGGCCCCATTCTGGTCAAAACCGCCGTTGACTGTGCCATATCAGCATCGAATGGAGATAAACCAGCCCGGGGGTGTTTTGTCCGGTTTGGTTTTGTTTGGGGTCTAGAAAGAGCCAAAAAATAGATCAGGGGGTAAAGTGAACCACCCACTTTGTTCAGGGGAGTAAAATGGACTTTTTTCTTTACTGAATGAGAGGCGCTACCCATACCCAGTACACCGCCCCCCAAAAAAACCTGGGTGCTCTTCTTCCTCCTCGCTCCCACCCACCTCACGTCAGCTCACTCCACTCGTACCCCCAAATTCCTCACCTCAATCCTACGGAAAACCCCAGCTCCCCTTCTTCTTCACTACTACAGAAAAACCCCAGCTCCCCTTCTTCTTCACTTGCACTACAACTAGGCTCGTCATTCGTTACTCTGCTCAAATCTGTGAGCGCGACGCCCTCGAGGAAAATGGAGTTGGCTGACCCCAGCGCCAAGAATATGAGGCTCCCGCCAGCGGCAACGCCTGTTATAGATCCCGCACCTGGCAACACGGGGAGAAGCGGCGACCCCGCCCCCACCGAATCCCAGGAACCCGTAGAATCTCGAGTGGACCGCATCAGCGATCTCCCGGACGCCATCCTTGGGGAGATCATCTCTCTTCTCCCCACCAAGGATTGCTGCTGCACCCATGTCCTCTCAATTCGGTGGCACCCTCTATGGCGTGTCGTGCCCCTAAATCTCGACTGTCGTGAGCTATCTCTCTTCAATGATTTTGAAATCCCAAGAGCCATCATCTCCTCCCACCAGGACTCCGTTCAAAGCCTCTGCATCCTGTCATGCTACCTGAGCAAGCATACCATGCCCTGCACAGTGGACGCCTGGCTGAAATCCCCTAAATTCACAGAAGTACAACTTCTTGAGTTCTACTATTCCCCTGGAAATCACATACCACATACCGAATGCCATGAACTTGTGCCCTCAGCACCGATGTCCATCTCGCGGTTTTCCTGCTCTCTCCACACCGCCACCTTTGCGCTGTGCTACCTACCAGACAATCTAGTACTAATCCTTCGACTCCCATTTCTCAAGAAACTTTCACTTGTGCGTGTTCGTATATCGGAGGCCTCATTGCACATCATCATCCACTCCAGTTGCCCTACCCTGGAGTGCTTGGTGCTTGTTTTCACAGTTAGAATCGGTTGTCTCCAAATAAAGTCGCCTAACCTTGTAAGAATTGGAATTTCTTTTGACAGAAGGCAGCTCATCATCCAAGATGCCCCTTCACTTCAAAGGTTGATCCTTGATTCTAGTTATTCACCGTTGCAAATAACCATCTTCTTTGCACCTAAACTGGAGATCTTGGGTGTAATACATGATCTCTGTGCTCATTTCAATATGGTGTTTGGCTCCACAGTTCTTCGGGTACTTTATATTATCATCTAAACTTGTAACCATAAGCTGCATTTTAAATTTCTGCGCATAAGTTATATGTCATCTTGGAGTACACATTTTATACTAATATTATGTTCAATGCTCAAAGAAGAGTTTCTCCATGGATGGCCTATCAATGGTGCTGGATTCTGTCAAGATTTTATATATCGAAATGAATAGTTTTGATCTGAACAAGATTATTGGCTTGTTGCAATGCTTTCCATGTCTGGAGAAGTTGTATATAAAGGTGATAATTTCACGCACATTGGAAGCCCGCATATAGTGTACTAGAATTAACCGTTCAGCCGTTGCTCTTTCGACACTCTTTTTTTAGACCTTAACTGTTTTCAATCTTCATGTCTATTTAGGCAACAGGACGGGGTAATAAAGTTATAACCAATCGGTGGATTCATAAGCATCGGGATTTTGTCACTTCTCATGAGATTCGATTGAAGACAATAACGCTAGAACTATATGTAGCCAACCGTGCAAACACTAGATTTGTCACATTCTTCCTGCTGAATGCGAGGCTACTATTGTCCATCAGGCTTAAGTTTATCAGCAGCATGGTTTTGACGGATGGGTATGTCGAAGAGCAAAAAGAGGAGTTTCAGGTGGGCAAACGAGCTTCTGAACGTGTCGGGCTTCTATTTACAACATATTGTGGTCATAATCTAGTAAATTTTACGACCCAGGATGTTCATTCTATGGACCTGACCGATCCATTTGACTGTGACTGCGGAAAATAGTGCTGGAGTTAGCTGTTGTTGTCCTTTTCAATCTGGTTTTTTTGTAAACCTGATGAACAATTAACCCTCATGCTTTTGTACAGTTTGTAAGCTGGAGTTAGATGTTCCTGCCCTTTCAACTCGGCTGTGACTGTCATATTTTCTTTGAAACAAGGCAAATGGCTTGCCATTCATTTAATTTAGACTGAAATATTGTAACAAATCCCAACCAAGGGAAATAACATCACTCTCGCCGGCTGCTTGAGCTCACTGTGCATTACAGAAGCCAAGTGATTATCCCCCACCAGCACCCACAAACTTATTTTGAACTAGCACATCAAATGGGCTGTAAATTTTCATAGGAAAGGCTGCATGACCGTGACAGATTTGGATTCTGACTTTTGGGACCCGCGAGGAAATAGCCTATCCAAGGTGCAGTCAACAAATGATTCTTCCTACCAGCCGTTGGATTGACATCCAACATCTGTCTTGTATCTTCTTTCTCTTGTCTTCTTCTTCCTCCAGCCGCCCAAACCAAACCACCCCGTCAGCTCCACCTACTCCCGCCTCCCATGGCTGGTTGTGCCTCCACCGCCCTACCATACATACCCTCCAACGCTGGCCAGTCCCTCCCTCTGTTCCCCACATGTCCTGTTATTCTTCGGCGACCTCAGCCTGAACACGCACCCGCACCCGAACCAGTCAACCCTCGTACTCCCCTCCGCCTGCGACTGGACCGACGCATCTTCCACGGCTCCTGTTCGTTCTGTCTGAGGCCTCGCCGTCGTCCTCCGCCTTGCGGCCTTGGTTTGCTCGTCGTGCGCGGTGCGCTGCCCTCTTGCATTGTCAACATCGTCAACAACCGAGAGGAACAAGGAGATGACTGTACGTGGAGAGGATGATAGTAGGGACCCACCAGCATCATGGCAGTATGCAAGCAAGTGCCTCTATATTACAAGCCCAAAAATATGGTTCCTCCTAATGGTTGGACATCTGGGGCTCACGCCATTGTCAACGTAGTCAATAAATGAGAGAATTACACTACGAGCGGTTAACACCAGGGATCCAGCAAGTCACGCAGTTTTTTTTGAGGAACAAGCAGTTGTTATTTACACTAGTTTTAGCGATGGATCAAGGTAACAACGGGGCTGTGCGGGAGCTGTAGCCCGTCTAGCGAGGGTTTTATTTATGTTTACCACGTCATGAGCCCAGTTGTGTTTTTTTCTTGTTGAAAATGGCTAGCCCAGTTCTATTTTTTTTAAAGAAATACCCGAACAAGGCCTACTTGCTTTATAGGCCCTGCTGGGCTGCAAATCTTTCAAGACGAGGAGAGTTTCATTCGGTTTGCCTAGAAATGGGTTGTACATTTTTAAAACACATCAAACCGGGAATTAGTTTCAATTTTTTTTTCATTACAAGATTTTAAATTCCATTGATTTTTATGCCTGGACAATTATTTGGATTTTATATTGGTATAAATTATTTTTCATAATAGTTTGAATGTGAATTGATATTTCTGGATTAAAAACAGTTGACCGCACTGAAATATGCAAAATTTTGTATACTTTTTTACCATGGCCACAATATGGGGTGTAATGCTAACAAAAAGAAGATGGGCTCCAAAAAAATTCTTAAGAATTACCAAATGGGCTGTCCATTATTAGAAATAATGGCAGATGGGCTCTATACTAATTTCCACAGATTTGAGGCTGATTTGTGCGCCTACTACATGTTGACGCGTATGCTTTCATTAAAAAAAGGTAGACACACATGCAACGCCCTGTCAACTTCGTCAACACACGAGAGCAGTGACTGTTGGATGTCCATCCAACGGCTGTCGTGCTTGTTCAATCTCTGCTCTTCATGCTCCAGCTGCTCAAACAAGCGCCAGCAGGACTGCCTGCTCCCTCCTCCCACCGCCGGCTATGCTGTCGCGCAGGCATCATGGCCCCACCGTACTCCCATCGCTGGCCTAGCCATCCCTCTACTCACCCACACCTATTGTTATTCTTCGGGGACGGCAGATGAACCAGTAAACCCTCGTACTCCTCCGCGTGGGAACCAACTGCCGAGTATTCCCTGGCTCCGTGTCGTTCCCTTCCTAGGCCTCGCCGTCGTCCACCGCCCTGGTGCTCTCGGCGTCGCCTGGTCAACGTGGTACTGTACATGGAGAGGCTGACAGCTGGGTCCACGGCCGCACGCAAGGAAATGCCTCCTTATTACAAGCAAAATAATGATTCCTCCACCTGACAGCTAGGACCCACAGGAAGGGCCTCTATATTTCACGAAAAAAACGTTCCCCCCGCTGACAGGTCGAACTCACCAGCTATATCTTTGCACACAAGGAAGTGCCTCCTTATTACGCCCAAAAAAATGAATACCCCCTGCTAGCTGGGACCCACCATATTGTTGGGCTAACTTGTGGGCCTACTAAGTTGACGGGGACGGAGGGCTTTGTCAACTTAGTCAATACTCCAATGACCGTATGATGTCCATCCAACGGCCATAGTGCTTCTTTAACCTCTGGTCTTCTTGCTCCAGCCGCCCAAAGCAGTGCCGTCGTGCCGCCTGCTCCTGCCTCCCGTGGCCGGCTGTGCTACCGCGGAGGCCTCACCGCCCCCATACTACTCCCACCACTGGCCAGGCCATCCCTCCACTGACCAACACTCCCTGTTATTCTGTGGCGTCGGCAGCCTCACACCGCAGCCAAACCAGTGAACCCTCGTACTCCTCTTCGGGTGGGCATCCACTGCCGCGTCTTCCCTGGCTTCGCGTTGTCCCCTTCCTAGGCCTCGCCGTCGTCCACCGCCGTGGTGCTCTCGGCACGGCGTGGTCAATGTGGTCAACGACTGACTTCCATCGAAAGAGTACTGTACGAGGATAGGCTGACAGCTGGGTCGACGGCAGCCACAAGGAAGTGCCTCCTTATTACGCGGAAAATAATTATTCCTCCACCTGACAGCAGGGACCCACCAAACGGGCCACCTATATTTCGTGAAAAAAATGTTTGCCCCTGACTGCTAGGACCCATCGGACGGGCCACCGTATTTCGCAAAAAAACGTTCCCCCGCTATCAGCTCGGACCCACCGGAAGTGCCTCCTTATTACGCAAAAAAATAATGAATACTCCCCCTGCTAGCTGGGACCCACCTTGGTGGGAGGCTGACTTGTGGGCCTACTAAGTCGACAGGGACGGAGGGCTTTGTCAACTTAGTCAATATGAACGATTCTAGCTCTAGTGACCGTACAATGTCCATCCAACGGCCGTAGTGCTTCTTCAACCTCTGGTCTTCTTGCTCCAGCCACCCAAACCAGCGTCGGTCGTGCCGCATGCTCCTGCCTCCCGTGGCCGGTTGTGATGCCGCGGAGGCCTCACCGCCCCCTACTACTCCCACCGCTGGCCAGGACATCCCTCTCCTCACCCACACCCCATGTTATTCTGCGGCGACGGCAGCCTCACACTGCAGCCAAGCCAGTGAACCCTCATACTCCTCTCCGCGCAGGCTTCCACTCCCGCGTCTTCCCCGGCTCCATGTCGTCCCCTTCCTAGGCCTCGCCATCGTCCACCGCCCTGGTGCTCTCGGCACGGCGTGGTCAATGTGGTCAAGGAACGACTTCCATCAGAAGAGTACTGTACATGGAGAGACTAACAGCTGGGTCCATGGCGGCCGTAAGGAAGTGCTTCCTTATTACGCGCAACATAATTATTCCTCCACCTGACAGCAGGGACCCACCGAACGGGCCACCATATTTCATGAAAAAAATGTTTCCCCCCTGCTTGCTGGGAGCCACCAGCTACATCTTCGCACGAAAGGAAGTGCGTCCGGGCAAAAAAACAATTCGCCCCCCTGACTGCTAGGACCCACCAGCTACATCTTCGCACGCAAGAAGTGCCTGATAGTCGGGACCCACCTGGTCGAAGCGTACGTAGCGTTGTCATTCTGGTCGCGAACGTTTATGTACATACTGGTTGATGTAGAGGCGCGCATGTGTCTTAGTAGAGGCGCGCACGTGTCGTAGTAGAGGTGCGCATGTAGCATGTACACGTATGTACAACGGTCAAGGTGCAAGAAAGAAAATACGGCCATGTACGTACAATTGGGCGGGGTCTCGAACGCCTACTCGCGCATACGTACGGCCAGGGCTCGTGTACATGGTTGGGTCGGAATGGAGAAACATCGTCATCGTCGTGTTCATGGGGAGTCAACCGGCTGGGTCAGAACGGAATGCATCGTCGTGTTCATCGGGAGGGCCTGGACGGAACGGGCAATGGAAACGAGGCGTGGCGTACCGCAGAACGGAGGAAACAGCTTTGTGTTTGACTAGCCACATTCGAAATGGGATCCTGTTCAGCGGGAGGGGTCTGGCGTACCGCAAAACAGAGGAAACGGACCTCCTACGGTCGAAACGGGGGTCCTGTTGATTGGGAGAGGTGTGGCGTACCACAAAACGGACGAAACAGACTTGTGTTGGAGTGCTACGGTCGAAACGGTGGTCCTGTTCATCAGGAGGGGTGTGGCGTACCGCAAAATGGGACTCCATGGGATACTGTTCATCTCCATTATCGACCTCCTCCAGCCTCCACGGGCTACTGTTCATCCATAGTCGACCTCCTCCGGCCTCCATGGGCTCCTCCTCATCCAGCCTCCAACGCGCGCTACTCCACCGGCTACTGTTCAACCACCCCTCCATGGGATCCTGTTCAACAACCCCTCCATGGGCTACTGTTCATCCACCCCTCCACCGTCTACTGTTCATCCAGCCCTCCACGGGGTCGTCCTGTTCATCCGGCCCTCCACGGGGTCCTGTTCATCCAGCCCCAACCGGCTCGATCGATCGGGGTTCTGTTCATCTAGAGGCAACGCCACTGGGTCCTGTTCATCCACCCCCACCGCTCACTATTCATCCACC
>NC_041389.1:48317330-48355928 GCF_002162155.2 Triticum dicoccoides
CTTCAGTTAGCAGCAGTAGCGAAGGAATCGCTAAATCGGGTTCAGTTAACAGCCATCGATCGATCGCTCAGGTTCAGTAACGCGTAGCTTGCAGTGCAATCACTCAGGTTCAGTTAGAGCCCAATGCCTCGCTCGAGTTCAGTTAGAGACAATGCCTCGCACACACGCGCGTACGTGTACGAGAGAAACACGCATCGCTCGGCCCCCGACCTCCCACCGTAACCGGGAACTCACCGAAATTTTCCTCGCCCTCGCTTCTACCATGGTTTTTTCCGTCATGGACGGCCCAAAGAATGTCATGCAGCTGCGTCTCCGGCCCGCCCAGGATGAAAAGCCCATTTTCTGTCATGATTTTTTGTCATAGAAGTAGGAGCCCACCACATCTATGATGATACCGGGTTTTGTCACAATTATCGTCATACAAGTGTCATAAGTATGACAGAAAAAAAATTCATTCGGCCCAAAATGTCACGGATGTGTCTTTTTTTGTAGTGACCATTCACGATCCTCCAGAGCCAGCGTGTCAGCAGGGCGATGTCCATGCGCCTGGAGGAAAGGATCCCAAGTCCGCCTTGGTCCTGCGATTTACAAATGTCCGGCCAGCTGACCATGTGGTATTTTTGTTTATGTCCCTCCCCAGCCTAGAAGAACCAGGCCTGGTACATGGCAATCTCCCAGTGCAAGGTCTCATGGAGGCTATAGAAGCTCATGAGGAACACAAGGAGGCTTGACAGCGAGGAGTTGATGAGCATCGTTCGAGCCACCTTAGACAGCCACCTGCCCCTCCAGGGTTCTACCCTGTGTTGCATCCTAGACACTGCAGGGCGAATGTCCGCTACCGTCAGTCTATAGTCACTAATGGGGATCCCTAAGTAGTTCACCAGGAAGGTACCCAACCTGCAATTAAGCCAGTCTGCCATGTCCTGGCACTCCGTAGTGGAGTAGCCAAGAATCATCACTTCGCTCTTATCGAAGTTGATCGTGAGGCCAGACATCTGCTGGAAGCAATGGAGAAGGAATTTCAGGTTGGCAATGTCAGATGCATAGCCTTTGATCATTATGATGGTGTCATCCACGTACTGGAGGAGGGAGACCCCTCAGTCTCCAACCAGGTGAGGCACGACACCGGGTATGTGGCCGTCCTCTTTGGCATTGTCAAGGATGGAAGCAAGGGCGTCGACCACCATGTTGAACAAGAAAGGCAAGAAGGGATCACCCTAGCGGACCCCACAACGAGTGGGGAAGTAGGGTCCCATCTCGCCATTGATGTTGACCATGGTATGTCCGCATGAGGCTAGCTGCATGACCCTAGTGACCCAGCGATTGTTGAAGCCCTTTCATAGAAGAACTTCCCGGAGGAAGGGCTAGAGGACCATGTCATAGGCCTTATGGAATTCTTACTTCAGGAAGACCGCCTGCTGGTGCTTGGAGCGGACTTCATGAAGCACCTCGTGGTAGATCAACACCACATCAAGAATGAATTGGGCTTGGATAAAGGCCGATTGGTTGGGGTGGATTATCATGTCCGCTAGCCGGGTCACCATATTGGCGTACCCCTCCGCAAAAATCCGAAAAGTCACGTTTTTGACTGTGATTGGCCAGAACTGGCGGATGTCCGATGCGCCAGGAACTTTGGGAATAAGCATAATGATCCCGTAGTTCAGACGCCCAAGGTCCATGGAGCCTACATAGAACTCGTGAAACAAGACCATAATCTCTAGTTTGATGGCAGGCTAGAAGGTTTGGAAGAATTTCACCGGAAGGCCATCCGGGCCCGGGGCCGAAGCCAGATTCATGCCCTTGATGGCCAAGAGGACTTCTTCCTCGGAGAATGGGCCATGAGGGCGGCATTATCCACAGCCGAGACCTGAAGGTGGCCCATCCAAGTGTCAGGCGCCAAGGATTCCCCATCCCAGGGGTAGGGGGAGAATAGGGCTTTATAGGAGCCGTCAACGTGAGAGCAGATTTTTGGAGGCCGTTGTAAAACGGTGTCACCATCCCAGAGGAGGGGGGTGGTGTTGTGGTGTTTCCTCCCATTGGCGATCGCTTGGAAATACGCGGTGTTAGTGTCGCCTCGTAGCACCTACCTGTCGGGTGGTAGGTGCGACATATGCCAATGGATGGCTTATCATTGTGGGAGCCAGTAAGACATCGCCGGTGCCTGGAAACAGGATAAGGCGAAGACATGCACGCCGGCGGATCTTACCCAGGTTGGGGGATCTCCGTGGAGATAATACCCCTACTCCTGCTTTGCGGGGTCTCCGCATGATCACTAGATCGATAAGAAGCTACAAGAGGCTCCTTGAGCTGTTCGGTGAGAGGATGAAGAAGGGCAAGGCTAGCTCTCTTCTCTCCCTATGGTAGTGTCTAAAACTCTCTGAGATCAACCCTTTTGCATGGGTGTTCCGGGGGGGTTATATAGGCCTACCCCCTGGGGGTACAATGGTAATCCAGCTGGGCGTGGGTCTAGGCCGTCAGCGTCTATGACTGCCGGCTTCTCCGCCGGCTTCTGGGGCCCGATGACTGGTGGGTCCCACCGACTGCCGGCCCATTGGTCGACAGGCCGGCCCCACCGCTTGGGGGGTCTTGTCGGTGGCTGGTTACTATTGCCTCGCCTCTGATGACAAGGGCTTTGTCAAGGTAAGCATGGCTACAGTGCCGCCGCCTTGCAGGCTCTCACTGTAGCCTTACCTCGTCTTGTCTGCTTAATGGTGCGCACGCCCCAAGGAGGGGACCAAGCCGGCTATAGGAAGTCGGCTCGGCCTCAGGCCGGCTGGGGGAGGTCAGGCCGCCTTCGGATGTCTCTCTGATCGAAGGGGCCCGCCGCCTACGGGCCGTACCGGCGACCTGTCGTGGATGGCGTCATGATCCGCATGGCAACCGTGCCTCACCAGACAGGATATGGCCGCCCCGTACGATGTACTGTAGCCATGCATGTTCCGGGATTCGAGGGTGGCAGGGTCCACTATAGCCACGCCATGTCCCGTCATTGTTATGGGGGGTGGACTTTAGGGTGCGGCCCACGGCCGCCTGCCAGGGGCCGGCTTCTTGGAGTCGATCCTCTAAGGCCGGCTTCTTGGAGTAGGTCCTTGCTGGGCCGGCTTCTTGGAGTCGGTCCTTCATGGGCCGGCTTCTTGGAGTCTGCCCTATCGTGGCGTCCTCCAAGGGTTGTTTATGGCCGGGCCGCCTTCCGCCAGCCTGCCTATGTGATAGCCGGTCGGAAGAAGGCGGCCCCGTGTCTTGGGTGCTTCTAGGCTCGGTCGGCCCATTGTTTTTTCTGAGGGCCAAAGGGAGTCGGTTAGGCTACCCGTGGTCATTTACTCCGATAGTAGTCCCCGAAGCTGGTTGGGCTTCGCAGCTGAAGGGGGAATCGAGAAGCTCGGCCAGCTTCCTATCCCGAAGAGCCGGTAGCTAGGAGCCGGCCTCCCTTGCGCGAGCCTTCGTGGCGAAGCCTCCTCGAAATCCGAAGGCGGGAACCAGCTGGCGTGCTAGCCAGGCGGCGGGCTGACCGCCCGCTAACCACGCGCCGTGTGGCACCCTTCGACTGGAAGGGCCTGCCAGCCCACGCGCGTGACGGGCCGCCGCCGCAGGCCGGGGCCCGCCACTTCCACGCCTCGGCCCGTGCGCGGATTTTCTGTGGCCCGAACCGACCGCACGTCTTCCGGCAGCGGTTCCCGCTCGCCATAAAGGCGCGATAATCGCGGGTCGTGGGGGAGTGGGAGAAGTTAATCCCACGCCCCCCCGTGCCTCTCCTCCTCGGCTTTGCCGTGCAAGGCTATAACTAGGGGCAGGGAGGGGGAGCGGCAGTCGTTCGCACGCTCGCCCTCGCTCTGCCTCCTCCCTCTTCTTCCTCGTTGCGGTAGCATTTCGCCGTGCTCTCGCTCCGCCATTCTTTCTTCTTCCCAGCGTGCCACAAGCCCGCTGCCTCCGCGCCGAGCGCTCTCCGCCGCCGTGCTCACCATCATGGCTCCGACGTCGAGCTCCTAGGACGGCTCCACCGTCTGCGACGACCACATCGATTTTCTCCGCAAGACGTGGTGGCTGCCGGGTGAAGATCTTGTGCAAGTCCGCCTTGCGCTAGCGAGGGAGGTTTCGCCGGCGCCGGAGGAAGGCGAGCGAGTGATCTTCTACTCGCACTGTCTGCGCGGCGTCGGCCTCCCCGCGAGCGGCTTCTTCTGCGCGTTCCTCGACTTCTATCAACTTCAGCCGCACCACCTCACCCCCAACACGGTGGTGCTGTTGTCGGCCTTCGTCACCTTGTGTGAAGGTTTCCTCGGCGACCTTCCCACCTTCGAGCTCTAGGGGGGAGTTTTTCCAATCCAAGCTCGGCACGGTTGTCGCTGGCGTGCCTGCTCCGTGCAGCACCTTCATCGCCATAAGGAGGTCCACCGCCGATAACCCATTCCCTCCTATCGCGCTGATCCAGTCGGTGAAGCTCTGGCAACGGTCTTATTTTTACGTGAAGAACGTTTCCCCGAACGGTGACTATGTCAACTTGCCGGCTTACGTAGCCGGCCCGCCACCTGGAAGGCTGCCTTCATGGTCCTTCCGGGCCAGGTCGCTGATGCCGGCTGGAGCAAGTGCTGACGCCGGCTTCGGGTGCTGATCCAGTCGGAGCGCCTGACCGGGCCCGACTTGATCGCCGCCTTCGTCGAGTGCCGGGTACTTCCGCTCCAAGGCCGCCCTCATCTGATCTGCCAGATGAGCGGCCGCTTTGACCCAAGCCGGCTCAGCTCCAGAGAGATGCCTCACGACGAGGTATCTTACATGGTGAACTACATCGCCAACTGCAAGCTCACCGAGGACTGGCAGTATGGTAAGGCGCCATACTCTCGCGCCGATCCACCATCCATGGTAAACTTTCTTTCTTTCATCCTTTGTTGCCGAATTTTCTTTTCTGGCCGACTTCCAACCAGTCGGCTTTCTCTTCTTTAAATCAGAATCCCCTTCTTCATCAGCCGGCCGGGGCCGCGGGGGCGGAACGTGAGTTCGCTCCCGACCGCGAGGAGGATGACCTTGAGGACCCCGACTTGGGGGCGGCCGCCCAAGACGACGATGCCGCAGGGGGCGGCGGCGAGACAGGTGGCTCCGGCTTCACCACCGGTTTTGACGACTGGCCCGACGATGACGAGCTCGATCCCATTCCGTGCCGCCAGCCGGCGACCGACCCCCAAGGCGCCGGCCCATCGGGCGGGCCGACCACTCGAGGCGGCGCACAGAAGCGTCGGGCGGCGCCAACTCTCTTCGGCGGTCGGCCGAAGAAGCCCAAGGGATCCACCGCGGCGACCAAGCGGGATGAGGCGGCCGCGAAGGCTGCCCGCTTCCACAAAGTGGTGAAGCAGCCGCAGGCGGTCTTGGCGTAAGTTCTGGTCCTTACGCACTTTTATTTCTTTCTTTAGTTGATGTTCTTCTAAGTCCTTTCTCCGTTTCGTCAACCAGGGCCTCACTCTCTCTTGAGCGGACTACCGCCGCCTCCATAGTCGGCGGAGCGGGAGGATTTGGGGGTTCCCGGCGCATAGACCCCCGCGCCGAGCTTCAGTTGGCGATGGAGCGGAACGCGCGGGAGGCGCGGGAGGAGCGGGAGGCGGAGGAGCGAAGGGCAGCCGCCGCCGAATCAGACAAGGAGACGACGACGGAGTCGGCCGAGGCGCAGGCCGACGCGGCAGCCAGGGCCCGGGCGGAGGCTGAGGCCGCAGAGAGGACGGTGGAGGCCCTGCGTGGCCAGCCTCCGCAACTCGTCATGCCCCTCCGCTCTGCACCCCCGGACGTCCCGGTGCCGCCGCTGGAGGAAATCGGTCGTGACCCGCCGGTGATGGAGAGGGAGGGGGGCGACGTAGTCGTCCCGGAGGGAGAAGCGTGTTGGAAATATGCCCTAGAGGCAATAATAAAAGGATTATTATTATATTTCCTTGTTCATGATAATTGTCTTTTATTCATGCTATAATTGTATTATCCGGAAATCGTAATACACGTGTGAATACATAGACCACAATACGTCCCTAGTAAGCCTCTAGTTGACTAGCTCGTTGGTCAACATATAGTCATGGTTTCCTGACTATGGACACTAGATGTCGTTGACAACGGGATCACATCATTAGGAGAATGATGTGATGGACAAGACCCAATCCTAAGCATAGCACAAGATCGTCTAGTTCGTTTTGCTAGAGCTTTTCCAATGTCAAGTATCTTTTCCTTAGACCATGAGATCGTGTAACTCCCGGATACCGTAGGAGTGCGTTGGGTGTACCAAACGTCATAGCGTAACTGGGTGACTATAAAGGTGCACTACAGGTATCTCCGAAAGTGTCTGTTGGGTTGACACGGATCGAGACTGGGATTATTCACTCGTATTACGGAGAGGTATCACTGGGCCCACTCGGTAGTGCATCATCATAATGAGCTCAAAGTGACCAAGTGTCTGGTCACGGGATCATGCATTACGGTACGAGTAAAGTGACTTGCCGGTAACGAGACTGAACGAGGTATTGGGATACCGACGATCGAGTCTCGGGAAGTAACGTACTGTTTGACAAAGGGAATTGTATACGGGGTTGATTGAATCCTCGACATCGTGGTTCATCCGATGAGATCATCGAGGAGCATGTGGGAGCCAACATGGGTATCCAGATCCCGCTGTTGGTTATTGACGGGAGAGCCGTCTCGGTCATGTCTGCATGTCTCCCGAACCCGTAGGGTCTACACACTTAAGGTTCGGTGACGCTAGGGTTATTAGGAAGACTTGTATGTGATTAATGAATGTTGTTCGGAGTCCTGGATGAGATCCCGGACGTCACGAGGAGTTTCGGAATGGTACGGAGGTGAAGATTTATATATGGGAACTTGTCATACGGTCACCGGAAAGTTTCGGGGGCATATCGGTATTGTACCGGGGCCACCGGAGGGGTTCCGGGGGTCCACCGGGAGGGGCCACCCCTCTCGGAGGGCCTCATGGGCCGTAGGGTGCAGGGAACCAGCCCCTGGAGGGCTGCCCCCCCCCTTGGGCCCATGTGCCTAGGGTTGGGGGGGAAACCCTAGTGGGGGCGCCCCCCTTGCTTGGGGGGCAAGCCCCCTCCCTTGGCCGCCGCCCCCCTCTAGATCTCATCTAAAGGGGGCCGGCCCCCTTCCCCCTTCCCCTATAAATAGAGGGGCGTGGGGAGGGCTGCACACAACATCTAAGGCGCAACCCCTCCCCTCCCCAACACCTCTCCTCCTCCGTTAAGTGCTTGGCAAAGCCCTGTCGGAGTACTGCCTCTCCACCATCACCACGTCGTCGTGCTGCTGCTGGAGCCTTCTTCCTCAACTTCTCCTTCCCCCTTGCTGGATCAAGAAGGAGGAGACGTCATCCACTCCGTACGTGTGTTGATCGCGGAGGTGCTGTCCGTTCGGCACTTGGTCATCGATGATTTGGATCACGGCAAGTACGACTCCATCATCCCCGTTCTCTTGAACGCTTCCGCACGCGATCTACAAGTGGTATGTAGATGCATCTCTCTCCTATCACTCGTTGCTTAGATGAACTCATAGATGGATCTTGGTGAAACCGTAGGAAATTTTTTAATTTTCTACAACGTTCCCAATCAGTGGCATCATGAGCTAGGTCTATGCGTAGTTCTCTATTGCACGAGTAGAACACAATTTTGTTGTGGGCATAGATCTTGTCAACTTGCTTGCCACTACTAGTCTTATTTTGCTTCAGTGGTATTGTGGGATGAAGCGGCCCGGATCGACCTTACACGTACGCTTACGTGAGACAGGTTCCACCGACTGACATGCACTAGATGCATAAGGTGGCTAGCGGGTGTCTGTCTCTCCCACTTTAGTTGGAGCGGATTCGACGAAAAGGGTCCTTATGAAGGGTAAATATAAGTTGACAAAATCATGTTGTGGTTATTCGTAGGTAAGAAAACGTTCTTGCTATAACCCAATTGCAGCCACGTAAAAGATGCAACAACAATTAGAGGACGTCTAACTTGTTTTTGTAGCAATTGTCATGTGATGTGATATGGCCAGAAGTTGTGATGAATGATGAGTGATATATTGTGATGTATGAGATCATGTTCTTGTAATAGGAATCACGACTTGCATGTCGATGAGTATGACAACCGGCAGGAGCCATAGGAGTTGTCTTTATTTTTGTATGACCTGCGTGTCATTGAAGAACGCCATGTAAATTACTTTACTTTATTGCTAAACGCGTTAGCCATAGAAGTAGAAGTAGTCGTTGGTGTGACAACTTCATGAAGACACGATGGTGGAGATCATGGTGTCATGCCGGTGACGAAGATGATCATGGAGCCCCGAAGATGGAGATCGAAGGAGCTATATGATATTGGCCATATCATGTCACTACTTTATATAATTGCATTTGATGTTTATTATGTTTATGCATCTTGTTTACTTAGAATGACAGTAGTATATAAGATCATTCCTTATAATAATTTCAAGAAAGTGTTCCCCCTAACTGTGCACCGTTGCTAAAGTTCGTCGTTTTGAAGCACCACGTGATGATCGGGTGTGATAGATTCTTACGTTCACATACAACGGGTGTAAGACAGTTTTACACATGCAAAACACTTAGGGTTAACTTGACGAGCCTAGCATGTACACACATGGCCTCGGAACACAAAGACCGAAAGGTCGAACATGAGTCGTATGGAAGATACGATCAACATGGAGATGTTCACCGATGATGACTAGTCCGTCTCACATGATGATCGGACACGGCCTAGTCGACTCGGATCATGTAACAATTAGATGACTAGAGGGATGTCAATCTGAGTGGGAGTTCATTAAATAATTTGATTAGATGAACTTAATTATCATGAACTTATTCTAAAGTCTTTGCAAAATATGTCTTGTAGATCAAATGGCCAACGCTCATGTCAACATGAACTTCAACGCGTTCCTAGAGAAAACCAAGCTGAAAGATGATGGCAGCAACTATTCGGACTGGGTCCGGAACCTGAGGATCATCCTCATAGCAGCCAAGAAAGATTATGTCCTAGAAGCACCGCTAGGTGAAGCACCCATCCAGAGAACCAAGACGTTATGAACACTTGGCAGTCACGTGCTGATGATTACTCCCTCGTTCAGTGCGGCATGCTTTACAGCTTAGAACCGGGGCTCCAAAAGCGTTTTGAGCGACACGGAGCATATGAGATGTTCGAGGAGCTGAAAATGGTTTTTCAAGCTCATGCCCGGGTCGAGAGATATGAAGTCTCCGACAAGTTCTATAGTTGTAAGATGGAGGAAAACAGTTCTGTCAGTGAGCACATACTCAAAATGTCTGGGTTGCACAATCGCCTGTCCCAGCTGGAGATCAACCCCCCGGACGAGGCGGTCATTGACAGAATCCTTCAGTCGCTCCCACCAAGCTACAAGAGCTTTGTGTTGAACTACAATATGCAGGGGATGGTGAAGACCATTCCTGGAGTATTTTCAATGCTGAAGTCAGCAGAGGTTGAAATCAAGAAAGAACATCAAGTGTTGATGGTCAATAAAACCACTAAGTTCAAGAAGGGCAAGGGTAAGAAGAACTTCAAGAAGGACGGCAAAGATGTTGCCGCGCCCGATAAGCCAGTTTCCGGGAAGAAGTCAAAGAATGGACCCAAGCCTGAGACTGAGTGCTTTTATTACAAAGGGAAGGGTCACTGGAAGCGGAACTGCCCCAAATACTTAGCGGACAAGAAGGCTGGCAACACTAAAGGTATATTTGATATACATGTAATTGATGTGTACCTTACCAGTACTCATAGTAACTCCTGGGTATTTTATACCGGTGCCGTTGCTCATATTTGTAACTCACAGCAGGAGCGCGGAATAAGCGGAGACTGGCGAAGGACGAGGTGACGATGCGCGTCAGGAATGGTTCCAAGGTCGATGTGATCGCCGTCGGCACGCTACCTCTACATTTACCCACGGGATTAGTTTTAAACATCAATAATTGTTATTTAGTGCCAAGTTTGAGCATGAACATTGTATCTGGATCTTGTTTGATGCGAGATGGCTACTCATTTAAATCCGAGAATAATGGTTGTTCTATTTATATGAGAGATATGTTTTATGGTCATGCCCCGATGGTCAATGGTTTATTCTTAATGAATCTCGAACGTAATGTTACACATATTCATAGTGTGAATACCAAAAGATGTAAAGTTGATAATGATAGTCCCACATACTTGTGGCACTGCCGCCTTGGTCACATTGGTGTCAAGCGCATGAAGAAGCTCCATGCTGATGGACTTTTAGAGTCTCTCGATTATGAATCATTTGACACATGCGAACCATGGCTCATGGGCAAAATGACCAAGACTCCGTTCTCCGGAACAATGGAGCGAGCAACCAACTTATTGGAAATCATAAATACTGATGTGTGTGGTCCTATGAGCATTGAGGCTCGCGGAGGATATCGTTATGTTCTCACTCTCACTGATGACTTGAGTAGATATGGGTATGTCTACTTGATGAAACACAAGTCTGAGACCTTTGAAAAGTTCAAGGAATTTCAGAATGAGGTAGAGAATCAACGTGACCGAAAGATAAAGTTCCTACGACCAGATCGTGGAGGAGAATATTGAAGTCACGAATTTGGTACACACTTAAGAAAATGTGGAATCGTTTCACAACTCACGCCGCCTGGAACACCTCAGTGTAATGGTGTGTCCGAACGTCGTAATCGCACTCTATTGGATATGGTGTGATCTATGATGTCTCTTACCGATTTACCGCTATCATTTTGGGGATACGCTCTAGAGACTGCTACATTCACTTTAAATAGGGCACCGTCTAAATCCGTTGAAACGACACCGTATGAATTATGGTTTGGGAAGAAACCTAAGCTGTCGTTTCTAAAAGTTTGGGGATGCGATGCTTATGTCAAGAAACTTCAACCTGAAAAGCTCGAACCCAAGTCGGAAAAATGCTTCTTCATAGGATACCCTAAGGAAACCATTGGGTATACCTTCTACCTTAGATCCGAAGGCAAGATCTTTGTTGCCAAGAACGGATCCTTTCTGGAAAAAGAGTTTCTCTCGAAAGGAATAAGTGGGAGAAAAGTAGAACTCGATGAAGTACTACCTCTTGAACTGGAAAGTAGTGCAGCTCAGGAAAATGTTCCTGTGGTGCCTACACCGACTGGAGAGGAAATTAATGATGATGATCAAGGTACTTCGGATCAAGTTGCTACTGAACTTCGTAGGTCCACAAGGACACGTTCCACACTAGAGTGGTATGGCAACCCTGTCCTGGAAATCATGTTGTTAGACAACGGTGAACCTTCGAACTATGAAGAAGCGATGGCGGGCCCAGATTCCAACAAATGGCTAGAAGCCATGCAATCCGAGATAGAATCCATGTATGAAAACAAACTATGGACTTCGACTGTCTTGCCCGATGATCGGCGAGCGATAGAAAACAAATGGATCTTTAAGAAGAAGACGGACGCGGATGGTAATGTCACCATCTATAAAGCTCGACTTGTCGCTAAGGGTTATCAGCAAGTTCAAGGGATTGACTACGATGAGACTTTCTCTCCCGTAGCAAAGCTTAAGTCCGTCTGAATCATGTTAGCAATTGCCGCATACTACGATTATGAGATATGGCAGATGGATATCAAAACGGCATTCCTTAATGGTTATCTTAAGGAAGAGCTGTATATGATGCAGCCGGAAGGTTTTGTCGATCCTAAGAATGCTAACAAAGTATGCCAGCTCCAGCGATCCATTTATGGGCTAGTGCAAGCATCTCGGAGTTGGAACATTCACTTTGATGAGATGATCAAAGTGTTTGGGTTTATGCAGACTTATGGAGAAGCCTGCGTTTACAAGAAAGTGAGTGGGAGCTCTGTAGCATTTCTCATATTATATGTAGATGACATACTTTTGATGGGAAATGATATAGAATTCTTGGACAGCATTAAGGCCTACTTGAATAAGTGTTTTTCAATGAAGGACCTTGGAGAAGCTGCTTACATATTAGGCATCAAGATCTATAGGGATAGATCGAGACGCCTCATAGGTCTTTCACAAAGCACATACCTTGATAAGATTTTGAAGAAGTTCAAAATGGGTTAGTCCAAGAAAGGGTTCTTGCCTGTACTGCAAGGTGTGAGATTGAGCTAGGCTCAATGCTCGACCACGGCAGAAGATAAAGAAGAGATGAGTGTCATCCCCTATTCCTCAGCCATAGGATCTATTATGTGTGCCATGTTGTGTACCAGACCAGATGTAAACCTTGCCGTAAGTTTGGTAGGAAGGTACCAAAGTAATCCCGGCAAGGAACACTGGACAGCGGTCAAGAATATCCTGAAGTACCTGAAAAGGACAAAGGACATGTTTCTCGTTTATGGAGGTGACGAAGAGCTCGTCGTAAAGGGTTACGTCGACCCTAGCTTCGACACAGATCTGGATGACTCTAAGTCACAAACCGGATACGTGTATATGTTGAATGGTGGGGCAGTGAGCTGGTGCAGCTGCAAGCAGAGCGTCGTGGCGGGATCTACATGTGAAGCGGAGTACATGGCAGCCTCGGAGGAAGCGCATGAAGCAATTTGGGTGAAGGAGTTCATCACCGACCTAGGAGTCATACCCAATGCATCGGGGCCGATCAAACTCTTCTGTGACAACATTGGAGCTATTGCCCTTGCCGAGGACCCCAGGTTTCACAAGAAGACCAGGCACATCAAGCGTCGTTTCAACTCCATCCATGAAAATGTTCAAGATGGAGACATAGATATTTGCAAAGTACATACGGATCTGAATGTCGCAGATCCGTTGACTAAACTTCTTTCGCGAGCAAAACATGATCAACACCAGAACTCTATGGGTGTTCGATTCATCACAATGTAACTAGATTATTGACTCTAGTGCAAGTGGGAGACTGTTGGAAATATGCCCTAGAGGCAATAATAAAAGGATTATTATTATATTTCCTTGTTCATGATAATTGTCTTTTATTCATGCTATAATTGTATTATCCGGAAATCGTAATACACGTGTGAATACATAGACCACAATACGTCCCTAGTAAGCCTATAGTTGACTAGCTCGTTGGTCAACAAATAGTCATGGTTTCCTGACTATGGACATTAGATGTCGTTGACAATGGGATCACATCATTAGGAGAATGATGTGATGGACAAGACCCAATCCTAAGCATAGCACAAGATCGTGTAGTTCGTTTTGCTATAGCTTTTCCAGTGTCAAGTATCTTTTCCTTAGACCATGAGATCGTGTAACTCCCAAATACCGTAGGAGTGCTTTGGGTGTACCAAACATCACAACGTAACTGGTCTATAAAGGTGCACTACAGGTATCTCCGAAAGTGTCTGTTGGGTTGACACGGATCGAGACTGGGATTTGTCACTCCGTATGACGGAGAGGTATCTCTGGGCCCACTCGGTAATGCATCATCATAATGAGCTCAAAGTGACCAAGTGTTTGGTCACGGGATCATGCATTATGGTACGAGTAAAGTGACTTGCCGGTAACGAGACTGAACGAGGTATTGGGATACCGACAATCGAGTCTCGGGCAAGTAACGTACCGTTTGACAAAGGAATTGTATACGGGGTTGATTGAATCCTGGACATCATGGTTCATCCGATGAGATCATCGAGGAGCATGTGGGAGCCAACATGGGTATCTAGATCCCGCTGTTGGTTATTGACCGGAGAGCCGTCTCGGTCATGTCTACATGTCTCCCGAACCCGTAGGGTCTACACACTTAAGGTTCGGTGATGCTAGGGTTATTAGGAAGACTTGTATGTGATTACCGAATGTTGTTCGGAGTCCCGGATGAGATCCCGGACATCACGAGGAGTTCCGGAATGGTCCGGAGGTGAAGATTTATATATGGGAAGTTGTCATACGGTCACTGGAAAGTTTCAGGGGCATATCGGTATTGTACCGGGGCCACCGGAGGGGTTCCGGTGGTCCACCGGGAGGGGTCACCCCTCTCGGAGGGCCTCATGGTCCATAGGGGGCAGGTAACCAGCCCCTGGAGGGCTGGGCGCCCCCCCCCCCTTGTGCCCATGCGCCTAGGGATGGGGAGGAAACCCTAGTGGGGGCGCCCCCCTTGCTTGGGGGGCAAGCCCCCTCCCTTGGCCACCGCCCCCCTCTAGATCTCATCTAGAGGGGGCCGGCCCCCTTCACCCTTCCCCTATAAATAGAGGGGCGAGGGGAGGGCTGCCCACAACATCTAAGGCGCAGCCCCTCCCCTCCCCAACACCTCTCCTCCTCCGTTAAGTGCTTGGCGAAGCCCTGTCGGAGTACTGCCTCTCCACCATCACCACGCCGTCGTGCTGCTGCTAGAGCCTTCTTCCTCAACCTCTCCTTCCGCCTTGCTGGATCAAGAAGGAGGAGACATCATCCTCTCTGTACGTGTGTTGAACGCGGAGGTGTTGTCCGTTCGGCACTTGGTCATCGGTGATTTGGATCACGACAAGTACGACTCCATCATCCCTGTTCTCTTGAACGCTTCCGCACGCGATCTACAAGTGGTATGTAGATGCATCTCTCTCCTATCACTCGTTGCTTAGATGAACCCATAGATGGATCTTGGTGAAACCATAGGAAAATTTTTAATTTTCTGCAACGTTCCCCAACAAAGCGGTGCCGTCTCCGTCGACCAGGACCGGCCAAGGCGGCCAACCCGAGGTGCCGCCTGAGCAGTCGACTGTAGGAGAGCCGACTGCAAGGGCAGATCTTGTGGTCTTGTCGTCGACTCGTCGGCACGCGGGGAGGGCGGCTTCAGAGCCAGATCCGCAGAGGGTGGCCGGTTCCAGCTCGTTGTCGCATGATCTGGAGTCGGCCACCGCTAGCTCGCCAAGGTGGACGCGGGGCGGTGAGACAGCCGCGTTGAACTTGGCGGCGCAAGATGTGTGTAGCCGGCTTCAGGCTCAGGCCACTGCGCTGCAGCAGTGTACCCGAGAGTTTCTTGCGACACGGGCGGTCGTTCGGGTGAGTTCTCTTGCTCTTGATTTTTCTGTGGGGGCGCGTCAGGGCACCCACTGGGTGTAGTTCCCGAGTTCCAAATCAGCTGCTGAGCAGGCGGCTTGGAACTTCTTCGAAGACTTTGTTTTACTGATTTGTTCTTGCTTGCTTCTTCGTCCTGTTTGCAGGATTATCACAACCTCCACGCCACTACCTTTAACTCCTAGGTCCGGGAGGCGGATCAAAAGGCCGCCGATCTGTTGGAGAGCCGGCGTGAGTGTCTTTGTCCTTTTATCTCATGTGGGGGCGCGTCAGCGCACCCACTCGGTGTAGTCCCTGAGATTCGGGCCGACTGCTGTGCAGTCGGGTCGGATCTTTCTTGCCGACTTCTTTCTTAATTTGCCGACTTGAGTTCAGGAGCGTGACCGCCTGGCCAAGAAACTGGCCGACCAGGAGGAAAGCCTCAAGGCGGCCCTGAAGGCGGCGCAGGACAGCGAGGCCGTCCTCAAAGCCGAATACGAGACCGAGGTGGCGAGCTGGGCCGATGCAAGGCAAGCTCTGAATGAAGGCTACGGCCGAGTCGAGGATTTGGTTGACGGTAGGCCGCCTTCTTCTTCACTCTTTGCTTGTCCTTGTAAGCCAGTTTATTTCCTAACTTGATCTGTTTCTTTCTTCTTTGTGAAGAGTATTTTCCTGGCTACTCCGTCGCCACCAACCAAGCCATCGAAGCTCACCATGAGGCCCGGCGGCAGGCTGGGGTTGAGATCGCGCCGGATGCCAACCGGTCGCTTGAGGAGCAGCTTCTGGCGATCCAGGCCCGCCTCTAGCCGGCCTACCGCATGTTCCACCGGCTTCAGCATGCCGGAGCACAGGTGCTGGCCACCCTTTGGCCTGGCGAAGTAATTCCTCGCACCCCCAGCCATACTGCCGACTCGCTGGAGGTAGCCGTCGGCCGCCTCGAGGCCTGGAAGGCCTTAGCAGCTCGATCCGGGGCTCGACGGGTGCTAGAGTTCGTCTGGGCTTGGTACCCTGGGCTGAACTTGGACCAGCTGCGCACCTGGCGGCAGGAGGCTGACGAGGAGCGGGAGGCGGTGCGGCCGGCTATCATCCATCACGCCTCGGCGATCGCCGACTTCACTGAGGAGAACGAGGACGGCGTCGCGCAGCCGGAGGAATGGTTCGGGCTGAACCCGGCCGACGGTGAAGACTCGGCGGAGGAGATTGACTCTAGAGACGAGGGCCAAGAGGAGGAGGAGGAAGACGGCGAAGACGCTGTGCCGGATGTCGAAGCAGCCAGCCAGCCTCAGCCTGACCGTGCCTCTGGCAACGAGGCATGCGCGAATGCTCTGCCTGCCACCAGCGATGACCAGGCCGAGACTCGCCAGCCGGCCACTCCTCCAGCCGACACCGCCGTCTCCACCAATCTTCCTGATGCTCCGGGCGCTCCCTTGGCTTGATTCACTGTTTTTACTTTCCTGCTTGTCACTCTTTGAACAAATTTGTTATCTTTGTGCAATTCCACCCACTGGGGGTGTATTCAAACTTCGTTGAATGCCAGCCTCTCGAAGGCCTTTTGTGTAAATATTATTATGCATGTGCTTGGCTTCCATTCCTACTTGCTTTTTATCTTTCGGCTTTTTTCCTTTGCCGCCTTCCCTTGGTTGCCGCCTTCCCAGCCGGACAGCTGCTCTGCAGTCTCTGGCCGGGTAAGGAGTTCAGCCGTCTGGGAAAGCAAGTACTCAAGCTTTCTTAGATTCTAGCAGAGTAGGAAGGGAAGCCGGACAACTGACTGCTTCGACAGCCGGTTGCGAGGGGGAGCAGGCTTGTGTTATGTAAGTTTGTTGGTCCTTAGCCGTTTTTCATGTGGGCATCCTTTCCGTCTTTAGCTCTTGCTAGTCGGGCAGCCGATTCTTCGAGCTGTGACTTTCGCAAGAGAGGGCTTGGGTGCCGGCACATTACTTGTCTGACTGCAGGTAGAACTTGGACATAACTCAAGGCGGCAAGTCCCCGGGCCGACTAGTCGAAACCGGCGCTGGACGGAGAAAATAAATGTAGTGGGGTAACCATGGGTATGATACCCGACATACATAGATAAAATGGGGTAGTCCCCGAGAACTCCTTGGGGGGCCAGTTGTCTCATGCTTAATACAAAAGGTAGCATGATACATACTGCATTTCAACTGTAAAATCTTCGAAGAAGATTGGCGTTCCACGAGCGCTCCGACTCCTTGCCGGAGTCGTCTCTCTTGCGTGCCTTCGGCTTCTGCACGTCGATTAGGTAATAGGGGTCGTTTCCCAGAGCCCAGTTGATGATGAAGGGGCCTTCCCAAGGGGCCGAGAGCTTGTGCTGGACGGCTGTTAGCTATATCAGCCGAAGCACAAGGTCTCCCTCTTGGAAAGCTCTTGGCTTGACCCTCCGACTCTGGTAACGGCGTAGGTCTTGCTGGTAGATGGCGGACCGGCTGACGGCTAACAGCCGGCTTTCTTCCAGCAAGTCGACGTCGTCTTCTCTTGCTTCCTTAGCCTCCGCCTCCATGTACATGGTGACTGAGGTGAGTCGAACTCGATGTCAGTTGGGATGACAGCCTCGGTACCATATACAAGGAAGAAGGGGGTGAAGCCGGTTGACTTGTTTGGGGTAGTGTGCAGACTCCAGAGGACGGCCGGTAGCTCGTCGAGCCAGTAGCCGGCCAAACGCTCCAGTGGCACGACCCGTCGGGGCTTGATGCCGAAGAGGATGAGGCCGTTTGCTCGCTCGACTTGGCCGTTTGACTGGGGGTGGGCAACGGACGCTAAGTCCAGTCGGATGCCTTGTGTCACGCAGAAACGTGCCAATGCTCCCTTGGCAAAATTCGTGTCGTTGTCGGTGATGATGTTGTGTGGTACGCCATACCGGGTTGTAATGTCTGCAATGAATGTCACGGCAGTCGGCCCATTCAGTTTCATGATCGGCTTTGCTTCAATCCACTTGGTAAATTTGTCCACGGCGACAAGCAGATGTGTCATGCCGCCGAGCACCGTCTTGAATGGGCCGACCATGTCCAGCCCCTAGACGGCAAAAGGCCAAATGATGGGGATGGTCTTGAGTGCAGAAGCCGGCAGGTGTTGCTTGGAGCCGAAGACTTGGCACCCTTTGCAGTGTTTGACTAGTTCCTTGGCATCCTCCAAAGCAGTCAGCCAGAAGAATCCATGGCGGAAGGCCTTGGCGACGAGCGCCCTGGAGGCAGCATGGTGGCCACATTCGCCTTGGTGGATGTCTTCGAGGATTGCTATGCCTTTCTCTGGCTCGACGCAGCGCTGGAAGACTCCGGTAGCACTGTGCCTAACTACCTATTGGTTCATTATTGTGTAAGCTCCAGCTCGGCGTTGGACTTGTCTTGCCGAGATCTTCTCAGTCGACAACTCTCCATTTATCAGAAGATGGAGGATGGGCTGAGCCCATGATGGAGTTGTGACTTCTTTGATTGCCAAAACGTCTACTGCAACCAGGGTGGGCGGGCTGGGTTGTGAGAAGTAGGAGTCGGCCTCCGCCTGCTGTGCTGCTGCAGTCCCCGGGCCGGGTTCGACTATGGCAATCCCCGAGCCGGCTGCCGAAGTCCCCGGGCCGCCTGCCTGGTCCCCGAAGTCGAATCCGACTGCGTCAGGGTCAGGCAGCACGAAGATGGAACTGGATTCCAGAGACGGCTTGACAGATGGCTTGAGGAGGCGTTGGAGGGCGACGCCGGTTGGTATAGCTTGTCGGGTGGAGCCTATTCGTGCCAGGGCATCTTCTTGCTCATTGTCGGCCCATGGCACGTGAAGGAACTCGCACCCCTCAAAATATCCGCTGAGCTGCTGGACGGGGAAATGGTAACTTGCCATGTTTGCGTCCTTGGCATCCCAGTCGCCAGATGATTGCTGAACCACTAAGTCTGAGTCGCCATAACACAGGATCAGGCGGATGCCGAGTTCCTTGGCTAGCTGGAGTCCGTGTATGAGCGCCTCGTACTCAGCCACATTGTTGGAGGCGGCAAAGTGGATTTGCAATGTGTATCTGAGTTTGTCGCCCTTGGGAGAGGTGAGGACGATGTCGGCTCCCAAGCCGGTGCGCATCTTGGATCCGTCAAAATGCATCCGCTAATGAGTAGAGTCGGGAGCCGGTGGCAGGTACTGGGTCTCGGCCCAGTCGACGAGGAAGTCGGCCAATGCTTAGGACTTGATGGCGGTGCGGGGCTGATAGTAGATTGTGTAAGGAGCCTGCGCAATGGCCCATTTCGCCACTCGGCCGGATGCGTCCCGGCTGCCTATGATCTCGGCAAGCGGGGCAGTGCATAGGACCGTGATGGGATGTTCTTGAAAGTAGGGCTTGAGTTTCTTGGAGGCAAAGTACACACCATAGCACATTTTCTGATAGTGCGGGTAGTTCTGTTTTGAGGTGGACAATACTTCGCTCAAATAATATACCGACCTCTGGACTAGCTGAGCTCGGCCTTCTTCTGGACGCTGGACCACGATGACTTTGCTGACCACCCGTCTAGTGGCGGCGATGTAGAGGAACATGGGCTCCTTCTCAGTTGGGTCCGCCAAGACAGGCGGTGTGGACAGCATCTTTTTCAGCTCGTGGAAAGCTTGGTCCGCCTGGTCATTCCACTCAAAGTGAGTGGACTTCTTCATGAGTCGGTAGAGGGGGAGAACCTTCTCTCCGAGCCGGCTCATGAAGCGGTTCAAAGACGCTAGGCATCCGGTGAATTTTTGGGCGTCTCGCAGCTTGGTAGGGACCTTCATTCTCTCTATGGCCTTGATCTTCACTGGGTTGCATTCGATGCCGCGTTCGGAGACCAGGAAGCCTAGAAGCTGGCCGGCTGGTACCCCGAACATGCACTTCTCTGGGTTGAGCTTGATCTGAAACCAGTGCAAATTCTCAAAGGTCTCCTTGAGGTCTTCCAGCAGGGTGCCGCGCTTCTCCGTCTTCACCATGACATCGTCTACATAGACGTGGGCATTTCTGCCGAGTTGCTCGAGGAGGCATTTCTGCATGCAACGCTGAAAGGTGGCACCGGCGTTTCTCAAGTCGAATGTCATGGTCAGGTAACAGAAAGCTCCGAATGGGGTGATGAAGGCGGTCTTCAAGCGATCAGCTGGGTTCAACTTTATCTGGTGGTAGCCTAAATAAGCATCCAAGAAACTCAACAGCTCGCATCTGGCTGTGGAGTCTATCACTTGGTCAATCCTTGGCAGGGCAAATGGATCTTTAGGGCAGGCTTTGTTGAGGCTGGTGTAGTCGATGCACATGCGCCACTGCTTGTTCTTCTTCAACACGAGGACCGGGTTGGCAAGCCATTCTAGAAAGAACACTTCCATAATGAAGCCGGCTGCCAGAAGCCGGGCTATTTCTTCTTCGACTACTCTTCTCTTCTCTTCTGATAGGCAACGCAAGGGCTGCCTGACCGGCTTTGCGTTAGATCGGACGTGTAGCTTGTGCTCGGCGAAATCTGTCGGGACACCTGGCATGTCTTTCGGAGACCATGCAAAGACGTCCCGATTCTCATGGAGGAAATCGACGAGCTCGCCTTCCTATTTGCTGTCAAGGCCTGTGCCTATGACAGCGTGCCTCTCCGGGTGCTCCGGGTCCAGGGGTATCTTCTTTGTCTCCTTGGCCGGCTGGAAAGAACCTTGAGCTTCACATTTTTTGGGGTCAGGAGACAGGGCCGGCTGCTTGCCAGCCAAGGCCACAACTCGATTCAGCATCTTCTTTTCTTCAGCGATCACGAGGGACTCGGCCAGCCGACTGCTGGCTGCTGCACACTTAGAAGACTTCTTATAGTCTCTGGCTATGGTGATAATGCCCTTGGAACTCGGCATCTTCATCTTGAGGTAGGCGTAGTGGGGCACAGCCATAAACTTGGCCAACGCAAGTCGGCCAAGCAATGCGTTGTACGGGCTCTCCAAATCCACTACCTCGAACCATATTGCCTCTCGGCGGAAATGATCCTTGCCTCCAAAGAGGACATCCATCTTGATCTTGCCGATTGGTGAGCAGGACAGGCCGGGTACGATGTCGTGGAACACAGTCCGGCTTGGCATGAGTTGCTTTGGCTTGATGTTGAGCTTCTCCATTGTATCTCGGTACAGTATGTTGATACTGCTCCGCCATCTATCAGCACGCGGGAGAAACGGGTGGCACGCCTTTCTGTTGCCAGGGTGGCATCCAAAACCAAGGGATAGGAGCCAGGAGACGGCATCACCTCTGGGTGGTTGTCCCGGCTCCAGCTGATGGGCTTCTCCGACCAGTGCATAAATTCAGGGTTACTGGAGGCGACCGTGTTGACTTCTTGCTGCTGTCGGTGCCGGCTACACCGATCTTGTGTCTGGCTGGTGAACATGACGTAGGTGGCCTGCTCGTCGGGGAACTTGTCTTGAATAGCTCCGACTGCAAGCCGAGCGGCCGGCTGCTGCGGCGCAGGAGGCGGCTGGCCTGCAGGCGGAGGCGGCAACAGCCCCTCGCCCTTGGAGATTCGGGTGAGCCAATGGCACTTCCAAGTTGTGTGGTTGGACGGCTTCATGCCGTTGTGGAACTTGCAGGGGGCGTCGAGAGTTTGCTCGTAGGAGAAAGCCGGCTGCCAAGCCGGCCTGCCGCCCTTCTGTTTCTTGGGAGCCGGCCATCCCTCAGGCTGCTCTTCTTCGATCGTAGCCACCTGCCAGCTAGTGGAAGGCAGCATAGGGGCCTTGCGTTTGTGGTCGCTTTGATACGGGCGCCGGCTTGATTCTCCAGCCGGCGTCTTGGGAGCCGGCGCCAGCGCTTTTCCGGAGGCGTCTACCTGGAGCTCAGTCTTCATTGAAGAGTCAGCCATGGCGTACTTGTCCGCGATGATCAGTAGCTCATCAAGGGTTGCCGGCTCATCGCAGAGGAGTCGGTGCTTGAGGAGAGTGCCCTCGCGGCACCCGGCGGTGAAGTACTCTATGGCCTGGACCTCGTGCACCCCTTCGCAGGAGTTGCGGAGCTCGGCCCAACGCGTGAGGTAGTCGCGCGTTGATTCGTTGGGCCCTTGTATGCACAAGGAGAGCTGTCGGGGCTTGGGAGCCCGTTTGTAGGTGCTGGTGAAGTTGCATATGAAGGCTTCGGTGAAGTCCAGCCAGCTGTTGATGCTGTAAGGCTTGAGGCTGTTGAGCCAGGTGCGCGCCGTGCCTTGGAGCATTAGGGGGACATATTTCATGGCAATGCGTCGGTTGCCGTTTGCTATGCGAACTGCGGTGGAGTAGTCGATCAACCAGTCTTCCGGCTTGACGGAGCCGTTGTACTTGGGCGTGTCTCTTGGGAGCGAGAACCCTTTGGGAAAGGGCTCGTCGCGGATGCGGGGGCCGAAACAAGGCGGGCCGACATCATCTTCTTCTTCCAGGGGCAGGGATCGCGCAAGGCGGTCGATCCGATGGCGGGCATCATTCTCGCCGACTCCTTCGCGGCGACCAAGTCGGCCGCTGAGAGTCGGATGCTCGACAAGCGGCGGGGTGGGATATCTTTCCCCGCGAGGCGGAGGAGAAGGCGGGTCGCCTCGTCGTTCCACACCTCGGGGACGGCCTTCTGCGTCGCGCTCGATGGTGATTCGAGTCCGGCTGCGGCTAGCAGCCGGCTCCTTCTCTTGCCTTGTACGGGCGCCACGCGCAGTCGGCGTACGCGACGTCATGCCATGCTCTCGACGAGGGGGGCTTCCAGCTCGGACGCCGGCTTCGTGCCGCTCTGCGGCCACGTCGATCAGCTGTTGGATGCGTCTGGTCATGTAGGGGAGCTCGTCGGCCCCCAGTCTGTTTAGCTCGTCTACGATCGACTGGGCGGCGCGTAGATTCTCGAGGGGCGTAGCGTAGACTGGGCGGTCCGCTCCCAACATGCTGGCGATGGCCGCGCTGCGTTTCTTGATGACGCCGACTCGGCTTGGCCCTTCTGGAGGCGGCGTGTCGAAGGCGGCGCGGTCGACTTCTCGCTGGTGGGCTTCCGTGAGGCATCTCATGGTGGCTATCTTCTGGCCCTCCGCAAGGAGGGCAAGGCGGTGTGCCTCCAGCATCTCAGCATCAGCGTCCGCCGGGATGGGGGCGGACAGATCGTGCAACGCAGCTTGCAAGGCATCACGGGCGTTCTCGTCGGAGGCGACGCCGTGGCTGATGACTAGCACTTCGGTGACGGTGCTGCCGCCACTGTCAGCTCGAGGGAGAGGGTCGTCGAAAATGATCACGTTGGTGGGGAAGGCATCGAGTGACGCCGTGTCGGAGTCGACAAGCATCGGGTCGGTGGAGCCGACCGACTCCAAGTCCGCGGTAGGCTCACCGGAGACTTGGAGTTGGTCGAGGAGGCTGACGAGGCGGCTCTCGGGGCAGCCTGTGCCCGCGTCGGATGTGAGCTTGTCGGAGATGCGAGTCTCGCCAAGAAGATCGGTGAGGCAGCTCGCTGCGCATGCGTTATCGATGCTTTGCAGCGCGTCGGGGCAAGCACCATCGAGCGTGCCGGGTTGGCTACGCTCGCTGGGGAGGAAGAGGGTTCCCGTCCAGAGTAGGTCTCCGGACGACGGTGCACCTGGTCCCACGGTGGGCGCCAAATGTCGGGTGGTAGGTGCGACATATGCCAACGGATGGCTTATCATTGTGGGAGCCAGTAAGACATCGTCGGTGCCTGAAAACGGGATAAGGAAAAGACATGCACGCCGGCGGATCTTACCCAGGTTGAGGGCTCTCCGTGGAGATAATACCCCTACTCCTGCTTTGCGGGGTCTCCGCATGATCACTAGATCGATAAGAAGCTACAAGAGGCTCCTTGAGCTGTTCGGTGGGAGGATGAAAAAGGGCAAGGCTAGCTCTCTTCTCTCCCTATGGTAGTGCCTAAAACTCTCTGAGATCAACCCTTTGCATGGGTGTCCCGGGGGGTTTATATAGGCCTATCCCCCGGGGGTACAATGGTAATCTGGCTGGGCGTGGGTCCAGGCCGTCAGCGTCTACGACCGCCGGCTTCTCCGCCGGCTTCTGGGGCCCGCCGACTGGTGGATCCCACCAGCTGTCGGCCCATTGGTCGACAGGCCGGCCCCACCGCTTGGGGGGTCTTGTCGGGGGCTGGTTACTGTTGCCTCGCCTCTGATGACGAGGGCTTTGTCGAGGTAAGCATGGCTACAGTGCCGCCGCCTTGCAGGCTCTCACTGTAGCCTTACCTCGTCTTGTCTGCTTAATGGTGCGCACGCCCCGAGGAGGGGAGCAAGCCAGCTATAGGAAGCCGGCCCGGCCTCAGGCCGGCTGGGGGAGGTCAGGCCGCCTTCGGATGTCTCTGTGACCGAAGGGGCCCGCCGCCTACGGGCCGTACAGGCGACCCATCGTGGATGGCGTCATGATCCGCATGGCAACAGTGCCTCACCAGATAGGAGATGGCCGCCCTGTACGGCGTACTGTAGCCATGCATGTTCCGGGATTCGGGGGTGGCAGGGTCCACTGTAGCCACGCCCTGTCCCGTCATTGTTATGGGGGGTGGACTTTAGGGTGCGGCCCACGACCGCCTGCCAAGCACTACTAGGGAAAAGGCTAGCAGTAGCGCGGGTCTTAGGTGTATCAGTAGCGCGGGGGGAGGCGCTACTAATAAGGCGCTACAGCTAACACATAGCAGTAGCGCGTGCTCACCGGCGCTACTGCTACACAAGTGTAGCAGCAGTGCGGTTTGTGAGAGCTCGCTACTGCTAATAGCTCTAGCGCTCTTTGCCTGGACGCGCTACTGCTATCGCGGCGCTGCTGCTAACTTTTATACACTCGCTACTGCTAATTTAAGTAGTTTTTTGTTTTTTTAGCATATTTGTTTTGTATTTGAACAGGCTTTATAGAAGAATCTTTAGCACATAGAAATATCATCATGATACACATACAAATGCTTGCAAGACCACAAATGTAATCATAGCATATACATACAAATAGTCTCATCATAATCATCATCCAACACAAAGTGATATCTTGTCATCATCTCGAAAATAGTGATACATGCAAGTCTAGAATACTTGCAATAACAACAACGTCATCCATCTAAACAAAGGTATACGCAAGAAGTGCTATGACTATGAGTGAGAGCGGAACTATGCAGTACATGAGGTGGCGGTTACGAGTCCTCTCTCGCGCTAGCGTGAACCTCAAGTAACTAGCTTCTCCTTCTTGTCTGCTTTTGAAGCCTTTATGGCTGGTGCCCGTGAACCCATTCACTTGCGCCTGACACTCATGCCACTCGTTGTACACCCCCGGAACCTTCCCTTTGTACACAACATAGCAATTCCATCTCGCCATCAAGAAATTAGGTACCTGTTAGAGATGCATGTTTATGAAGAGGATGTACAATCATATATATGCAAGAAAATATACTAGAGAAACATCGAAAAAGAAAGGGTTAGCAACTAGATGCAACATACAGTACGCAAATTAATTAACTAGAGGTACGCAGGTCATTGTATGCAAACTAACAAAGTAGCGTTACGCAAGTTCGGCAGGGATCGTGGACATCACAAAGTTTCATCGCTACAAAAAGTATAAAAGTTCAACCGACACATATCATCATCATCGGCATCATAAATCACTAGAAGTTCCATCCTTCCATATCATCGAGGATGAACCCTAGCTTCTTGAACAGCGTGAGGTCTAGATGTTGCATGCCTATGCGAGTTCAAACGTCAGCTCGCGATATAGGGTCATGGTGGAACATCCCCTTCTCATCGATGACTTCTTTGATGATTATCGTCGCAATGTCGCTTTGGATGCGAAAGAAGTCATCTCTAAGTTTATAATCCTCTTCTCCATGAGATTCTAGCCACTTGTGGATATGATCATCATTTCTGCTTGTCATGCGAAGCTTCTGGTGATCCGTGTTGAACTGAATCATGAGATGGACGATGTAGAATCCATCCTTCTTGCTTGGTTTTGGGACATGGATGCAGGAGAAGTTAGTTTTATGCGCAAAACCCATCTTCTTGTTCCTTTGTTTCCTGATCTGCACGTGGCCACCTCTAAAGCTGAAGCCTTGGAGAGCATCATCTAGAATATTCATTATGTGGGTGTAATCTTTTTTCTCGTAGTCTCTGGAAGGGTCAAAGTACACGGCGTGGGAGACTTGCGGGTAAAGAACAATAAGGACGGCGCGCCCGTTGCTGCGGGGAAAAGACACCTCAAATTATTCCCCATATGAGAGAGAAGGAATGATTGAAATGTACAAAAGGGTTGTCCGGAACTGACTTACTTTGGATGATAAGGCACGAGGACAATTTCCCGGTCCTTATTCTGTACCATGAAGTTTTGGAGGTACTCCCTAGCAGTTTCACGCTCAAAGTCAGCGAGACTCAAGAAAGACTCGTGCATGTAGTACGGATCTGCCACACAGATTTGCGAGACTTCTTCACTCTTCATGACGGAGCTCATATGTAGCGCAAAAAGGCGGACGATAGTAAAATCGAGCCGCCTTGTTAGAAACATCTCAAAGATATGGTCAAACCGCAGGAAGAACACCTCCGTGGGCCGTGTGTCGACATAGCACTTCCCCTCAGGCACACGAGCCGCATATGTCAGATATCCTGGATCCTTTGAGGCTAGTAGGCTTTTCTCAGTCCACAGCACATGGTCGTGCAGTCTCCTGAGATCCCCTGATAGTGCCTCCAGCGGTTTCGGCGGTAGCATCGGCTCGCCCGTGAGATGGAACATGACCGCACCTTTCACGGGTACACGCTCTTCAGAATGCATCATCTGGCTGCTATGTGCTCTGGCTTGTTTGGAGGCAGTTACCTTCCCCGATCTCTTCCTCTCCTTTTTCTTGGGCACACCTTCCAGACCCTTCCTTAACCCCTGCCCCAGTGTTCCCGGGCTAAGTACTGTACAACCCTCGTGCCCAGCTAGTTGAGCATGTGTTGAGGCGGCATCTTCAGGCGTGTCCTATGAGGATTTCATAAAGAGAGACTTTTTGCAATCCCTGCTACGACCCTGCCCGGGCATATCATCCATATCCTCATTAGCAAGCTGATAGCCTGATTCGTCATATGGTCGACTCATCATATCTATGTCACAGTCATATGCGTTTGTATTGATGAAATCCACAGGGTCGACCTCCATCTCATCATCCATTCTCTGTTCTACATGAGAAATTACATCAGCCAGTACTATTGCACCCCCTTCATCATGTCGTCCGCCGCTCTCACCCGGCACTACAGGAGCTGGTAATTGCGTAGGTGGGGTGGTGGTCTCCGCACATGCTTGTTGATGTGTGGTAGTTATTGGTGTGCTCTCGGCCGGCTCCAAACGAATAAGATTCTTCGGTCACAGCATCACCCAATTCTTGCAGCTTCCAATCCGCGGCGGGGTCTCGTCGTCCGCTCCCACATGCTGTACTGGAGGAGGCAAATCCTCGTGCCCCGATTTCACACTGGTCAACACTATAAGAAATATGTCAACTTATGACCTTCTGTTAGTGACCCTGGAAGAATTGGTCATAGATTTATGACCATTTGAGACCAATTGGTCAAAAGCTGTTCGAGGGGCTCCAAACCCTAAACCATTGCGACCATTTTGGTCAGAAAGGTCATAATTTCCTTACATGAAATGGTCATAAAGCTAACAGCGCTAGTCCGCTGCCTTATTTCTAGTTGTTAACGACCAATATAGATGGTCATAGCCTTGTAAATTGTGGTGGGTTGCTATGACTAGGCGCCACCTCATCAGTTTTGCCTATGTGTCATTTCCATTTGGCAGTTTTTGCCCTAGGTTGTGAAGCAACCTATATTTCTGTCATTCCCAAAATTCCCAAAAAAATCTCATAAATTCTTTGGGTCATATCTTCGTCAAATATTTAAAAACCTACCTTGCCTAGTTCAAAAATAATTCAAAAATATTCATTTTCCTATTCTGTTCAGAGTAACAGTTTGTGAAGGAAGTACCACTTTGGCATGTCCAAATAGTATCCATTTTCTACAGTGCTTTCCTATGCCCAAATAACCATCCTCCACCAAATGCCAGCTCAATCCATTCATTATTTTGAGCCAAGCATCAATATTCGTATTTATGTCCAGTGTGGTGGTTTGCAAAGCAAGTACCACCTAGGCTCCTCCTTTTGAGCTGAAAATTTGTGAAAACGGTCTTCTTAGTAACTGATCATCCTCAGCCAAAACTCACGCCCATTAGCCATGTACATTTCCCGTACCGCCAATCAAACACTTGGCTGCAAATTCATGTTTGAGCATCGATTGGTCTCCTCGTGAGAATCTTATGTTGTAATTTTCTCCCTAGCACCAACCTGGGGAGTGCCCAACCCACTAGACATGCCTAGGCCGCCCAGAACACATGGCAACGCCACGGTCACGCGGTGACCACGCGGCCGGCATGTGAGTTTACGCGCTCTAGAGTTGGGGCCCTCGGCCACCGCCCAAACCTCGACGTATCGCCACCAAACCATGTATTTATGATTAAATAGGTCCTTATGTAACTAGAAATGATTTTTGGAAAAAATAAATAGCAAACTATGAGGCAGCTGCAGTTCAAATTTGACCCGCTTCCCATTGAATCGACGGAAATTTGTCTTTTTCACGAGAGGTGGATCAAAAAAATTTACACCAGACCATTTTGTCAATTGTGCACTAAATATGGCCTAGTATTTTATAAAAATGATTTGGTCCAATTTTGCAACAATTATTTGGTAGTTCCTTCACAAAAAAACCTCCTTTCGGGCACTCAAAAAATGGAAAATGGTTTTTTCGTCCAACGAAAATGAAAAATTCCTTAGGCAACATTGTTTGCTATTCCAATATGCACCCTTGTGCACAATATGAGATCATTTGAACAAACTATGCCATGAATGTGGCCATAAGATTGATCATTTGGCTAGAAAGCCATGAATCTTCACACTTGATAGCTCATTTCTAAGAACACTTTTTTAAAATAATTACCGTATTACAAGTTTATTATTTTTCCTGGAAACTTGGTCACATATAATGACACAATGCGAAGGTTTTCCAATTTTTTGATTTTTTTTTGAATTTTTTAATGCCCGTTTCAAAATGCGGTCAAAACGGCGGGCTTGACCGTTCCTAGCTAGTGGTTGAATCTTGGAAAACTTCTGGTGTTTATCTGATTAAATAGATACTTATGTACCTAGAAATGATTTTTAAAAAAAATAAATAGCAAACTATGAGGTAGCTGCAGTTCAAATTTGACCCGCTTCCAATTGAATCGGCGGAAATTTGTCTTTTTCACGAGAGGTGGATCAAAACTTTTTACACCCAACCATTTTGTCAATTGTGCATTAAATATGTCCTAGTATTTTATAAAAATGATTTGGTCCAATTTTGCAACAATTATTTGGTAGTTCCTTCACAAAAAAACCTCCTTTCGGGCACTCGAAAAATGGAAAATGGTTTTTTCGTCCAACGAAAATGAAAACTTCCTTAGGCAACATTGTTTGCTATTCCAATATGCACCCTTGTGCACAATATGAGATCATTTGAACAAACTATGCCATGAATGTGGCCATAAGATTGATCATTTGGTTGAAAGCCATGAATCTTCACACTTGATAGCTCATTTCTGAGAAGACTTTTTTAAAAGAATTACCGTATTACAAGTTTATTATTTTTCCTGGAAACTTGGTCACATATAATGACACAATACGAAGGTTTTCCAATTTTTTGATTTTTTTTTGAATTTTTTATGCCTGTTTCAAAATGCGGTCAAAACGGCGGGCTTGACCGTTCCTAGCTAGTGGTTGAATATTGGAAAACTTTTGGTGTTTCTCTGATTAAATAGATACTTATGTACCTAGAAATAATTTTTAAAAAAAATAAATAGCAAACTATGAGGTAGCTGCAGTTCAAATTTGACCCGCTTCCCGTTGAATCGACAGAAATTTGTGTTTTTCACGAGAGGTGGATCAAAACTTTTTACACCCAACCATTTTGTCAATTGTGCATTAAATATGTCCTAGTATTTTATAAAAATGATTTGGTCCAATTTTGCAACAATTATTTGGTAGTTCCTTCACAAAAAAACCTCCTTTCGGGCACTCGAAAAATGGAAAATGGTTTTTTCGTCCAATGAAAATGAAAACTTCCTTAGGCAACATTGTTTGCTATTGCAATATGCACCCTTGTGCACAATATGATATCATTTGAACAAACTATGCCATGAATGTGGCCATAAGATTGATCATTTGGCTAGAAAGCCATGAATCTTCGCACTTGATAGCTCATTTCTGAGAACACTTTTTTAAAATAATTACCGTATTACAAGTTTATTATTTTTCCTGGAAACTTGGTCACATATAATGACACAATGCGAAGGTTTTCCAATTTTTTGATTTTTTTTTGAATTTTTTATGCCCGTTTCAAAATGCGGTCAAAACGGCGGGCCTGACCGTTCCTAGCTAGTGGTTGAATCTTGGAAAACTTTTGGTGTTTATCTGATTAAATAGATACTTATGTACCTAGAAATGATTTTTTGAAAAAATAAATAGCAAACTATGAGGTAGCTGCAGTTCAAATTTGACCTGCTTCCAATTGAATCGGCGGAAATTTGTCTTTTTCACGACAGGTGGATCAAAACTTTTTACACCCAACCATTTTGTCAATTGTGCATTAAATATGTCCTGGTATTTTATAAAAATGATTTGGTCCAATTTTGCAACAATTATTTGGTAGTTCCTTCACAAAAAAACCTCCTTTCGGGCACTCGAAAAATGGAAAATGGTTTTTTCGTCCAACGAAAATGAAAACTTCCTTAGGCAACATTGTTTGCTATTCCAATATGCACCCTTGTGCACAATATGAGATCATTTGAACAAACTATGCCATGAATGTGGCCATAGGATGGATCATTTGGCTTGAAAGCCATGAATCTTCACACTTGATAGCTCATTTCTAAGAACATTTTTTAAAAATAATTACCGTATTACAAGTTTATTATTTTTCCTGGAAACTTGGTCACATATAATGACACAATGCGAAGGTTTTCCAATTTTTTGATTTTTTTTAAATTTTTTATGCCCGTTTCAAAATGCGGTCAAAACGGCGGGCTTGACCGTTCCTAGCTAGTGGTTGAATCTTGGAAAACTTTTGGTGTTTCTCTGATTAAATAGATACTTATGTACCTAGAAATGATTTTTGAGAAAAATAAATAGCAAACTATGAGGTAGCTACAGTTCAAATTTGACCCGCTTCCCGTTGAATCGACGGAAATTTGTCTTTTTCACGAGAGGTGGATCAAAACTTTTTACACCCAACCAGTCAATTGTGCATTAAATATGTCCTAGTATTTTATAAAAATGATTTGGTCCAATTTTGCAACAATTATTTGGTAGTTCCTTCACAAAAAAACCTCCTTTCGGGCACTCGAAAAATGGAAAATGGTTTTTTCGTCCAACGAAAATGAAAACTTCCTTAGGAAACATTGTTTGCTATTCCAATATGCACCCTTGTGCACAATATGAGATCATTTGAACAAACTATGCCATGAATGTGGCCATAAGATTGATCATTTGGCTTGAAAGCCATGAATCTTCACACTTGATAGCTCATTTCTGAGAACACTTTTTTAAAATAATTACCGTATTACAAGTTTATTATTTTTCCTGGAAACTTGGTCACATATAATGACACAATGCGAAGGTTTTCCAATTTTTTGATTTTTTTTGAATTTTTTATGCCCGTTTCAAAATGCGGTCAAAACGGCGGGCTTGACCGTTCCTAGCTAGTGGTTGAATCTTGGAAAACTTTTGGTGTTTCTCTGATTAAATAGATACTTATGTACCTAGAAATGATTTCTGAAAAAAATAAATAGCAAACTATGAGGTAGCTACAGTTCAAATTTGACCCGCTTCCCGTTGAATCGACGGAAATTTGTCTTTTTCACGAGAGGTGGATCAAAACTTTTTACACCCAACCAGTCAATTGTGCATTAAATATGTCCTAGTATTTTATAAAAATGATTTGGTCCAATTTTGCAACAATTATTTGGTAGTTCCTTCACAAAAAAACCTCCTTTCGGGCACTCGAAAAATGGAAAATGGTTTTTTCGTCCAACGAAAATGAAAACTTCCTTAGGCAACATTGTTTGCTATTCCAATATGCACCCTTGTGCACAATATGAGATCATTTGAACAAACTATGCCATGAATGTGGCCATAAGATTGATCATTTGGCTTGAAAGCCATGAATCTTCACACTTGATAGCTCATTTCTGAGAACACTTTTTTAAAATAATTATCGTATTACAAGTTTATTATTTTTCCTGGAAACTTGGTCACATATAATGACACAATGCGAAGGTTTTCCAATTTTTTGATTTTTTTTGAATTTTTTATGCCCGTTTCAAAATGCGGTCAAAACGGCGGGCTTGACCGTTCCTAGCTAGTGGTTGAATCTTGGAAAACTTTTGGTGTTTCTCTGATTAAATAGATACTTATGTACCTAGAAATGATTTTTTAAAAAAAATAAATAGCAAACTATGAGGTAGCTGCAGTTCAAATTTGACCCGCTTCGAGTTGAATCGACGGAAATTTGTCTTTTTCACGAGAGGTGGATCAAAACTTTTTACACCCAACCATTTTGTCAATTGTGCATTAAATATGTCCTAGTATTTTATAAAAATGATTTGGTCCAATTTTGCAACAATTATTTGGTAGTTCCTTCACAAAAAAACCTCCTTTCGGGCACTCGAAAAATGGAAAATGGTTTTTTCGTCCAATGAAAATGAAAACTTCCTTAGGCAACATTGTTTGCTATTCCAATATGCACCCTTGTGCACAATATGAGATCATTTGAACAAACTATGCCATGAATGTGGCCATAAGATTGATCATTTGGTTGAAAGCCATGAATCTTCACACTTGATAGCTCATTTCTGAGAACACTTTTTTAAAAGAATTACCGTATTACAAGTTTATTATTTTTCCTGGAAACTTGGTCACATATAATGACACAATACGAAGGTTTTCCAATTTTTTGATTTTTTTTGAAATTTTTATGCCTGTTTCAAAATGCGGTCAAAACGGCGGGCTTGACCGTTCCTAGCTAGTGGTTGAATATTGGAAAACTTTTGGTGTTTCTCTGATTAAATAGATACTTATGTACCTAGAAATGATTTTTTTAAAAAAATAAATAGCAAACTATGAGGTAGCTGCAGTTCAAATTTGACCCGCTTCCCGTTGAATCGACAGAAATTTGTCTTTTTCACGAGAGGTGGATCAAAACTTTTTACACCCAACCATTTTGTCAATTGTGCATTAAATATGTCCTAGTATTTTATAAAAATGATTTGGTCCAATTTTGCAACAATTATTTGGTAGTTCCTTCACAAAAAAACCTCCTTTCGGGCACTCGAAAAATGGAAAATGGTTTTTTCGTCCAATGAAAATGAAAACTTCCTTAGGCAACATTGTTTGCTATTCCAATATGCACCCTTGTGCACAATATGAGATCATTTGAACAAACTATGCCATGAATGTGGCCATAAGATTGATCATTTGGCTAGAAAGCCATGAATCTTCACACTTGATAGCTCATTTCTGAGAACACTTTTTTAAAATAATTACCGTATTACAAGTTTATTATTTTTCCTGGAAACTTGGTCACATATAATGACACAATGCGAAGGTTTTCCAATTTTTTGATTTTTTTTTTGAATTTTTTATGCCCGTTTCAAAATGCGGTCAAAACGGCGGGCTTGACCGTTCCTAGCTAGTGGTTGAATCTTGGAAAACGTTTGGTGTTTATCTGATTAAATAGATACTTATGTACCTAGAAATGATTTTTTGAAAAAATAAATAATAAACTATGAGGTAGCTGCAGTTCAAATTTGACCCGCTTCCAATTGAATCGGCGGAAATTTGTCTTTTTCACGAGAGGTGGATCAAAACTTTTTACACCCAACCATTTTGTCAATTGTGCATTAAATATGTCCTAGTATTTTATAAAAATGATTTGGTCCAATTTTGCAACAATTATTTGGTAGTTCCTTCACAAAAAAACCTCCTTTCGGGCACTCGAAAAATGGAAAATGGTTTTTTCGTCCAACGAAAATGAAAACTTCCTTAGGCAACATTGTTAGCTATTCCAATATGCACCCTTGTGCACAATATGAGATCATTTGAACAAACTATGCCATGAATGTGGCCATAGGATGGATCATTTGGCTTGAAAGCCATGAATCTTCACACTTGATAGCTCATTTCTAAGAACACTTTTTAAAAATAATTACCGTATTACAAGTTTATTATTTTCCCTGGAAACTTGGTCACATATAATGACACAATGCGAAGGTTTTCCAATTTTTTGATTTTTTTTAAATTTTTTATGCCCGTTTCAAAATGCGGTCAAAACGGCGGGCTTGACCGTTCCTAGCTAGTGGTTGAATCTTGGAAAACTTTTGGTGTTTCTCTGATTAAATAGATACTTATGTACCTAGAAATGATTTTTGAAAAAAATAAATAGCAAACTATGAGGTAGCTGCAGTTCAAATTTGACTCGCTTCCCGTTGAATCGACGGAAATTTGTCTTTTTCACGAGAGGTGGATCAAAACTTTTTACACCCAACCAGTCAATTGTGCATTAAATATGTCCTAGTATTTTATAAAAATGATTTGGTCCAATTTTGCAACAATTATTTGGTAGTTCCTTGACAAAAAAACCTCCTTTCGGGCACTCGAAAAATGGAAAATGGTTTTTTCGTCCAACGAAAATGAAAACTTCCTTAGGCAACATTGTTTGCTATTCCAATATGCACCCTTGTGCACAATATGAGATCATTTGAACAAACTATGCCATGAATGTGGCCATAAGATTGATCATTTTGCTTGAAAGCCATGAATCTTCACACTTGATAGCTCATTTCTGAGAACACTTTTTTAAAAGAATTACCGTATTACAAGTTTATTATTTTTCCTGGAAACTTGGTCACATATAATGACACAATGCGAAGGTTTTCCAATTTTTTGAATTTTTTTTGAATTTTTTATGCCTGTTTCAAAATGCGGTCAAAACGGCGGGCTTGACCGTTCCTAGCTAGTGGTTGAATATTGGAAAACTTTTGGTGTTTCTCTGATTAAATAGATACTTATGTACCTAGAAATGATTTTTTAAAAAAAATAGCAAACTATGAGGTAGCTGCAGTTCAAATTTGACCCGCTTCGAGTTGAATCGACGGAAATTTGTCTTTTTCACGAGAGGTGGATCAAAACTTTTTACACCCAACCATTTAGTCAATTGTGCATTAAATATGTCCTAGTATTTTATAAAAATGATTTGGTCCAATTTTGCAACAATTATTTGGTAGTTCCTTCACAAAAAAACCTCCTTTCGGGCACTCGAAAAATGGAAAATGGTTTTTTCGTCCAATGAAAATGAAAACTTCCTTAGGCAACATTGTTTGCTATTCCAATATGCACCCTTGTGCACAATATGATATCATTTGAACAAACTATGCCATGAATGTGGCCATAAGATTGATCATTTGGCTAGAAAGCCATGAATCTTCACACTTGATAGCTCATTTCTGAGAACACTTTTTTAAAATAATTACCGTATTACAAGTTTATTATTTTTCCTGGACACTTGGTCACATATAATGACACAATGCGAAGGTTTTCCAATTTTTTGATTTTTTTTTGAATTTTTTATGCCCGTTTCAAAATGCGGTCAAAACGGCGGGCTTGACCGTTCCTAGCTAGTGGTTGAATCTTGGAAAACTTTTGGTGTTTATCTGATTAAATAGATACTTATGTACCTAGAAATGATTTTTTGAAAAAATAAATAGCAAACTATGAGGTAGCTGCAGTTCAAATTTGACCCGCTTCCAATTGAATCGGTGGAAATTTGTCTTTTTCACGAGAGGTGGATCAAAACTTTTTACACCCAACCATTTTGTCAATTGTGCATTAAATATGTCCTAGTATTTTATAAAAATGATTTGGTCCAATTTTGCAACAATTATTTGGTAGTTCCTTCACAAAAAAACCTCCTTTCGGGCACTCGAAAAATGGAAAATGGTTTTTTCGTCCAACGAAAATGAAAACTTCCTTAGGCAACATTGTTTGCTATTACAATATGCACCCTTGTGCACAATATGAGATCATTTGAACAAACTATGCCATGAATGTGGCCATAGGATGGATCATTTGGCTTGAAAGCCTTGAATCTTCACACTTGATAGCTCATTTCTAAGAACACTTTTTAAAAATAATTACCGTATTACAAGTTTATTATTTTTCCTGGAAACTATGTCACAAATAATGACACAATGCGAAGGTTTTCCAATTTTTTGATTTTTTTTAAATTTTTTATGCCCGTTTCAAAATGCGGTCAAAACGGCGGGCTTGACCGTTCCTAGCTAGTGGTTGAATCTTGGAAAACTTTTGGTGTTTCTCTGATTAAATAGAAACTTATGTACCTAGAAATGATTTTTGAAAAAAATAAATAGCAAACTATGAGGTAGCTACAGTTCAAATTTGACCCGCTTCCCGTTGAATCGACGGAAATTTGTCTTTTTCACGAGAGGTGGATCAAAACTTTTTACACCCAACCAGTCAATTGTGCATTAAATATGTCCTAGTATTTTATAAAAATGATTTGGTCCAATTTTGCAACAATTATTTGGTAGTTCCTTCACAAAAAAACCTCCTTTGGGCACTCGAAAAATGGAAAATGGTTTTTTCGTCCAACGAAAATGAAAACTTCCTTAGGCAACATTGTTTGCTATTCCAATATGCACCCTTGTGCACAATATGAGATCATTTGAACAAACTATGCCAAGAATGTGGCCATAAGATTGATCATTTGGCTTGAAAGCCATGAATCTTCACACTTGATAGCTCATTTCTGAGAGCACTTTTTTAAAATAATTACCGTATTACAAGTTTATTATTTTTCCTGGAAACTTGGTCACATATAATGACACAATGCGAAGGTTTGCCAATTTTTTGATTTTTTTTGAATTTTTTATGCCCGTTTCAAAATGCGGTCAAAACGGCGGGCTTGACCGTTCCTAGCTAGTAGTTGAATCTTGGAAAACTTTTGGTGTTTCTCTGATTAAATAGATACTTATGTACCTAGAAATGATTTTTCTAAAAAAATAAATAGCAAACTATGAGGTAGCTGCAGTTCAAATTTGACCCACTTCGAGTTGAATCGACGGAAATTTGTCTTTTTCACGAGAGGTGGATCAAAACTTTTTACACCCAACCATTTTGTCAATTGTGCATTAAATATGTCCTAGTATTTTATAAAAATGATTTGGTCCAATTTTGCAACAATTATTTGGTAGTTCCTTCACAAAAAAACCTCCTTTCGGGCACTCGAAAAATGGAAAATGGTTTTTTCGTCCAACGAAAATGAAAACTTCCTTAGGCAACATTGTTTGCTATTCCAATATGCACCCTTGTGCACAATATGAGATCATTTGAACAAACTATGCCATGAATGTGGCCATAAGATTGATCATTTGGCTTGAAAGCCATGAATCTTCACACTTGATAGCTCATTTCTAAGAACACTTTTTTAAAATAATTACCGTATTACAAGTTTATTATTTTTCCTGGAAACTTGGTCACATATAATGACACAATGCGAAGGTTTTCCAATTTTTTGATTTTTTTTGAATTTTTTATGCACATTTCAAAATGTGGTCAAAACGGCGGGCTTGACCGTTCCTAGCTAGTGGTTGAATCTTGGAATTTTTTTGGTGTTTCTATGATTAAATAGATACTTATGTACCTAGAAATGATTTTTGGAAAAAATAAAGAGCAAACTACGAGGTAGCTACAGTTCAGATTTGACCCGCTTCCAGCTGAATCGGTGGAAATTTGTCTTTTTCACGAGAGGTGGATCAAAACTTTTTACACCCAACCATTTGGTCAATTATGCATTAAATATGTCCTAGTATTTTAGAAAATTGATTAGGTACAATTTTGCAACAAATATATGGTAGGTCCTTCAAAAAAAACTCATTTTGGGCACTCGAAAAAATGGAAAATGAAATTTTCGTCCAAAGAAAATGAAAACTTGCGTAGACAACATTTGGTCAACTGAACATTAAGATTTTATAAAATTGATGTGGCCCAAATTTGCAACAAATATTTGCTAGGTTCTTCATAAAAAATCATTTTGGGCACTCGAAAAATAATTCTCTTACAGAAAACTTATTTCTAAGAACACTTTTTTATGATATTTACATTATTCAAAGTTTGTTATTCTTACTGAAAAGTAGGTCACACTTGGTGACACAATGCAAAGTTTTTTGATTTCTGTTTGTTTTCATAAAATTTCTAGGCCGTCAAATAGCAGACTTGTTTTAACATCTTATTTTCAATCGATTATGACCAATTTAAATGGTCTTAAAATCATCAAAGGGGTACTGCATTTTGATTGGTCCAAAACCATCTCACGCGGATCATGGATTAGCACCGTCGGATGCGCCCGGATCCAACGGCAGCCCACACCCCCCCTCCCTCGTTGCTCTCCCCCTCCCTCTCATCCTCATCCACCCACGAAAACCCTAGCTCACTTATCCCCATCGTCGCTGCCGCTCCCGCTCCCTTTTCCCCCACTGCCGCCTGTCTCCTCCCATCGTACTCCTCCTTCCTCGTCGTCTCGTCGCCGCTGCCACCTCCTCCCTGTCCCCGGCCTCCTTTCCTCCCCGTCCCCGGCCTCCTCCCGTGGCGCGC
>NC_041389.1:48356258-48384283 GCF_002162155.2 Triticum dicoccoides
TCCCGCGATTCCCACCGCCGCCACCCCCACCCACCACCGCCGACCTTGTCTCCGCCACGGACCCTCTCCCCTAGCCTTCACCCCCAAGATCCACCAGTCCAGGCACGGACATGGCATCGCGGTCGGCTTTCTTGACGGTGCGCGCGTGCGTGCTTCACGCCGGCCACGGGCCTCTGGCAATCAGGACGGCTACGACGACAACGGGATCATCGGGTCTCCGGCGGCTCGTTCCCCTCGCGCAACTGCTCCCCTCCTTCTTTCCACGCCGAAACCCTAGATCGACGCCATGGCCACCTCATAGGTGGCGCATGCAGGTGAGATCTGGTATGGACTCCCCCCCTTTCTTCTCCTCCTCTCATCTTGCTCGACTCTCATTGCGTTTGTGCAGTTTTTTTGCAGATCGTCTGGTCAAGGAGGACGCCATGGATAAGTCTGATGCCATGGAAACCTCGCACGCAGCACATGAGGAAGCCAGACATGGCGACAGCCGCCAGCCTTCCAGATCTCGACGACTTCCACCCACGATGGAGGATCGGGGTGAGCTCCTCCCCCTCCCCCTATCTCTCTCCCACCCGTGCCTCGTTCCCCTTCTTCGTCCTCTATTTTCGTGCCGTGATCTGCGTGTACGAAGCCTGGCTAGTGATCAATCAACGTTGAATAAACAACCAGAGACACCGACAATAATTCCAGCAGTTTGCTTTTGAGATGTGAGCTAGTACTAGTGCTACTGGTCTAGTAAATTACTTGTGTGGAAAATGATTAGTGTTCAACTACTAGGATGAACATACCAAATGCCCACACAACTACTGCAATCATCAACCAGATGCTGATATGGCTGTAAGTGGTGGATTTGGGTGATTGATACATAATCGCATAGTTAATTCAGGTTGTGAACATTTCTTAGGAGTTAAGTTAAGAAACATACATGTTTCACAGCACTTCGTTGAAACCAATTGGAAAACAATGGAGTAGACGAACAGGTCTTGTTTGATAGTTTTTTAACATATAACATTACTTAGGGATATACGTAACTATTTTGGTTACTATTTTGTACTCTAGTTTCTGCTTCTCAGTTTCAATGAAGCAGCATTGATAATTTTATAATTTATTTATGCCTGAACACTAGGCTATTGATTCTGCCCTGATCTGTTGACTCACAGTTTGATTCATGGCGTGCTTGACTGCTTGTGTATTGTTATAGGTGAGGAAGAACCAGCTGCCGACGGGCGAGGGCATGGGGTACCTGGAGGCCAAGCACCACCTGCTGCTGAGCATTGAGTTCAATCCATTACGAGGATTCTTGTTGTTTGTCTTTGAACAATGCTTGTGTTTTAGCTACTGCCACTTTGAGCTGTTGTAGCTTGTAGTTATCAATTCCAGCTGGGTTTACATATTGCATTTCTGGAGTAGTAGATCGACATTTCTAAGTTCTTTTGTTATATAAGATGAACAAATGTTATGTTTAAAGTGTGAGCTGACTAGTAATCCTAGAGAGAACCAGCTCCATTTTTGCAAGAGTTAGCTAATATAATTAGTTAGATACTGTTGTATTAGTTAGCTAATATAATTTGCAGCATTAGTTAGGTACTGATGTAGTCTTTTTTAGACTTCTCTTGTATGAGTACTCTTTGATGATGCTTGCTTTAGAAAAAGAAATCATGGATAGATAGAGTAGGGAAACAGTGGGCTTCCTTTCAAGTTAAATTAACTAATCATCATTTGGCTCATCAATTTTTCATTTCTTGTGTGACATTTGTACCCTGTTAATTATCATCTGTTCCCTTCTATTTTGAATTGACTGCACATGATTGGGTTGTGCTTCCTCTGTTACATTCAGAATAGTTTGATGTTATAGTGATGATATACTAGGAAAATTGCTTTCACCTACAATAATTGTCTCAGTTTAAAAAAGTATAACCAGCAAAACATCTACAATTGCACTCAAGGTTTACTACTAATAGTAGAATGTATGTGATTGCTCTGTGCTGTTAAGATCAAAGACTCTCATTTTGACATAGTGTCTTTTTTTGTTTAAACATGCTTGCTAAGTTGTTTACTAATGTTGCTAAGTTGTTTAAACATGCTTGCTGCTAGCTTTGAAGTTGATCTGAAGAACCATTCATGCATTTACACATTCATGCCCCGACCCGACCCCTTGCTCATTTCCCATCTCGTTTCATTCCCTTGGTGGTTGCTGCTGTTTCGCGTTGGATTTTGATTCTGTTTGGTTTGCTGATGTTGTTTCTGTGGTGGCGGCGCAGGCTCGCGGTGAAGAAGAGCAAGGCCAAGCACCCTCCGAGCGCCTTCATCGTCTTCATGTGAGTTCTCCGATTCCATTCGTGGTTCGTCTTCATGTGCTGATAGTTTGTGTGCTCTGACTAGTAATTTTAGATCTTGCGTGTTGATTGGATGGCTGTTGTAGTATAATGATATTGTTGTTTCAGCACAATGTGTTGAAGTTAAGTAGCAGGACATGCACTTGTGCCATGCATATGCATATTATATCTGTTGTCTTGTATGAATACCTCATTTTAACTTGTACTAGCTGAAATGTGTTTATCATTCTATAAAAAATTGTCCTTTACTCCTTTACTCCTTTTTTTGAATGGAATGTTCATAATATATTGGCTCCAGTTTTTCTAATTCTTCTAAGCTGATTCATGTAACAGGGTGACTGTGGAAGGCATGTTGTATTTCTGTCAGCCCAGTCCTGACTATGTCTGTCCGTGAGTCCGACATTTGATCGCTGTTGAAGGAGCTCCATGCTGAAGAAGAAAACACTTGTAGAGCTTGTAACATTACTGGGAGAGCTTGTAAAGTACTGTAGAGCTTTGCATTTATAGAGCTTGTAAAGCATTGTATAGCTTGTAGAGCTTGTTAGAGCTTGTATTACGTGTCATTTGTAGAGCTTGTAGTGAATCTGGCTATTGTTATTTGAATAATTATGTGTGTTTTCTGCTTGCCTATTTAAATACTGGTTATTTTCTTACTATGAAATTCAAATATGATGTCAAATTGAAATATGAAGAATCTGAGCCTAATAGCTGGGACCCATTTATCAGAACCTGACAAGTGGGACCTGTTTGACTAATGGACCCATTTTATAAAAAAATAAAACTGAAACTGCTGGTACAAAAAGGCCATGGCCCAAAAAATAAAAAGGCCAAATTGTAGGGCTTGGCCCGTGTAGTTCACCAAAATTAGCAGCAAAAAAACATAAATGGGCTGAATTGTTGGGCTTGGCCCATGTAGAAAATCGAATTGGACCGGGCTGAATCTTGTGCCACATCAGCTTGCCACGCTGGATGCCTACGTGGCCTGGGGGAGGTTGCTAGTGACCAAAACGCCACAGTAGGAATATTTTGGTCGTAAACGTCTTTGACCATTCCAGAAGAAAGGTCGCTATAGTCAGTTTACGACGGCCAGCTTTTGACCTTCTGTTTTTGGTCACAAAATGGTCGTAAATGGAAATTTGTGACCTTTCAGTGACCAATAGTGGTGGTCACAAGTTGACATATTTCTTGTAGTGCAAGCTAACCCTGAAGTGCCCAGCGGGGATCGGCTGGTTGTGGAACGTGCGTTGCGAGGGGTCCATTATCATCCCCTTTCCCACGTCCACCTTCTGGCCTTTGATCAAGTGGAGTATGGTGCATGGGTTTTCTTTCGCCTGCAAACACATATGTCTGTGGCGTAAAACAACCGAAAGGCAACAAAAATGGAATATTATATATATATATATATATATATATATATATATATATATATATATATATATATATATATATGTTGGTGCGACATGTAATTACCATGACGGCGTCGAGCTCAGCCAAAGACGAAGGCCCACCTAGCGCACCTGAAACTGAGGACGGGCTGCTATGAGCGGGAGCGGCTGCGAGAGGAGGCCCGGTTGCGTGAGCAAGTGATGGTGCGATGATGTTGTTGTTCATGGAGTTGCTCCCTATGAAACTGGGCAATGGGAAATCATGTACCGTCTTGTTTGGATTTTCCTTCGTCCAGTTGATGATAACTGGAACCAAGTTAGTAGCAAAATCAATTCTGCAGGCAGTTACAGCTGCATTGACTGCCTGCTGTAGCAACTCATATTTGTCCTCGGCTGCTTTTTTCGCGTCCTCAGCTGCTTTTTTCTCGACCGCAAGCTTCACCTTCGCGTCGGTGTACGCCTGACTAAACTTCTTTTTCTGCTTCTTGGCCTCCGGGCCCTCGTTGTAAAACACCTTCCACGTGGCGCCGTCTCCAGCGCCGTGCACACGACCATATTGCGGTCGCTGGTCCAAAGGGAGTCCCTTAAGTTCGTTCAAGGCCCGGTTGAGAGGGGTGTCCCACTTGGGCCTCATCGGAGAAGTAGGGCTTTCGGCTGCAAGCTGGTGTTGCTTCTCTAGTAGGCTAATCAATTTCCTCGTGATCTTGTCCGTGTAAAAAACCTTTTTCTCCTTGTCCCACTTGTAGCGGGCCCTGATGAAGTCACGCTCCAAGGGGTTGGTGAACTTCACGAAGGGGTCTGGGAGACCCGCGGCTTCACGTTCCGCGTCCTCCTTATCCCATATGGGCCTTTTACCGAGGTAGCCACGGCTTCCGAGGCGATGCTTCCCCGTGTTCCTTTGCTGAAGGCTCTTGAATTTCACAGCCTTAGCCTTGGCTGCCTCGGTAGTGCAAGTGTCCTTGAACTTTTCGAACTCCTGTTCCGTAAGTGTCGGATTTTCCTCAAGAATCTTGGACAGGGGTTCATCAGCCTCAATAGCTCGTTTCACCCTCCCTTTCCAGGAGGCCAAATCATTGCTGAACATGCCCATGGCGTGATTGTTAATCTTTTTCATCTTCAGATCATCCCACGATTGTTCTATGTTATCATCCCAGTCGGGAACTTGAATCTCTTGTGCAACTTCGTTAGGAGCAACTACGTCAAATGTTCTTTACTCATTAAGTCATCGTCGTTGATGCTCGCGCATTCCCGTAGGATGCATCCTACTTGGTTCCCATAGCATTTGCGAGGTTCTTTCGGCTCTAACAGCTCAAACTTGCCAGGTGCCATCTTTGTGATCACAAGTCACCCAATCCCTAGTTTGTTAGGTTTTCGTATCCTCTGCTTCTTATGCTTCCTCTTTTCGGTAGCAGCATCGGGGCCGGTACCTTCCCCGCCGGTACCTTCCCCGCCTGTACCTTCCCCACCGGTCTCGGTGCGGCGCCGTCGGTGTCGATGTCGGTGTCAGTACCATCATCGAGGCCGACCCGCAAACCTTGCTTAGCAGTCAAATAGTCGAGGTACTCTTGTTCACCCTCATAATCCATCTCGTCTGCATCTTGGTCAGAAGGCCCAGTTTCTTCATTGTTCGACATGTTTCCTATGATTAAGTGTCCTCATTTATTTCTAAAAGTATGAATAAATGAGAAATGACATAAAAAGAAATCTATGTGCCAGCACTCAATATGCCAACTATGTAGCACAAATCATGCCTTTATTCACGGGAAATTTCGGCATGACCTTTGCTAAAAAATGGACATATCGAGCGCCTGAAATTCACCAGAACGGAAATGAATCAACATTCCGGCGTAACATAGGCCACTCGGATCATTTTCCAAACATGACATGTCCAAAACATGTCATATGCACATATCACATGTCCAGTTCAAATTTGCATATAAATTCAGCTATTTTGAAACCTAGCTAAATTCATAACTAAATAGGTAACCTAATTAACATACTGCCCTAACTAAATTAAAACCTAAGTAAATTAACCGAAGAACCCTAGCAAAGAGAGGGGGGTTTTACAGAGGGTGCAGGGGCAAGGAGGCAGGCCCGACGACGGCCTGGAGGGGAGAGGAGGGAGGCGAGGGCCGACGGGTTGGGGGCGAGCGCGCCGGGGTCGGGGGCGAGGGCCGGGTCGGGGGCGAGCGCCGGGGTCGGGGTCGGGGGCGAGGGCCGGGTCGGGGGCGAGTGCCGGGGCCGGGTCGGGCGCGGTGGTGCGACGGGGGAAGAGAGAGTGGGGATTTGGGGGGAAAGGTGGGATGAAGCAGGGCGAGTGAGAATTTTGGGTTAAGTGGACGTAGCAGTAGCGCATTTGGACAAAACGCGCTGCTACTACCTTTAGTATCTGTAGCGCTTTATACGAAATGTGTTACTACTAACTTCAGTAGCTGTAGCGGTTTAGACAAAACGCGCTGCTACTACCTTCGCTACTGCCAGTTTTTCCTTTATTTTATCCCACTTTTATTTCCCGAGGGCAGTGAACGAAGGGAGGGCGATATATATTGCATCATTTGACGGTTAAATATGTATGCAAAATAGGAACATATATATTACATCATTGGACCCATGCATAATAATGGCTAAGTGCGTATACAAAATAGGAACATATATATATGTATATTACATCATTTGACCGATAACATACGGTTCCTCGGTGCTGACGTTTTCGTTTTTGAGTCAGCTTCTTTCCCTTCTTGTTCGTCGAAGAATAATTGAGCCCCTCATTGTGACTTTGCCTTTTCCATGGAGTATGATTTTTCTTAGGTAATGTAGTATTGATTCTTCTTTTGACGTATACTTCATCATCATCGTAATCTTCCCTCATTGGGTTGCCGTACTGATCATAGTCTTCCTCGTTGGCGACTCCATCCATTCCAATGATGTTCCTTTTGCCTCTCCTCACGACAACACGGCTGGGATTGCGCGGGTCAGTTATGAAGAAGCATTGTGTCACGTGCTTAGCGTGTACCCATGGCTCGTTTTTTGCGATAGCATTCACGGTAGCGCTCTTGGCGTCGGGTATAGTCATGGTAGTGAAAATCCGGCTTTCTCTTTCGACATTCTTAGCCCATCTGACACGGAACATCGTCGTGTTGTGCAGTCCAGAGTAGTCAAGCTCCCAGATCTCCTCGACCCTTCCATAAAATTGTTCAGTTGCGCCGTTGTCGCTGCCGATCATGCATTCCATCGTCACCCCTGAGTTCTGATCATCACTGTCCATATCTTTGGCCTCCGTGTAGAACGTGTATCCGTTGATATCATATGCCTGATAGGTTACGAGGTTGGGCGAGGGGCCATGTGCTAAGGCGTATATGAGCAATCCGTCCTTAGAGCCCTCCTCCAGGGGATTAACAATAATATGCTCTTTGAACCAATGCAGGAAAGGTGGTGGGAGTAATGAAGAGAGAGAAAGGTAGGTAGAAGAGGGAGAGTAATGGGGGAGAAGTGTTGAGGAAGAAGAAGAGTGAGAGTGGGAGGATGTGGGAGGTAGGGGAAAGGGAAGAGAGGAGGGGGAGGGGAGGGGACGGGTGGGGAAAGGTGGTGGGTTGGTGCGGAATAGCAGTAGAGCGGGATGTAAAACACGCTGCTGATACGAAAGTAGCAGCAGCGCGTTTATGTCAGAAGCGCTACTGCTAACCGAGACAAAAAGTGTGTCACATTTGAAAATTAGCAGCAGCGACCTCAGAAAAAGCGCGCTACTACTAAATCCATACTAGTAGCACGGCTCGCGGGACCACGCTGCTACTAAATGGAGTTTTGGGGGCACTGTCGGTCGCTATTTGTAGCAGCGCGGGTATCACAAAGCGCGCTACTGCTAAACGCTTGTCAGTAGCGAGTTTTACTCGCCCGCGCTACTGCTAATTAGCAGCAACGCTCCTTTTTGAGTCGCGCTGCTGCTAAGATTCTGTGTATAAGCTTTTCCCTAGTAGTGAAGGGTCGGCTTCTTGTAGTCGATCCTCTAAGGTCGGCTTCTTGGAGTCGGTCCTTCCTGGGCCGGCTTCTTGGAGTTGGTCCTTCATGGGCCGGCTTCTTGGAGTCGGCCCTATCGTGGCGTCCTCCAAGGGTTGTTTATGGCCGGGCCGCCTTCCGCCAGCCGGCCTATGTGATAGCCGGCCGGAAGAAGGCGGCCCCGTGTCTTGGGTGCTTCAAGGCTCGGTCGGCCCATTGTTTTTTCTGAGAGCCAAAGGGAGCCGGTTAGGCTACCCGTGGTCATTTACTCTGACACTACCGTTGGGTGCCGCACTAGCGCCAATACGCCTCCTCGTCGGTATAGATGACCGACAACTGGTCCTCAAGCTCATACCGTAGCATCCATTCGTCGGGAGAGATCCCGGAAGCATCCTCTTGAGCGTCGAGAGCCTGAATAGATGACAAGAGGGCCTTTTCCGTTCGCGGAGGTCGCGACCGAGGTTGGCTCCCCACCCTTCATAAATTGGCGGGCGAGCTTCACGCAGAACTACTAGGACTCAACGGCGGAGAGCGCGCGGTGAGGTGCCGCCCCAGCCCAGCGCTCGCCAATCGCCTCCACAAATCCCCACTGGTTGAGCCAGAAGAGCTCAAAGCGAACCGGGGAGGAATGGGTGGCCGGTCGTCCGTAGAGGAGGGGAGAAGGGGGACGTGATCGGAGCCAATGCGGTTGATTGCCCGGAGGGAGGCCAGGGGGGACCGGAGCTCCCACTCCTGGGACACGAGGACACGGTTCAAGACGAACCGAGTCGGGTCTGCCTGGCGATTGGTCCAAGTAAATCTGGCCCCAATCCTATCTAACTCGCGGAGGCCGAGATCCGTGATACAATCGTTGAACGTCTACATGCGGGGGAGGTTAACTAGGTCATTATTCTTGTCCGCGGGAAATCTAATGAGGTTAAAGTCCCTACTAACCACTATTAGAAGCTGCGCGGCCGAGACCTTCCTTCGAAGCTCATCGAGGAAGGTCGGTGAGCACCGGTGGTCAGCAGGCCCGTAGGCGATCACAATCTCCCACTTAAAGTTGAGTGCACGCTCGAAGATCTCCATACTAACAAAGAACTCACCCCTATCCATGACTTCCACCTTGAAGGTGGCATCCTTTACACCTAAAAGGATCTGTTTTTAAGATGTTGATTGAAACACTCCTTTATCTCTGACGTGAGAACTTTTTATCCAGGCTTTTATTGGTTGAGCTGAACTGCAACTGACGTGGTTACCTTGTTGAAGATGTTGTCTACTTGTGGTTTTGCTAATTTTCATTGATTGGTCTTGGCAATCAGGATGACTTTTTTTTTCAGTTTATCTCCAGCTGGATGTGGCGACAATGGTGCGAGAATGCTTATCCCTTGTGGAAGAAGCCACCCTAATCATATGTGTTTATTTTATTTCTTGTAATTATTTGGTTGTGGTTGCTTTTATTTTGCACTCTACTCAATATTTAATGAATATGTTGTGTTTAAAAAAATACTTCCTCCGTTCGCGACAAATAATTCCAAACGGAGGAAGTAATAAATAAATATGGTTCTATGCACCATAATAATGTAGAGGCCGGGGTTTAAAACCTCCTCTTCGAGAAAATGGAGATAATTATCGAAGATAGGCATCATTACATAAACGCAAGAAAACAAGGGGAAATAAGCACGCCGATCTCTGCCTTTTGGTAACTGGATCGGCCGGTGGCGTGGTCCACATATTGTACTACTGTTCTTGTGTTGCACGAGGACGGACCAGCGCCTTAATTCGTAACCTCCTGTCTCTCTCATACTTCCTCCGTCCGAAAATACTTGTCATCAAAATGAACAAAAAGGGATGTATCTAAAACTAAAATGCATCTAGATACATCCCTTTTTATTCATTTTGATGACAAGTATTTCCGGACGGAGGGAGTACAACACAGGCACAGGCTCCATCGTGCTGCGCTGTTCGATGGATCTCTACTCCTAAGGGAGCAGTTGGTAGTCTCGCTTTCAGGTTTTTTTAATCCCACCTTCCACCACTTTCGTTCGGTTTTTTTTATAGGTTAACCATCGTAGATTTTTTTCGTCGCCTCCCCCACTTCATCGGTTTATTTTCACTTCACCCTCTCACACAACGAAAAAAAGTGAACGGATCAGAACTTTTCATACTGACGCAAATTATTTAGTAATGTCTTTATGTAAAAGAATCAATCACAATCAATCTCTAAAGATCAAATCTAAATTAATTAATCTTCATAATGTTTGTTTCCTTCCGAATCACGTCCATAACTTTCCTTCCTTGTTCGGGCAGAAACTGATTGGTAGCAGAGATTAGGAAGCTTCCTATGAGTGTAGTAATAGGAAGTATTCTTTTTCTTGATGATTCGTTTTCATGCATGATGATAGTAAATTAGGCCAACATTCACCACTATTTATCAACGTCATCAATCGTATCCATTCTGCCAGTTTTAAGGGAATCTGCTCGCTATGTCTTTTTTAAGGGGATCCGCTCGCTAAGTCGTCGTCGCACGTTATTTTCACAAGCAATTCCCCTAAAAAAACATAGCGTCCTACCTCGACTTCCCTACCTGGACGCCGCCGCCGCCGCCCACCGATCTCGCTGCCTCTCGGCGATCCCCTCCTCCCTCCCGTAGCTCGAACGACCCACTTTTTTGGCCACAAGCACCGCCTGCCTCTTCGCCCATGCGTCACCCCTCCTCTTCACCATAGCCACGAGCACCATCCGAGGCGGAGCCGCGACGCCTCCACAGATGCGGCGGAGACACCATATCCAGTGGAGACGACGGTGTAAATCTTCTACTTTGCTCCTTCCCCTGGTTACCGGCCTGCTCCACGTCCCCTCTGCTTTGTGTGGATCTGCTCATGTGCAGCAGTAAACTTTATTTAGGTAAAACTATTCTTCTAGGCCTTTTTTTGTTACTTACAAATTGACTTTTTGAGCCAATGCTTACGGCATGAAGTATTACCTAGAGTTCCTTAATCAATCTGCTTGTCCATCGTTTCATTTGGTTCAATTACTATCAGCAAGAACGCATTGTGAAACCGTTAGCTTATGAATGTGTGCTCTTCCTGCAATAATAACATTTGCAATGTAAGGGCCGAGGCACACCCATGCATTAGGATGATGTGCACCACGTGGGAAGTAATACTAATATGGCCTAAGTGGATAATGAAATATCCAAAGATACACTTGACTGGATTAATTTTTTTCTCTGGAATTGTTCCTCATGATGCGCAGATGTAGATGCTATATTTTTAAAAATTTAAATCACCTATGCATGCCAATGTGATTCTTATCCTTTTCATTAGACAGTGTGTTCCCATCAATCCATCCATGCACCGAACCGATTTTTTTTTACTCTATTCAGGTTGCAATTACGAACAAGTAGCATATGTATGCACTGAACTACTTGCATAAGACAGTGAAATACTTCTTACTCGCGTGAGTGGAATTTTGGAATAGAGAAAGAACATACAACAGAGATCACATAATTAATTGATTACATAAACCGAGATCACGTCAAACAAGTTTGATAGGTCCGTTGCATCGCACGGGCATTTTTGCTATATGTACTAATAGGTTTCATTTATTTCCTTTGATCGGTCAATACTCCTATGTCCTATGTAGGTAAGAAGGAAAGAAAACCTAACGGTACAGCCGGCAGAACAGTCAACGGCGAGCTTCATCGCCGCGTACGCGTCGTAGTACCTGGCCATCACCGGCTGGGGCATCGAGGACTTAACGCTGGTGAAGAAGGCGTGGGTATTGGTAGAGCTCCAAGAAGCTGCCCTTCGTCCTGCCCGCCGTCTTCACCATCGGTCCCCGGGTGACCACCCTGGAACTCGGCGACGCTACCAAGGCGACACGGTCCGGGTTGGTTCGGTCCCTCATCGAGCCACCATTTGGACCGGCCAACCACCACCGGCGTCAACGTGCTGGGGCAGCGGCGAGGTGGGCTGCATGTGCGGGTGCTGTGGCGAGGTGGTGGACATGCGGGAGCGCCAGCGATGAGGTCGGTGATGTGCCGCGGCAAGTGCGCGGCTGTTAGCCATGAACCTTCCGTAGTAGTTTTTTTCATGAGCCCATACTTTTTGTGTTCGGGCCTTGCTATAATTAGCGGATTAACCATGAAAAAAACATGACATTCAGTTTGTTGTCAAATGGTGCCGTGATTTTCGGATCAAGCCATGTTTCTCTTGTACTTCCTATTTCCTGTTCGACTGAATAGAAGTGCAGAAAGTGAACACACCAACACGACTGAAAGTAGTCACATTCAGCTACAGAGGTATACATTTATACAAGATATACACAGGCAGGTGCGGCCAGTAATCCAACTAAGTCCATAGCTGACCTTGCTAATCTTTTACTCGCGATAAAGACGCAGACGATAAGAAAAGGTTGTTATGGAGAGAGCAATGGGAGACAGAGAATCACGTGGCGGCAGGTGGACCTGAACATATGCTTCAACAAAGAAAACGGCAGTGTAGGATCATGGTGCGTGATTATAGGCAGAGGCTATTAAATCTCACACGGAAATCACGGCTGAGCGATTCTCGCATGATCCGAAGTTCACACCCAATCAACCGTTTTCCCCAGTTGATGGCCTGCATGTGTGTTGTGCTAAAACGGTCGCTGCCATGGCAGCGAAACCCGCAGCTAGAACGCTGCCAACGCCAAGTTGAGAACTCGAGATCATCAATGGTGCATGCCCGACAGCGGCGGCGGGAGGCTATGGTGCATGGGGAGGAGAGAAAAGGAGAGGGGAAGCTTGGGGACATGGTAGTTTACCCGGGGGCTGCCGGTCGGCACGCTGAGAACGAATGGCACCCACTTCGAAAGACACATTTTTAAGTTTAACAAAAACTAAAAATTGTTACACATGTACAGCTTCACATTCTATGTGTGCGCCAAAAGTTTCGAAGGATTTTTTTCGTGTGCAAAAAAGACAAAAAACTGTCTCATGGAACACTATTTTCAACCATTGAAATTTGTCCTTTTTGTGGAGGCAAAATAAAATGATGCATTTTTACAAAAGTTTGTGTCACGCACATATTTTTGCAGAGATGTAGATGATAATTTTTTTGGAATTATTTATAACATTTAAAAATGCATTTCTACAACCGATATATGCATATATACCTAACAGGCGGTGGTGGATCGACACGAATAGGGGCAGGGGGTTCAGGGCAGTTGCATACTCCTCCTTGGCGGTCCATGGGAAAATATGGCGTGAAGGAGATAGGGTGTCATGGGGAAGATGATATGGGCATCGTTTGGTTTTAAAGGAGAGGGTTCTAGCGAGCAATGTCCCGCTACAGCGGGATACCGAGAAAGAAGAGGAGGGTCCACAAAAAAAAGAGAAGGGCCCATCGTGGGATGGGTTTTTTTTTGTTGGGCCAGTGTGTTGAATATAACATGGCAGACCACCATATTCCTCTCACACATATGGTCTGGATTTTGGGTAGGATGGACTGTCCAGACGGTTGAATTTTGAGAAGCCCGATAGGCAACCGTTTCATGTCCGAACATGGTCAGGCGTACAAGAGAGAAATGAGCGCCGGACTTGGAGACGACCCTAATCATTTGTTCAATTCATTTATATATATCATAGCCCATAGCAACGCACGGGCACTCTGCTAGTGTCCTTTTATTTTGGAGATCATCGTCCTTTAATTTCGACCTCCTCATTATTAAGTTTGAGATCATCGTGCTGTGCTGCAGGGAACATCATCTTGGTTCTGGTCTTCATTATTAAGGGGAGTGAGCCTAGCTCAACACCTAAGTTCAAATTCTCATGGAGGCGAATTTAGGTTCCTATTTATTCTTGAGGATCAGGTTTTTCTGATACTCATGCATTTATTGAGGACTAGGGTCGGTGCATAACCGAGATTAAAATCCTGGTACTCATATTTAAAAGGCCGTCCCTAGTTGGCGCAGAGGCCGGGGAAGTGAAATTCTCCCCCATTTTTAAGGTTTTCATGAGCTGGTTAAGAAGGTGTGGGCGCGCCAGCATCGTGGCAACACACCCATTCAACGATGGAATAATCGAATCCGCGCATTGTTTCAATTCCTTCGAGGATGGGCCAAACATACTGCGGGCATTTACAAAAAAGAAAAAATGCGTTTGTCTACCTTAGTCGATTCCCTTGATAAAATAGCGGAGGTGAGGCCACTGTCTGCTGTTGAGATTAAGGGGAGTGAGCCTAGCTCAACTGGTTGGGAAAGTGGATGTACAAACTCTCGACACCTAAGTTCAAATTCTCAGGGAGGCGAATTTAGGTTCCTATTTATTCTTGAGGACCAGATTTTTTTGATACTCACACATTTATTGAGGACTAGGGTCGGTGCATAACCGAGATTAAAAATCCTAGTACTCATATTTAAAAGGCCGTCCCTAGTTGGCGCAGAGGCCGGGGAAGTGAAATTCTCCCCCATTTTTAAGGTTTTCATGAGCTGGTTAAGAAGGTGTGGGCGCGCCAGCATCGTGGCAACACACCCATTCAACGATGGAATAATCGAATTCGCGCATTGCGTCAATTCCTTCGAGGATGGGCCAAACATACTGCGGGCATTTACAAAAAAGAAAAAAAATGCATTTGTCTACCTTAATCGATTCCCTTGATAAAATAGCGGAGGTGAGGCCACTGTCTGCTGTTGAGATTGAGCAAAAAAGTAATCTTAACGAGCAGATTGCCCGCCTACTACGCGAGGAAGAGATTAAATGGTATCAACGTAGCAAAGCGGATTCGCTGGTGCAAGGTGATGATAGTACGAAATACTTTCAAATGCTAGCCAATGGCAGGCACAAAAAGAAGCGTATATTCGCCCTTGACCAGGAGGAAGGCCGAATAGAGGGGGACGTACCACTTAGAAATTATATCACTAAGTTCTACAAAGACCTTTTTGGGCCTTCAGCTAGAACTAATTTCCAGCTATACGAATCCGTCACTCATGACATTACTCAAGTTACAGAAGCGGAAAATGAATTCCTAACCTCTCCGTTTTCTGAGGAGGAAATTCGAACTGCGGTTTTTCAGATGGAAAACAACAAGGCGCCGGGACCGGATGGCTTTCCCGCAAAGTTCTATCAATGCTTTTGGGACGTGATTAAGGCTGACTTGGTTCAGTTGTTTAACCAATTGCATTCCGAGGACCTTGACATTTCTCATTTAAACTTTGGGGAAATTATTCTATTGCCTAAGATTAAGGAGGCTAGTCGTATTCAGCAATATAGACCGATTTGCCTTCTGAATGTAAGTTTTAAAGTTTTTACGAAGGTAGCGACCAACCGGTTGAACAGTGTAGCAGACCATGTCATAGAACCTACTCAAACTGCATTTATGCAAGGACGCAACATATTAGATGGAGTGGTCGTCCTGCACGCACCTCTTCATGAACTGCACCAGAAAAAGTTGAACGGTGTCATTCTTAAAATTGATTTTGAGAAAACCTACGACAAAGTTAAGTGGCCCTTCCTGTTGCAAACCTTGCGCATGAAGGGGTTTTTGCAAAAATGGTGTCGCTGGGTTGAGAGCTTTCTCTCTCGAGGTAGTGTGCCCATAAAAGTTAATGATGATGTTGGCAACTATTTTTAGACAAGGAAGGGGCTGCATCAAGGCGACCCCGCATCTCCTATTCTGTTTAGCATTGTGGCTGACATGCTAGCTACCCTGGTAGAGAGGGCTAAGCTGGATGGTCAAATCAGCGGGGGTCATTCCACACTTGGTAGAAGATGGTCTATCCATTCTACAATATGCGGATGACATGATTTTATTCATGGATCATGATTTAGACAAGGCAAGAAATCTTAAGCTGCTCTTATGTGCTTTTGAGGAACTTTCTGGTCTCAAAATTAATTTTAATAAGAGCGAATTTTTTTGCTTTGACGATGCTGCAGAATCAGCACCAGAGTATGCCGAGATCTTTGGATGCCAACGTGGGTAGTTTCCGATTCAGTATCTTGGTGTCCCCATACACTATCGGCGTTTAACTATCGATGAGTGGAGGCATGTGAAAGAGAGACTTGGGAAATGTTTAGCCAGTTGGAAGGTCAAACTCTTGTCGTATGGGGGGCGATTGATCTTGATCAATTCTGTCCTAAGCAACATTGTTTTATATATGTTTTCATTCTTCCACCTGCCGAAAGGGGTTCTACAGCGGCTCGATTACTTTAGATGCAGATTTTTTTGGCAGTGTGATAATGAAACTAAGAAATATCGACTGGCTAGGTGGAGCGTATTATGCAGACCTAAAAGTCAAGGGGGCCTGGGAATCCAAGACCTTGAGGTTAAAAATATCGCCCTTCTAAGCAAGTGGGTTTATACACTACTCACTGAGAATGGAGTATGGCAGGAAATCATTCACAACAAGTATGTGGGATCCAATGCCATTTCTCAAATTTATTGGAAACCTGGGGATTCACATTTTTGGAGTGGAGTCATGAAGGCCAAGGAATTCTTCTTCCAATTTGGGACCTTCTCGGTTAGGGACGGCTCTTAGGTTCGTTTCTGGGAAGATACCTGGCTAGGGAACAACCCACTAATGGTGCAATATCCGAGCTTGTACATAAATTTGTCCCGATCAAACAAGTCTTAGGACAAGAAAACCCCGATATTTCTTTCCGTAGGGATCTTTTGGGCACTCGTTTGGCAGCATGGAATGAATTACTTACTCGTCTGGAGGGCATTCAACTGTCAGATGAGCCGGACTCTTTTCGTTGGAACTTGCATCAGAATGGCAAATTTTCGGTGAAATCCATGTATGATGCAATGGTCCATTGTGATATTTCGGTTGATAACAGAAAATTGTGGAAGCTAAAAATTCCTCTAAGAGTGAAGATTTTCCTCTGGTTTCTAAACAAAGGAGTCATCCTAACTAGAAATAATCTGGTAGGACGGAACTGGCATGGGTCCAAGACATGTGTCTTTTGCCAACATGACGAGTCTATCAAACACTTATTTTTTGAGTGCAAGTTCGCTCGGGCAGTTTGGGCCATGGTCCAAGTAGCTTTGAATTTATACCCACCACGTAGTGTATGGAATATGTTTGGCAACTGGTTGCGGGGTATTGATAAACAATTTTCTGCACGTATTATTGTGGGAGCGGCGGCCTTATATTGGGCAATGTGGCTTACCAGGAATGATGTGGTTTTTAACAATAAATGTGTCTCATCTCCTATGCAGGTTATCCATGTTTGTACACGATGGCTCCGTACATGGTCTATCCTGCAGAAGCCGGAGGACAGGGACCTTTTTATGATGGCGTCTACACGGCTGGAGCGTACGGCCAGGGAGATTTTGTACCCCCTGGATGGCGGTGTGATTTACGGATAGGATCTACCGCTCCTTAGGCTAGACATGATTTATTGCTTGGCTTTGTATCGAATTATTTTATTTTTAGGGTGCTTTGGACGTTTTGGCTGTGTGCACATCTAGCTATGCAGAGGCCAGGTTTTTTTTCAATACGATTATATCATCTCGTTATATCTATTCAATGAAAAGTCCTTTATCAAAAAAAAATCTCCCGTGCGGCAGGGTGTCGGCCACCATGCGGGGGGGTTCACTAGAGGCGAGAAACACGGCGAGGGCGGCGCCGGCGTGGAGGCGGCCGGGCTAGAGATAGAGGTGGACGCACGGGAAAGAGAGAATCTTTTGGTGAGGCTTGAGTTCGGCTGCTTAAATTTGAGAGAGAAGAGACACTCCTTGTAAACATTTCGAGGAGTTAAACCAAACAAGAGTTTGGTTATGTGCGGCTTAACTCCTCAAAAGTGAATCGTTTGAGGAGCTAAGCTCCTTTAGTGGTTCGGCTAGAAATGCTCTTAATGCAACTGCTCAAATGAGCACCTCACCTTCACTGAGTCCCACGAGGCCGCGCTGTTCTGATCTGGATCTCACGCTGCCTTGTGCCTTGTGTGCAGCATTTGCAAGTGCAGTAGGTGCCAAGATATCAACAGGACCAGAGACATGGACAAGCAATCCTACAGTAAGCTGCTAGAGTATTAGCCCTCCGATGCGCTGTAACCGACGGCTCAAGAAACCAATGTGCTCCACAGCTTTGTTCATGGCTGGACCACTCTTTTGATCGACCAACCGACGAATTTTGCTATGAAAACAAGTACTACTAATAATGAAGTCCAAAATTGGTTTCCAGAAATTGTCTCCTGGTATTGGATTTTGGACAGCGATCGAAGTCTCTCAGGCTTATGACGAAAACCACCAGTAAATAGTGATTCCGTTAGTAGTGTCTGCAGAATATTCAGAAACACCAGACCTTGGCCAGATTAGATTAGCTGATTCTGTGTCGTTGGCTTAAGCAGGAATAAAAAACAGTAGAGCAGCAAGCACAAGGACGTACGGCAAGCACCGTCCCGGCAAAGGCGAAGAAATCTAAACGGAGATAATTGCAAAGCTAGAAAACAAGGGCGGGGGGAAATAAGCACGCATGCCTTTTGGTCAGCCGGATCGGCCGGTGGCGTTGCTCACAAGCTATACTGTTCTCGTGTTGCACGAGGCTGCAGGAGGAGTACGTAGGGCCAGAGCTTCAAATTCGTGGCCTCCTGTCTCTCTCACACAGCACAGGCGCAGGCTCGGTCGTGCTGTGCTGTGCTGTGCTGTACGATGGCCATGGGATGGACGTCCTTTTATTTTGGAGGAGGTCGTCCGTCCTTCCGTCCTCCTCATTAAGTTCTTCCTCCTCCTCCTCCCTTCCACCAGAGCCGGGTTTATCTTTATCGGCTAGCTGCCACCCGCGCCTGTGCGCCATGGACTCTACTCTCTTCATCATCGGCGTCATAGGTATGCTCTCTCTCTCTCTCTCTCTCTCTCTCTCTATCTCTCTCTCTCCCATCTTTGTTGCTTGACCGTACAGCTTGGATCTTTGCGTGTTGCAGGGAACATCATCTCGGTTCTGGTCTTCATTTCTCCCATGTAAGAAGGGAATCAGACCAGTTCACGCATGCATTTATACGCACAGAAGCATTTCTTTTGTTTCCCTTGTTGCTTACACGGCTGATTGCCGGCGCAGCCCGACATTCTGGAGGATCGTGAGGAGCGGATCGACTGAGGACTTCGAGGCGGCGCCGTACGTGCTCACGCTGCTCAACACGCTGCTATGGCTCTACTACGGCCTCACCAAGCCCGACGGCCTGCTCGTCGCCACCGTCAACGGCTTCGGCGCCGTCATGGAGACCATCTACCTCGTGCTCTTCCTCGTCTACGCCGCCGACAAAGGCAAAAGGGTACGTACGTGAGGCCACACGGTCTACAAATGTAACCCATCTGTTTCTTTTTAGGCAGCAATTTACTCCTGAATTTGCTCTTTCTATCCGAATTAATTGACGCAACCTCTATACAATGTCCATTTTACATTGTATAGACTATAGAGGCGGCATCAATTAATCCAGATCGGAGAGAGTACTATTTCTTTGAACACATGAATTTGTATTACTACGAGTACAATCAGGATTATATCCCCGAAACTGTCTGGTTAATTGAACGTTTCTCGTTAAGGGAGCTATAGGAGTCGCTTCCCCCGTAAATGGGAGTAGCTTGTCTTGACCGAGTTAGTTGCTTCTTCAGGCTTGTTCGGTTGAGGTGGATTTGAAGGAGATTGAGGGGGAATTAATCCCCTGCAAGCCAAAGTCCCTGCAAATCCCCTCCAATCCACTTGGGGTTGGGATTAACCGAACAAAGCCTAAGGAAACAATTAATAAGGGTGCTCATGTAATTTCATACTCTAAACTATTTAATTAGTGGCTACCTTTAGTCGCGACATATCTTCCATATGAATTGTGTCTGTTGAGTCGCATTCTTTCCCTTTCGTCCGACTTGTTTCAGTTGTGTTAATGTTGTTACTTTTTATACCTTTTCTCAAGTTACTCTAACAGTAGTTTCACTACTGTATTTCTTTTTGGCAATTTTATGATATAGTTTGTCTGTGGGAATGTCATTAATTTTACAGGTTAAAACCGCAAAGTTGGTGGCAGCTTTGGACATTGGGTTTTTCGGGGTCGTTTTCGCGGCCACAACATTTGCCATTGATGGGCTGGACATGAAAATCATGGTTATTGGCTTGATATGTGCATGCCTTAGCGTGTTCATGTATGGGTCCCCACTCGCTGCCGTGGTAAGGTCATTCAACAAACAAATAAATTGGTCACCATATATACTTTACTTAGCTATTTAGGTTTCTATATGTATTGGGTTGCAAGGATATTTTTTTAGAAATATTTTCTGTTTTTTTATTGTTCCTGTCACTGACGTAGAGAGGCCTTGAGATATGGGGTGTGTAATTGTGCTACGTGGACAGTTTATTTTCTACAGGACATATGTAATTGAAAAATAATTGTTTAAGTAGTTAAATCCTAGTAGTGCATTGTCAAAAAAGTCTTACATTATGAGACGGAGGGAGTAGCAAATAACTCGCTTTGCAACAATGCTAAGAGCAAAACTACTCAATTTTAAGGAGTACTAGCTGTAATTTTCCCGCAAAACAATAATCCGTAGATATAACCAACACCCATAAACATCTTCTTTCAAGTTGTATAGTACTCCAAAAGTATGGATGTGTGCATCAAAAGATGCAGAGGCTGGGGCTAAACCCTCCTTTTTTGAAAAAATACAACAGTTATACCAATATAAACATCTTTCGGACACGAGTCAAATGGTATGTTTGTTTTTGCTACATAAAACTTATATTGTGTAAGTAAATTGTGTGGTCAAATTTAGGCTCACATTTTGTAATTCTCACATACGGAGTTGGAAAATAAAATGTACTAACAATCCTCCACAAAACTATAATATAGTACGGAATATACAACAAGTAATATTTATAAAAGATTGGTCCTTATTTTTATGCAACCGGATCTTAATTCGATGCGGGAAAGTACTGCAAGATCATCTCTAATCATATACTACATACATACATACACACACACACACATCGTGAGATAGCCATTTTGTTGGGATACGCAAGATTTTGGTTAAACTATACAGTTTCCACTAGCTAACACTTTCTTGTACGGCATGTCTACACACCTTGCGTCGAGATAAGAGATGTACATATGCGTAGGTCAACATATAATCTGCATTTAACAAATATAGTCATATAGATGTGGAATGTAATCCATGGATGTCATGTTGAATCTTATATTTTATTTTCTTGGCTGGGAGATCTCATGTGGGTTGTTTGATTGGACGCTGAAGTCTGAGCTACTATTTCCAGAGGAAACAGCCAACCAAAATTAGTAGCTGGCTGACAGATATCTTTGCGCTGCATGGACCTAAGCTAGCGAATAATTATTAGTAGTTGGCGAATTGCAGTACAGATTTTCTTTCCTAAAGCTCACCGCTACGTGCATATCATCACTATCATCCGGACAACGATGAATATTAGCATGCCCACTCTCGTGCAAGTGGGCCAGTAGCTTGATTGAAAAGGCCCGCCAGCTGCACGGGCTGTTTTCGCGGGCTTGGTTGTCACTTCCAAGTCGCTTTGTCTGTCTGCCCCGCTAATAATTCTCTCTCAACCGTGGTACTGCTCCTGAAAAACGTGTGTAAATTTGTGGCGGAGCAGCGAAGGGTGATCACCTCAAGGAGCGTGGAGTACATGCCCTTCTTCCTCTCCTTCTTCCTCTTCCTCAACGGAGGCGTCTGGGCCACGTATGCCGTACTCGACAAAGATGTCTTCCTCGGGGTAAGATAAGAGGCACTTACATGTCTTATAGGAGTACTTATAATCAGGTTGCTGAAAACGGCAGAATGTTAACCATCTTCATGCATGCAGGTCCCTAATGGAACAGGCTGCTTCTTGGGCGGCATCCAGCTGGTTATCTATGCGGTGTACATGAACAGCAAGGTCGCCTCTCACTCTTATGGCAGCGACGAAGCGGCTTCCCTTTTGTCCTCCGAGGCCAGCAAACATGGCCAGCACGATGCATCCACTCGTGTTTAGTGATTGTGTAAAATTATGTAATTTTCGCTGAGTAAAGTCCAACTCTTATCACATACTTTGATACTTTTTAAAGCTAGTTAGAACATCTTCAACTGGATATGGCTCGAATAGGAGAGAATGAAAAATTTCACCCAACTGGGCCCCCTCCCACCCACTTTGTCCCTATATGTCCTCTTCAACCGGATCTCTCCTCATCGTTGTTTGTAAACCCTCAAACTTAGACCGTACGTGAGGAGCATATGAGGGTGTCCGGGCATGTCCAAGCAGTCCACCATGTCAGATCCGGCCCACCCGGACCACTTTCTCTTTATTCTTTCTTTTATCCCTCTCCCTCCCCTCACTAGTAGAAAAATACCTAATAGTCCCGGTTCATAAGGGCCTTTAGTCCTGGTTCATGAACCGGGACTAATGGGCCGTTACTAATACCTCCACCCATTAGTCCCGGTTCAATCCAGAACCCGGACCAATGTGCCTTCACGTGGCCCTGTGCGCCGAGCCCGGTGAGGGGGCCTTTGGTCCCGGTTGGTGGCTCCAACCGGGACCAAAAGGCATCCACGCGTCAGCATTCCAGTGGCTGGGGTTTTTTTTGAAAGGAGGGGAGGTTGGGGGTTTTGGGGGGTTAATTTAGGTGTTTCATATATTGTGTTAGCTAGCTAATTAATAGAGAGAAGTGTCCTCTCTTATGTCCGTGCTTGGTCGACGCTACGTACTATATATACATAAGTGATCAAGAGAACCATTCAGTACAGAAGTTCGTCATGCATACCGAGAGAAGTGATCGATCGACCTCTCCTTCTCCGAGAGATTGGTTGAACAACAAGTTTTCGTATCATGTATCCGACGCTACTGGCTACATACATGTACAATATGTATAAGATCTCTTAATTACAAACCCCTAGCATTTGAAATCAATTTCCACATGGTATTATCCGGCTTTACTGATGACGTGGTCAAGAAAGAATCCCGCCAATTCCTTTTGAATTGCTTTCATGCGATCTGGTTCTAGGAGTTCATCCCGCATCTGCCACGTCTAATTTGAAGAAGGGGGTTAATTAATACATATATATGAATGAAACTCAACAGAAATGATGGTGTAATAAAATGAAATTGTGAATGTTATTGCTTACGTACTTCATATTGTTTTCTAGAGTAGCCCCGCTTGTTTTTCAAAGTCGCGGTGTGGATGAACTCGCACACGTAGTATCCACAGAAATCATTCCCTTCCTCCTGCCACAAGCACTTTACGAGAAATAGAGGTCAATCAAACTGATAATGAAGCATTATAAATGACATTGATGAAAGTATAGCTATAGAATCAACGGGAGATGCGCGCAACTAGCTAGCCAGTAGTACTTACTTTCGGGTATTTATATGTCAGCTCCTTCGGCAGTCCCGGAGCTTCTGCAGTAAACTGTTTTCAAACCCTGCAAGACAAAGAAAATAATTATTATTACTTGAGATATCAGGAAATGAACAAAAAATTGCCGATATGGTGCGATAGTGATCGATTGAACTTACTTGCTGAGCATTTCAGTGATGTCCGCATAGGTTTTGGGATCTTTTCATCTCGAGTCTAAGACGGTTACTAGTCCACGCTCAAGCTTAATCTCCAGAAGAATATAGTGGTACCTGCGCACGCATGCATAACTCATCAATTACATTACTATAAGCTCGCTTCAGTAATAAGGGAAACCGAATATGCACACGACAGTAACACTCACGGGCCGTTGTAAGGAAAGAGTATGGTATCTTTGTTTTGATTTTTGATCAACGATTATAGCAAGTTGTCCTCGGCCTCTTTGATGTTGTTTTCAACCAGAAATACATCTATGATATTTGTGTTAATGAACCCAATATCATAAATTTCTTGTTTTTTGCACTCGACGATCTTCAATCTGCATAATATATTGAGGATAATTAATTATAAATACATGCAATGAAAGAGCCGAGCTATATATAGAGACTTAATGACAGAAATAGTACTTACAGGCAGTAGCAAAAGACCATTAATTTATCGAGGGCCTTTTGATTGAAGAACTCGAAGAACTCCTCAAATGGACAGTCAACAGATCATTTGCAACGAGATCGTGCTCCTCTTTAATATGCAGATACAAAGCATTCTTACCCTCAGACTCTCTGCAGGTTTCCATGTACCAATTATAGAATCTTCGCATCATTGTTGTCAGAGATTTTTCATCTTTGACGAGAGGCTTCCCGTACTCGTATCTGTGTCCGTCCACCTCCAAGAAATCAGGAAGTGCATCGTCAGGCAGGTAATCGTCAAGATTGCCATAACCGGCCACTGTCCCCGGAGCATTAGACACATTGAGCGGGGGGCACGATTGCTGTGCTTGTTCGCCGAGCTGGGCAATTTTTTTCCCCTTTGCTCATTATTTTGACCTTTTAGCACTGACAGTAGTTCCCGACCGCTGGGCTTGGAGATATGTCTGTTCAGTAATGCGCTCATAGTTGGTTCTCGACGGAGACTTTGGTGGTTTCCTCAGGGCATCGATAGTGCGCTTTGCTTTCACCGGATCTACCTTCTCCTCCGGAGGTGGATGTCTCTTTGCTTTCACCCCTTCAAAGAACTCCTTCACGTGGGTCCGCACAATCGTATCGTTTTCCTCCTCGGACCTCTCGTACGACAACTTCTCTAGAGGCTTGAGAGATGATGGACCGTATTTGTATTGCCTCCCGCCTCTGGTTGTGCTGCTAGACGCCGGAGCAGACGGAGCGGCTGCGGCGTCTGTCTTCTTTCGTGCTTGCTTACGAGGCGGAGGAGAAGGAGTACGACGCGCCGGAGCAGCCGGGGCGGCGGCGGGTCTCTTCCGCCCTTGCTGGCGAGGCGCAGAAGGAGGATGCTGCTGGCTGCTCGAGAGCGCCGGCGCAGGCGGAGAAGGAGGCAGAGTGCCGCCATGCACCGGAGAAGGAGGCGGAGTGCCGCCACGCGTTCCCTGATCGTCACTCGCCGGAGGAGGAGGTGGTGGAGGAGGCGGAGTGCCCTGACTCGCTGGAGCAGGAGGAGGAGGCGGAGGCGTCCAGTTCAGAAGGTTGATGAGCTCCTTCTTCCATAGGCATGGAGTCTTCAGAGCAGAACCCAGCCTAGTCTCCCTTCACCGGTAGGGTGGTCAAGCACGAGGTCCTCAAATCCCTCCGTTATTTCATCCACCATCACCTTAGCATATCCTTTTGGAATCGGCTGGCAGTGATAAGTTGTGCCGGGTCCACTAGGATAAACTTGGCCAACAGCCGCCTTGACCTTCAAAGTCATCCATCGCGCCATCATGTGGCAATTTTGAGACTCCATGATACCATCCACGGGATAGCTGGCAGGAGCCATCAAGACATGCTCCGGCTGAAGCAGCTCGGTGGAAGCCATGCTGCTTCTCCGCTGAGATGGCGGGGTAGCTTCGGGGGAAGCTTCGGCAGGTCGTTTACTGCGATCTGCTGCTTCTCGTTCCTCTTCTCGATCCTCTAGCCCCATTACCCTTTCGTGCAGTGCCTGCAGTTGGTCCTGCTCCAGTTTCTTCCTCCTCTCGTGGGTTTTGTAACCCCCTGCGTCCGGAAAACCAACCTTCCACGGAATGGAGTCTGGCGTGCCTCGTGTTCGTCCAGGGTGCTCAGGATTCCCAAGGGCCATTGTGAGCTCGTCCTTCTCCCTGTTTGGAAGGAACGTCCCTCGCTGCGCTGCATCGATATAGTGTCGAAGGTTCTTGACTGGTATTTCCAGTTGCTTGTCCGTCCATTGGCAAAACCCTGTTACAGGGTCCAAGGTTCCGCCAGACCCAAAGAACCAAGTCCGGCAACGGTCTGGCCATCTCATTGTCTCTGGTTCGATCCCTTTTTCAAGCAGATCATTCTCAGCCTTGGACCACTTAGGCCGGGCTTGCAGGTAGCCACCTGACCCCGTGCGATGGTGAAGCGTCTTCTTCGCAGCATTTTTCTTCTTTGTCTCCGACATCTTCTTACTCTTTTCCGATGTCTTGTGGGCCACAAATGCGGGCCAGTGATCTTTGATCTTCTCATATTTGCCGATGAATTCTGGTGTCTTTTTATCTTTGACAAACTGGTTCAGCTCTTTCCTCCACCTCCTCATTAGGATTGCCATCTTCTTAAGAGCACAAGACTTGATTAATTCCTCTTTAACTGGCTTCTCCGGATCCTCCTCTGGCGATAGGGTGAAATTTGCCTTCAGCTGAGTCCAAAGATCTTCTTTCTGCATATCATTGACATAAGACACCTCAGCGTCTTCCTCCTTAGGCTTATACCATTGCTGGATGTTGATCGGGATCTTGTCCCTAACAAGAACCCCGCACTGAGAAGAAAATGCCTTCCTTGTCCGGATGGGTTCAATCGGTTCGCCGTCAGGCGCGATTTCTATGATCTTAAACTTTTCATCCGAGCTCAACTTTTTCTTCGGGCCTCGTCTCCTTACCGAAGTTGTGCTCGATCCGGAGGGCTAGAAATTATAAGGAAGAAAGACGAGAGTAACTAAAATGTGTACATATACCAAAACAATGGAAGCATCAATTAACTAGTCAGCACGGGCTTAACTAATATATATATACCTCGCCGGGATCGGTTCGGTCACCGGAGCAGTCAACACGGTCTCCTTCTTGTTCTTCCATTGTGTCATCGGAGCCATCATGAACATAGTCCTGTTCTTGTACCGGCATTAATGGGCCGAAGCCATCATGAACATAGCCCTCTTCTTCACCCCGTTCTTCCAGCTGACCAACGGAGTCGAGGAGAAATGACGCAACTTCATCCCTTCCATTTGCGATTATGTCCCTCAATATCGCTTCTGTTTCTTCGTCTCGGCAGTGCTCCATAGTTTCTGCAAATATTTACAACATGTTTATATATGGTACAGATGGCAAACGTAGAACTAGCCAGCTAATCACAATAAGGAATCATGTTAGTGGCCTCGACGCTGCTTCTCTAGGGTTCGGGGTTGCCTCGACACAACAATGCTTCGAGAGAGTTAATTTGTCGGGTAGGGGCGTGGCGGGAGGGGGTAGGAGACCAACATCGTTTTCTCTCTAGGGTTTGGGTGTCCTCGAGAGTTTTGGTCGAGCGAGAGGGCCGAGGGGGGGTATTTATATCGACCGCCCCTCATGTCGAAGTTATCTCGAGGGGGTTATATCGACAACGATGCGACAACGACGAGAAAGGAAAATAATTAAGGAAAAGGAAGAAAAGAGGAAGAAGGAAGAAGGAAGAAGAAGAAAAAAAAAGAGGAGAAGAAGAAAGGAATAGAGGAGAAGAAGAAAAAATAGAAATTTTTTCTATTTTTTCTTCTTCTCCTCTATTCCTTTCTTCTTCTCCTCTTCTTTTTCTTCTTTTTTCCTCTTCTTATTTATTTCTCCTCTTCTTCCTCTCCTCTTCTTCATCTTCTTATTTTCCTTTTTCCTCTCATTCTTTTTCTTGTTCTTTCTTCCTTCTTCCTCTTTTCTTCCTTCGACCCTCTCGATCCCTCGACCCTAGAAACCTCGAACCCTCGACCCTGAAACCCTCGACCCTTGACCCCTTAACGACCCTCGACCCTCTACCCTAGTTCCCGACCCTCGACCCCTCGGCGATCCTCGACACCCTCGTTCCCGATAAAAATTAAGAAGAAGAAAAAAAAGAGGAGAAAAGAAGGAGAAGAAGCTCCTCTATTCCTTCTTCTTCTCCTCTTTTTTTCTTCTTCTTTCTCTTCTTCCTCTCCTCGTATTCTCCTTCTTCTTCTCCTTCTTTCTCTACTTATTTTTATTTTCCTTATTTTTCTTTTTTCTCTCCACTAACATAAAATGCACTATCCTAAAATGCAACAAACATAAAATGCACTAAATTGATCAACTAACCTAAAATCAGTGATAAAATGCACTAACCTAAAATCGATATCTACTAATTAACAACTTAAAAAATAATACATATATGAAAAATGCATATATGAAAAAAAACATCATCATATCATCAACAGAAAAAATAGTATTTTTTCTAAAAATCTATCTTTTGCATATATACATCAACATATATATACACTAACCTAAAATGCACAAAAATGCTATCGGAGAGGGGGTATATCGACCCCCCTCATGTATCCACATACATACATCTATACATACATATATACTTACATATATGTATAAATTTTTGCAGATATAAACTTTTGCATATATAAAGTTTTTCTAAAATCTCACTTTTGCATATATGAACATATATACACAGAGAACATATACATATATATACACAGAGAAAGGGCGCCGGCGGCCGGACCGAAGGCGGCGGCGTGTGGTCGGGGCGACGGCGACGGGGTCGGGGAACAGCTGGCGCGCGCGGCGACGGTGACGGGGTCGGGGCAGGGGCGGCGCGCGCG
>NC_041389.1:48385262-48390412 GCF_002162155.2 Triticum dicoccoides
TTTTGTTTTCTTTCTTGCTTTATTTATTTTATTTTGTTTCTACTTACAACAAAATACTTATTGTTGTTTTTTTCTTTTGTTTTCTGCATTATTTATTTTCTTTTGTTTTTTGCTTTATTTTTTAATTGTTTTTGCTTTTAGTTTTAGGAAAATTATAAACTTTCTGTTAGTGCCATTAGTTTTCAAATTTGAAAACACTTTTTTTGTTTTTTTGTTTTCTTTCTTGCTTTATTTATTTTATTTTATTTCTACTTACAACAAAATACTTATTGTTGCTATTTTTAGTTATTACGAGGGCCGAACCATAAGACATTAAAGCATTTCAAATGAACTCTGAAAAGGTTGAAAGTTGGCATGGTATCATAAATTGACCCACATAGCATGTGCATGTACAAAACGGACAATGGTATCATACTCGTCAGTTACAAAGTTGGCATGGTATCATCATAATAGTTGCGAGAGAAAGTCTTCACTTTTTCTTCGCTTGTGTCATTTGCTTATTGCGCCGTAACCATGGATAATCTTCATCGTTTATCAGGATGCTGGGGTTAGCCTTGACTTTGAAGGGAGGAATTTCATAAAACTTTTCATAATCTTCAGACATGTCTGTCTTGTCCTCCACTCCCACGATGTCCCTTTTTCCTGTAAGAACTATGTGGCGCTTTGGCTCATCGTATGATGTATTCGCTTCCTTATCTTTTCTCTTTCTCGGTCTGGTAGACATGTCCTTCACATAGATAACCTGTGCCACATCATTGGCTAGGACGAACGGTTCGTTAGTGTACCCAAGATTTTTCATATCCACTGTTGTCATTCCGTACTGTGGGTCTACCTGTACCACGCCTCCTGACAGATTGACCCATTTGCACTTAAACAAAGGGACCTTAAAATCTACTCCGTAGTCAAGTTCCCATATGTCCACTATGTAACCATAATATGTGTCCTTTCCCCTCTTGGTTGTTGCATCAAAGCGGACACCGCTGTTTTGGTTGGTGCTCTTTTGATCTTGGTCAATCGTGTAAAATGTATTCCCATTTATCTCGTATCCTTTCCAAATCAATACAGTGAAAGATGGTCCCCTGAACAACAAGTACAGCTCATCACAAACAGTGTTGTCACCTCTGATACGTGCTTCCAACCAACTGCTGAAAGTCCTGATGTGTTCACATGTAATACAGTCGTCGCACTACTCCGGGTGTTTGGAGCGCAGACTGTTCTTGTGTTCATCGACATACGGGGTCACCAAGGTAGAGTTCTGTAGAACTGTGTAGTGTGCTTGAGACCAAGAATATCCGTCCCTGCATATTATTGAGTCCCTTCCAAGCGTGCCTTTTCCAGTCAGTCTCCCCTCATACCGCGATTTAGGGAGACCTATCTTCTTAAGGCCAGGAATGAAGTTAACACAAAACCCGATGACATCCTCTGTTTGATGGCCCATGGAGATGCTTCCTTCTGGCCTAGCGCGGTTACGGACATATTTCTTTAGGACTCCCATGAACCTCTCAAAGGGGTACATATTGTGTAGAAATACGAGGCCCAGAATGACAATCTCGTCAACTAGATGAACTAGGACGTGCGTCATGATATTGAAGAAGGATGGTGGGAACACCAGCTCGAAACTGACAAGACATTGCACCACATCACTCTTTAGCCTTGGTATGATTTCTGGATCGATCATCTTCTGAGAGATTGCATTGAGGAATGCACATAGCTTCACAATGGCTAATCGGACGTTTTCCGGTAGAAGCCCCCTCAATGCAACCGGAAGCAGTTGCGTCATAATCACGTGGCAGTCATGAGACTTTAGGTTCTGAAACTTTTTCTCTGCCATATTTATTATTCCTTTTATATTAGACGAGAAGCCAGTCGGGACCTTCATACTAAGCAGGCATTCAAAGAAGATTTCCTTCTCTTCTTTGGTAAGAGCATAGCTGGCAGGACCTTCATACTGCTTTGGAGGCATGCCATCTTTTTCGTGCAAACGTTGTAGGTCCTCCCGTGCCTCAACTGTATCTTTTGTCTTCCCATACACGCCCAAGAAGCCTAGCAGATTCACGCAAAGGTTCTTCGTCACGTGCATCACGTCGATCGAAGAGCGGACCTCTAGGTCTTTCCAGTAGGGTAGGTCCCAAAATACAGATTTCTTCTTCCACATGGGTGCGTGTCCCCCAGCGTCACTCGGAACAGCTAGTGCGCCGGGACCCTTTTCAAAGATTACGTGTAAATCATTGACCATAGCAAGTACGTGATCACCGGTACGCATGGCGGGCTTCTTCCGGTGATCTGCCTCGCCTTTGAAATGCTTGCTTTTCTTTCGACATTGATGGTTGGTCGGAAGAAATCAACGATGGTCCAGGTACACATTCTTCCTGTAGCTTGCCAGGTATATACTATCGGTGTCAAGTAAACCGTGCGTGCATGCGTGGTATCCCTTGTTTGTCTGTCCTGAAAGGTTACTGAGAGCGGGCCAATCGTTGATGGTCACGAACAGCAACGCCTTTAGGTTAAATTCCTCCTGTTTGTGCTCATCCCACGTACGTACACCGTTTCCATTCCACAGCTGTAAAAGTTCTTCAACTAATGGCCTTAGGTACACATCAATGTCGTTGCCGAGTTGCTTTGCCTTGGATGAGAACTGGCATCATAATGAACTTCTGCTTCATGCACATCCAAGGAGGAAGGTTATACATACATAGAGTCACAGGCCAGGTGCTGTGATTGCTGCTCTGCTCCCCGAAAGGATTAATGCCATCCGTGCTTAAAGCAAACCATACGTTCCTTGGCTCACTTGCAAACTCATCCCAGTACTTTCTCTCGATTTTTCTCCACTGCGACCCGTCAGCGGGTGCTCTCAACTTCCCATCTTTCTTACGGTCCTCACTGTGCCATCGCATCAACTTGGCATACTCTCTGTTTCTGAACAGAAGTTTCAACCGTGGTATTATAGGAGCATACCACATCACCTTCGCAGGAACCCTCTTCCTGTGGGGCTCGCCGTCAACATCACCAGGGTCATCTCGTCTGATCTTATACTGTAATGCACCGCATACCGGGCATGCGTTCAGATCCTTGTACGCACCGCGGAAGAAGATGCAGTCATTAGGGCATGCATGTATCTTATGCACCTCCAATCCTAGAGGGCATCCGACCTTCTTTGCTGCGTATGTACTGTCGGGCAATTCGTTATCCTTTGGAAGCTTCTTCTTCAATATTTTCAGTAGCTTCTCAAATCCTTTGTCAGGCACAGCATTCTCTGCCTTCCACTGCAGCAATTCCAGTACGGTACCGAGCTTTGTGTTGCCATCTTTGCAATTGGGGTACAACCCTTTTTTGTGGTTCTCTAACATGCGATCGAACTTCAGCTTCTCCTTTTGACTTTCGCATTGCGTCCTTGCATCGACAATGACCCGGCGGAGATCATCATCATCGGGCACATCGTCTGGTTCCTCTTGATCTTCAGCAGCTTCGCCCGTTGCAGCATCATCGTGCACATCGTCCGGTTCCTCTTGATCTTTAGTAGCATCACCGTATTCAGGGGGCACATAGTTGTCATCATACTCTTCTTCTTCACCGTCTTCCATCATAACCGCTATTTCTCCGTGCCTCGTCCAAACATTATAGTGTGGCATGAAACCCTTGTAAAGCAGGTGGGTGTGGAGGATTTTCCGGTCAGAGTAAGACTTCGTATTCCCACATATAGGGCATGGACAACACATAAAACCATTCTGCTTGTTTGCCTCAGCCACTTCGATAAAATCATGCACGCCCTTAATGTACTCGGGGGTGTGTCTTGAACCATACATCCATTGTCGGTTCATCTGCGTGCATTATATATAATTAAGTGTGTCAAAAATCATTACAGAACATCATGAATAGATAATTAAGTGACCAAATTAATAGAAGTTCATCATCACATTAAAACCAAAGTACATACATAGTTCTCATCTAACAACATAAAGCTCTGCAGAGCATCTAAATTAATTAAACCATACACTGAAACTATGTAAAACATTTCAATGCGAAAACAAATGCGATCATAATCGCAACCAATGTAACAGCTGATCCAACGGCATAATGATACCAAGCCTCGGTATGAATGGCATATTTTCTAATCTTTCTAATCTTCAAGCGCATTGCATCCATCTTGATCTTGTGATCATCGACGACATCCGCAACATGCAACTCCAATATCATCTTCTCCTCCTCAATTTTTCTAATTTTTTCCTTCAATAAATTGTTTTCTTCTTCAACTAAATTTAACCTCTTGACAATAGGGTCGGTTGGAATTTCCGGTTCAACAACCTCCTAGATAAATAAAATCTATGTCACGTTGGTCGGCATAATTGTCATAAACAATAAATGAACCAATAGTTATGAAAAGATAATATATACCACATCTGAATCATAGACAGGACGAGGGCCGACGGGGGCGGATACCAAAACCATCGCACTATATAAGATGCAATAATAAAAGTAAGAAAATTATACAAGTATCTATATAAACATACAAGTAAGAGTTTTTTTTCCTTTCAGAAAGAAGATAAGAACAAGAGGCTCACCATGGTGGTGCCGGTGACGAGATCGGCGCGGGCGATCGACGGCGGTGAAGACGGGGACGGGACGTGACAGACCGCTAAACCTAGACAAATATTGAGAAAAATGGAGCTTGGAGGTGGAGCTTGGAGAGGAGAAAGCTTAAGTAGTGTGGCTCGGGCATTCCATCGAACACCTCGTGTGCATAGGAGGTGAGCTAGAGCACCACAAAGCTCTCTCCTCGCCGGCCACGAAAAACAGAGCAGTGAGAGTGCTCTGCTCGCGGGGTATATATAGGCAATTAATTGGTCCCGGTTCGTGGCTTGAACCGGGACTAAAGGGAAGCCTTTGGTCCCGGTTCAGGCCACCAACCGGGACAAATGGTGGTGGGCCAGGAGCAAGGCACATTGGTCCCGGTTCATCCCACCAACCGGGACCAAAAGGTCCAGACGAACCGGGACCAATGGCCACAATGCCCCCATTGGTCCCGGTTCTGGATTGAACTGGGACTAATGGGCTGACCCGGCCTGGACCAATGCCCCATTTTCTACTAGTGCCTCTCTCCGCCCCTCTCTTCATCCTCATCAATCATATGCATGTGATTCTTATGGTCCTTG
>NC_041389.1:48390651-48392690 GCF_002162155.2 Triticum dicoccoides
TAGGACAAGTGGCTTGAGTTGCTGAAATGGGGGCTGATGTTGTATGATCAATGCAAGTAGAAGGTGTGGAATTAGTGGATCAGGACCACGACCAAGTGTCAAGGGCTGTTGTAATGGGTCCACAAGTTGAGCGGGTTGGCTGGAACCTGAGGAGGTTTGAAAGAGAGTAAAACAACAAAAAATCCCAATAGAACTTTGAAAGTTTGTCCTATCAGCACTAGTCAGCTTTCGCTAATCCCGAGCTTGAACAAAAGTGAATGCCTGTGGGGAAACGAAGAAGCCCTAGTTGCTGCCCTAGCCAGAAAGAGTGCGAGAGTGAGCCATTCGTACTTCAAAGAGTGTTTAGTTTTTTAAGTTAGCCCAACAAATTAAGAGGAAAAAGTTGGAAGCACCAAAATTAGAGAAGGCCTAAGACAAACAAGAATAGTCAGTCAACACCGATCAGGCAGGAGACAAACAATGAGCGCCCCATCGTGTAATGGTTTAGAAGAGTCACAACCCTGTTCCCCGCCGTTTTTTTTCCTTTTCCTTTATTTCCCTCGGAGCGCAAGGGGAAACATGATTGAGAATGAGTTAAAACACACCTACACCGAGGGAGCATCAAGCATAGGCAATAGTTTTTGTAGGGGTGGGGCGCAAGCAAGCGTTTTCAGGCTCCACTAGCTATCCTACTCACCAAAGGCTAGAGCTTTGCCTTTGAAGCGCCAGTAGCATAGGACGACTGGGCCAGCCCCAGACATATAGGGAAAGGGTATGAGGTCACGGCTGCGTGCACGGACAAATGAGGGCTTGGAGTGGGCACGCTCGGACACTATCCAGATGCGCCAACTAACGTATAGGGTGGCAAATTAGCCCATTCCGTGAACTGTTTTGATCGGATTTCCCTATTTAATGAAAGTTTTGTCTGTTTTTTACTTTGTTTAGTGAAAGTTTCACTAGTTTTCCGCAAGTTTGAGAGTGGTCTGCTATGTGGGCCTCAGTCGTTTGATAAATATGACGTGCCACGTTGCGGTTTCTCCTTGTGTATTCTTTTCGTGTGTGGATTGGTTTGCACCCTAAGCTAAACTCGTCCCACACCCCCACACGCAAATGTTTAGCAAAACCAATTGAACGATGTCGGGTGTATATGCACCTGATGGCTATTAAAAAAAAACATGTCTAACTAAGCTATTCAGTCAGTTCTTGTGAGGAAAACCGCTAGACGAAACCATGGCATGGCATGTGACATGTACCTGGCGACAAGAACCATATGTTCGGTCACTCTCCAACTTTTATGAAGGATAAAATTGGCAATCCTTTCCTTGAATGAGGTAATCCGAATGAAAACTAATTAGCGTAAAAATTGTCAAAGTAAAGGGTAAAAGTTAGAACCACTTTTTTTTTGACAATATGACCATGTGTAAAAACTATATATGTACATCTTTACTGATGCAACAAAAAACATGCTGATTGGGCCACATTGATACGTCTCGCTCTTTGCGAGCAATACACATCGTTTGCCCGCACTCCGTCTCACACGGGCCTGCCCGTTATGCCATTTCCCCCTTTGGCCCTCGCTAGCTCCCAATGGCTAAATCGTCAAATATAGTGCATTTTGGTACTCAACGCCTACATCGCTCCCGGTCACTTCCATAGTCCCATATATCATTTCTTTTTTGTACCGGTTGGTAACCTTCTACAAGGTTCCATCGGTTTCTCTATCATGGTTTTTCTGGGATGGGTTTTGTTGTTTTTCCTTGTTATTTTATTTATAGTTTCCTTTTTTCCTTTCTTGTCCTTTTCATTTTCTAATTCGCAAACCCTTTCCAATTTTGTCAACATTTTTTGTTCTTCACATTCAATTCCAAATTTATGTTGATTGCAAATTTGTAAAAAAAAATCAAATTCACAAAACATTTTTCAAATGTGTGAACTTTTTAAAATCCATTAAATTTTAAAAAATTGCGAAGTTTATAAATTTCATGAACTTTTTTTTGATTCATTAAATTTTTAAAAATTCTTGAGCTTTTCTCAAAAGTCACGATTTGTTTTCAAATTTG
>NC_041389.1:48392973-48405156 GCF_002162155.2 Triticum dicoccoides
GGGGTGAGCTTTTTTCAAATTTGTGTACTTACTAAAAATCTTGAACATTTGTTTTACGTTGTAGAACCTCTTTTAAAATTGGCACAAATATATTTTTGAAACAAGTGAATAGTTTTAAAATGTTACAAATATTAGTTTTGAATGATATGACATATTTTTCTAAAGTTATGCAGCTAGTTTATATTCTTTAATCATTTTGTAATGTGGGATATACATTTTTGAAAATTGAGTAAGTTGCTTTCTGAAATATATTAGAATATTTGAAAATAGCAGTAAAATTAGAAAAGGAAATAAATGAATGAACCAACACATGTGTAACGAATCAAGACGTGTGTAACTCCCTACTAGGGCGACTCATTAGAGTCGTTCTTGTGGCGACGACATGTTCGGTCTTGCTGCAGGCGAGATTTAGACACACCTTTACCGACTCCCACATGGATAGAACAACACTACAAATATGTTGTTCTAAATTAAAGTACTACTCCCTCCGTTACTAAATATAAGTCTTTTTAGAGATTTTAATATAAACTATATACAGATGTATATAGACATATTTTAGAGTGTAGATTCATCCATTTAGATTCGTCTGTTCCTAGATATAAGTCTTTCGAGTTCTAGAGCTAGCTAGGTCGAGTACGTAGTACTTCTTGTAAATGTAAAAAAACAGAGGTCAAAACATATGAACCGAAATCTTAGAGAACTGCTCAAACGAGCATCTCGCCTTCGTTGAGTCCCATGTGAGGGCAGGCCATGCTGTTCTGATTTGGATCTAACACTGCCGTGTATGCAACATTTGCAACTGCAGTAGCTGCCAAGATACCAACAGGACCGGAGACTTGGATAAGCAATCCTACAGTGCTGTCCTCGGATGCGCTGTAGCCGACGGCTCAAGAAACCAATGTGCTCAACTACTTTGTTCATGGCAGAACGGCTCTTTTGATCAACCAACAGACGATTTTTGCTAGAAAAACAAGTAATGGAGTTCGCAATTTGTTACCAGGACTTGTCACTCATGCTGCATTGCCTTTTGGTATTTGGAGTTTGGGCACCGAAATCTCACGCTTATGCTGAAACCGTCAGCAAATAGTGAGATTCCATTAGTTGGGGCTGCAGAAAATTCAGAAATACCAGACCTTGGCCAAATCAGCTTCTGTGTTGTTGGCTTAAGCAGAAAACAAAACAGCAGAGTAGCAAGCGCAAGTCTATCACAGATCACAGTCTATAAGATCTCATAGGACAAACAGTGGAGTTGTAGCAAGCCTTGTCACAGGTCAAATTGCATCCAGATCACAGTCTCAAATATCCAACTTAGGCAAACACAAGAAAATAAACATGAAAATAAGGCACACACAACAAAACAAACATGACACTGTTTCATTCCAGAATAGATCCGCAGCATGCCATTATCCTGCTGGTTTTCCATTTGTTCTAACGTCTCACGCTAATCCAGCCCTACCCCAATAACCCGTAGTGACCATGGGACGCATCAACCTCGATGCCGTCGCATGGCAAGACAACCTTTTTTTTCTTTCAAAAAGGACGATAAAGATTACAACATCCACCAATGGACGCGGATTTGATGAACATAATTCCACGCACACCCTTTATAAATAATAAATTAAAAAATATTAGAAAAAACAAAAACAATTGATTTGTTTTCAAACATATATACATGGTCGACTGGTATACTTGCGTATGAAATTTCACAAAGAAATGACATCCATGGACCATGGTATTCTGGGCAAAAATGACAAAATCAAAGCTATGTTAAAAAACACGGTAATAGTAAAGTGCCAATTGTATTTTGTTCGCTAAGGATACCATGGGTGTCAATATTTCAAGAAACTTCACATGTGAGTAGAATGGTCGATCAAGTTTGATACCCCCAAAAGTTAGATTATTTAAGTTTTCCTAGTATTTTATTGAGTTTACTATTTATGTTGGCGTGTGAGGAACCATGTTCATCTTTGTATTTTCGATCCAACAGTTTGCTAGTTTCCCATCTTATTCCTTGTTACTTTTTTTTTGGCGAAAATGCAGCATTGGTGCTTTCATTGTGGTTAGGAGGAGTAAAAGTTACAAATGAAGAGAAGGGGATGGGAACAGATCATCAAAGGAAAAAAGAGAGTAAAAAAGGCAAAAAAAAAAATCAAGGATACGTCAGGCAGACGTATCAAGATCATAGATAGAAGATGCCAAGATGGCGGGTTTTGACAACGTTACAACAAAACTCACGGCTGCACGAGCCCGAGACCGCATGCTGACTACTTGCTACTACTCAACCTATCTATCCTAGCTGGGAGCGATCTTGTCTCCCGCAACAGGGCCGCAGCCCTCCAGTTTTGTCGCTCCGTTTCGATCTGTCGCAGAACCACGTTCACGGAAGGTGAAGCTCCGTTGAACACGATGTCGTTCCTGTGTTTCCAAAGTGTCCAAGCTACTAGAGTGATCACCGTCCATGTTTCTTTTCTTTTGTTCTTCTGAATGTTGAGGGAAGTCCACCATCCTATGAGTTCAGTCTCCGGCTCCAGTGTCCAGTGAGGCTTTCTCGAGTTATCCATGATGACGGTCCAAACTTGTCTAGCGAGAAAAACACATCCAAGGAGCAGCTGAACTATCGTTTCTGGCTCCTGGTCGCAGAGCAGAACGGGCATATGCCGCTGGATGTGGCAATAGTCGTCGCTGTAATCTATCCGCTGTCCAACATCTTTTCTTTGCCGCCTACCAGGAGAAAAAATTGAGTTGCCGGTGCTCAAGACTTCCATATCTCCGTGGCTCCTGCCGACTCAATCCGTGCAGCAAAGTGAGCACGATAGGCTGATCGGGCGGAGAACAAGCCATTTTCTTCCCAAGTCCAGCCAATTTTGTCATCGATCCCATCTGCTAGTTCGACACTCCGTAGTCAATCAACCAATCTCAGGAACTCTTGTATGGCCTGGGCGTCCATGTTGGGTGACACATCACGCCACCACTGCCCTGACATTGCTTCACTCACTGTTCTGACCTTGGCCGCGCTCTTCTTGACGGCACCGAATAGGTTTGTCATGATATCGTGTATGCTCCCTCCTGAAGCCACCACAATCCGTCCAGAACGGTACCGTCGATCCATCCCCAATGATGCACTTCGTGGCTGCTCTGTAAATGGCAAGCGAGTCCGATGAGACTTGGAGGTTAAATTCTGTCCATGGTCTAGCCGGATCCGTCCGCGCCAACCACGGCCATCTCGCTCTCAGCGAAGTATTGAGTAGGCGCAGGTTGGGCACTCCCAGACCACCGTACTCCTTCGGCGAACAAACTTTGTCCCAGGCCACCAAACAGTGCCCTTCGTGCACGTCCGGGCGACCCTTCCACAGAAACCCTCTGCAAATTTTGTTGGCAGCTTCTATCGTCTTGACTGACAGGTCCATCACCATCATGGCGTGTATTGGCATAAATGCCAGGGTGGTCTTCACCAGTTCCAGTCGCCCGGCACGGTAAAGTAATCTCGCTCCAGAGGTCTTTCAATAAGGGTTGTCACCCTACGTCTCCCTGCATCAATCCATTCCATAGCTTTGAGCTGAAGCATTTGGAAACATATGCGAGTCGAAGCGGCGGTGTTCCAGAAAATTATGTTGTTCCTCTCTTTCCACAGATTCCACCAGACCAGAGCAATGATCGACCACCACGCTTTAGGAAACCCCTTGTTCAGGTTTGCAGAGGTGCGCTGCCACCATTGGACAGGGCTCTCATTGCGTGAGTGCAGCAAAGCAGTATTCAACTTCAGCCTGTCAAGAATGACTTCCCATAGCGCTTGAGAGTAGGGGCAAGCAGCAAACAGGTGGGTGGAGTTCTCTCGAGCTTGCAAACAGAAGGGGCCACCCACGCTTGGCCAGATTATCGGCGGTAAGGCAACGACTCTAGTATGCAATCCAGACAAAAAAACGGCCCTATATTAATAGATCCAACGGCTCAAGCTCATCTGGCCCTACCCCTGGTAGTGCAGTAGATAGACAAAGATATCAATCAAATGTGATTACACACATGCACCAACGGACTAACCTGTACACTGGCACACGGTAAGACAAGCTTTTCCCGAAAAAAGGGATAACATGCGTCATGCATGTGCTGATCACGTCATGATGACACTCTACCGCTGAGTTATATCCCTTCCCCGACCCATACGAATCCTAAGGCAAAGCAAAGGGGCGAGAATATTTGCCGATTAAATAAACAATTCAGGAAATGTTCTCAAGAAAGAATAAAAAGGAACCAAGGACTGACCGCAAGTGCATCAAGTATAGTATATAAAGAATAGGAAATGAGATGGGGATTCATGAAAATATTTGCAAAGATATACATCTCAGTTATGGTGTCCTATGGGAAAGAGGAAGGACAGTTAAGCGACCGCCGGAGTTCTGGTCGAGATCAAACGTCTCCACTCCGTTCGCAGGAGCGTCTCCTCTTGAAACCTACGTTTCCTTCTTTTTTTTCGAACCGGGCTTTTCCCCTTTCCATTACTTTTCATAACGGAAATACACTGTCTTAGGAAACCGAAACTAGAAGGGCTAGGGAAAGAAGAAAAGCGAGTCCGGGGCAATAACAGGAAACCCACTATCTGCGCCTGTCATCAGGAATAACAGATTATAGGGCGAAAACCTGTTATCACCCGAAACTGCCTACATGGAACTAGAGAAGTATCACACACATTACAGCCGCACATCACCAGGACAAGGCCAAAGTACCATCAATCACCAAAATAGACTACAACACCCTACGCCAGCAAAGACCCAGCAGTATGTCCTCCGCAGACGATGCCGAGCCCAACATGCCACCCATCTTCAGCTTCAGTCGCGCCCGTCCATGTTTGGCGCCGGAGGAGGTCCACACAGCAGCATCATCTGAGTAGTATTCGCTTTCAGCATCTCCGCTCCCTTCTTCACCATCTCTTCCATCCCAGGTTTCTGAAGACCTGCCCAATATATTAGAAAGGCGCAAGCTGTGAACACGATCTCGAAAGGAGAGTTAATCCATTTGCGTTCAAAAGTAGCTCTGTTCCGGGCTAGCCATATGGCCCAGCATATTGCTGCCAAGCCCACAGTATAATTTTTTTCAAAACCAGGTAGGAAGCTGTGCATCCAGTCGTAATACTGCCAGATGGAATTAGGACAGCAATCCGTCCCAAGAAGAGCCCCTACAGTTCTCCAGATTACTCTAGACACCGGACACAGGAACAACAAGTGCGAGGTTGTTTCCAATTGGTTGCAAAAGGAGCAACAGGGGTTTCCGGGCCAAGCTCTTTTTTTCATATTATCTCTAGTCAAAATGGCATTTTGCCCCACTTGCCATAAGAAGATTTGTATTTTCAAGGGGAGTTTAGCATCCCAAATCCATTTGAAATTGGAACCAGCAATATCATTTTCCAACCATCTGTACATTGATTTGGTTGAATATATACCAGAATTATCAAACTTCCAGTAAATTTCATCAGGTAAATCATTTTGTTTGAGAGCCAGAACCTCCCTTTTCATTTCATCCCATTGATTCCTCATCTCAAGAGACATCCTCCTCCTAAAGGAGGTGATATGATTTAGACATTCTATTCTATCAACAGTACAGTTTTGTTCAACACATATCTCAAAAAGTACTGGAAACTTTTCTTTAAATGGTATCCTTCCTTCCAGTTCATCGAACCATAGTCTGGCCACATCCCCTTTATTCAGCTTGACACCTCTGCCCTTCATATATAAATTTTTCACTCTCAAGAGGGATTTCCAACACGGGGAATCATTGTTCCTTGCCTCCACCATGGCCACTGAGGACTTTTTGAGGTACTTAGACTTAACTATATCCTGCCAGAGGCCCTTATTTTTATCTAACTTCCACCACCATTTCACCAGTAGGCTTATATTTTGTTTTCTCAGGTCCTTAACCCCTAGGCCTCCTTTCTTTTTAGACCGACAAACGCGGTCCCATTTGACCATATGATATCCTTTTTTCTTTCCTTTCCTATGCCAGAAGAATTTCCTTCTCGGCTTGTCCCACCTCTCTAGAGTAGTCTTGTTTAAAAGGAACATGGACATGTAAAACGTTGGGATATGGGACAGTACCGCATTCACTTTAATAAGCCTCCCTCCCATAGATAGTACTTCACTAATCCAGTTTTCACCATGCACGGTGAATTTGTCCTCCACAAAACTCCAATCACCACATTTCAAACCAGCATAACTGACAGGCATGCCTAGGTATTTCATAGGGAAATTACCTATCTGGCAGTTAAACATCTCAGCATACTTATGCATAGTCTCATCGTCCGCACGGACAGAGAAGATCTCGCTCTTCAGGAAGTTAATTTTTAAACCTGACATGACCTCAAAGAGGTATAAAAGCAACTTAATGTTCAGAGCATTCCTGATATCATCCTCGAAGCATAAAATTGTGTCATCCGCGTACTGGAGAATAGCTACTCCATTTGGAATTAAGTCCGAGGCCATACCTTTAAACAAGCCGTTTTGTTGGGTTTTAAGGATCATCTTTGTCAAACAATCAGTAGCTAAATTGAAAAGAAATGGTGAGAAAGGGTCCCCTTGGCGCACCCCTTTCGAGCTTTGAAAGTATGGGCCCACCTCATCATTCAACTTCACACTAACTGTACCCCCCACTAAAATTTTACTGACCCACTCGACTCATTTCGGGTGGAATTCTCTCATTTCGTGGCAATCTAATAGGAAGTCCTAGTTGACTTTATCGTAAGCCTTTTCGAAGTCAAGTTTCAACACAATACCAGTTTTCTTCCTATTGTAAGTATGGTGCAAGATTTCATGCAGGGACATGGTCCCATCCATGATGTCACGCTTCTTAATGAAAGCATTCTGGTGTCTACTGAAAAGAATATCCACAAAAGGTTCCAGCCTAATAGTCAGTACTTTGGTGATCAGCTTGTATATACATCTAAGCAAGCATATAGGCCTAAATTGCTGAATCTTGTTTGCCCCCACAACCTTAGGCAGTAGAGTTATGATCCCATAATTGAGACGCTGCACATCCAGTTTGTTATCATGGAACCAGTCAAATAACATCATCACTTCATTTTTCACTATTTCCCAACAATGTTGGAAAAACTCAATAGGAATATTATCTGGACCAGGAGCTTTATTTGGTTTCATAGAGAATAACGCATTCTTGACTTCTGTTTCAGAAAAGGGTCTAGTAAGGATAAAGTTGTCAATGTCTGACAATTTCTCTTGTGATTCCCACATATCTTCCTTCATTTTACATAAGTTCCCAACTGCTGGCCCAAAAAGGTCCTTATAGAATTTTGTGGCATGTTCCAAGAGATTATTATTCCCTTCAATAATCACATCCCCACAACTAAGAGAAAAAATAGTATTTCTCCGCCTCCTCCCATTCACAATTCTGTGGAAGTAGTCAGTATTTCTATCTCCTTTCAAGAGCCAATTTTCGTGTGATTTTTGCATCCAAGCCACCTCCTCCTCCACCAACAGATTATATAATTCTGCCGATATCTCAACTTTCCTCTCATATAGCTCAGGAGACAACACATCCGTTTCTTCCAGTTTTTCCAGATGCTCTAACTCCTCCCTGAGGTCCTTTCTCCTCTTTCTTGATTTGCCAAAAAGATTTGCACCCCATCCTTTAAAGAATTTTTTGAATCTCTTCAACTTAATGTTTAGTACATCAATGGGATTTTTTAGAATTGACCGGTTTCAACCACACCTTAGCAACTAAGGTTATAAACTCCGGGCTTTTGAGCCAGTTAAGATCGAATCTAAAGTCTCTCTTACGGACTGGATTAGGCAAAAAGTCATCAGTATTCAGGATCAAGGGGCTGTGATCTGAAATCTCCTTGACTAGCTTTCTAACAAACGTTAAAGGAAACTGCCTCTCCCAAGAACTGGACATAAGTACTTGGTCCAACTTTTCTAGGGTAGGGTTTTGCTGCTTATTCGACCACGTATATAGGCCTCCATTCATATCAACCTCCCTAAGACAGAAGGTATTGATGATGTAATTAAACAAATCAGAAACATGGCTAGTTCTGGTTCTCTTATTCTTCTCCCTGGCGTATCTTAAAATATTGAAATCCCCACCCACAATGTAAGGGTAAGTAATATTACCGCACATGTCAGACAGCTCAGTCAGGAATTCCACCTTATGCTCCTCATGAGCAGATCCATAAACCACTAGAACACAATAGTTCAGCTTCTTACTCTTATCCCACACCTCCATTTTCATGATGTATTTACCTACCTCACAGTTTTTAACATCAAAAGTGTCTTTCTTAGTGCCACATAAAATCCCCCCAGATTTGCCCACTGAGGGAGTCCATTTCCACTCAAAACATTCCCCAGGATCAATTTTCCTCAAGAATTTAGAGGAAAAATCCTTTTTCATAGTTTCCTGAATACCAACAAAGTCCAAACCGTGATCTCTAATCAAGTCTAGAATACAGGTTGACATACCTCTCTTCCCCACACCTCTACAGTTCCAAAACAAACTAATCATTTTTTCTTGTATTTGGGGGAGTGGTTCTTGTTGCTAGGTTTACCAGGAGCCATGGCCGAACCAACATCAGAACACACTTTATTCTTTTGACTTCTAGTCACAGGTTTAGATATGACTACATTAACTTTCTCTTTTTCTTTCCGTCTAGATCTAACCACAGTAAAATCATCCTCCTCAATCTCCCCATCCTTCAACCATTCAGTATTTAAAGGAGATACATCTCCAGCACCATTAGTTATAAACAACACTTTTCATGTTGCTGAGCATTAGTTTCAGTTTTCTCAGCTAAATTAGCTCTAGATTTTTCCAATTCCCTAATCACATCAACAACAGTAAAATTGTTGTCAGGGATATCCACTCCCATTTTAGCAGCAGTATCAACAATCTCTAGATTTGTAAGAATCTCAAAGGAATTGGAGTTTGGGTTTTTTTCATTACCTTGGAGGTTTCTCTTCCTGGTCATTTTCTCTGCTCGAACCCACATATGCTCAAGATTGCCGCCAGCAGTCCTCTGGCTCAGTCTGGTTTGGGTCTCATTCATCACAGGTGGGGTAGGAATAACCTCCATATTTTCTTCCCCCGAACCAGCAGAAGATTGTACAGAGTACAACGCAGGGGCTTGCTGGCATGTCACCTCATCAGAAGAAACTTCAGTAACCACAGGCTGTCCAAGCACAGCATCCAGATAGGATAGAGACTTCCTTATCAGTGGAACACTGGGTATAATTTGCAGGGAATTAACCACAATATTATCATAGTACTGGCCCCCATGTGATTCCACTCCTTCCGCCTGCTCCTTCATGTTCTCAGCAGCAAGGGTATCAATAAGAAGTTCATTGTCCACCTCTTCACTTTCTTCCTCAGAGAAATTTTCCTCACTCTCTTTTTGTTTCACCCCATCCTCTTCCTCTTCTTCCACTCTTTCATTTACAGTAGTCATATTACCTCCATTTCCAACAGAGTTTGGTGGGACAGAAAGGTTCCCCATAGTAGAAGAGGAGTCCCCCTGTCCAGCATTTCGAATATTTTCGTTAATCCTAGCTCTCTTTGGTGACACACCTTTGTCAGATTCTTGAGCCATAGTAACACTTTCTTTTGGAGGATTTTTAACCAGAATCTTGTCAACAGAGTAGAAGAAATCATAGAAGTGGTCACCCAGCACTCCCTCAGCTTTTCCTGGGATATTTTCAGCATCTCTGCAACCCAACTTAATTCTGACCGGTTCAGGTCTGTTCACAGTGGATTTATCAATTTCCAAGGTCACACCCACCAAAGATCCAACATATGCAATGTTCATTTCATGCCTTTTGTCCAAAGGGATGTTGCTAACATTGACCCAAGCAATGTTAAGTACACCCTTGGCACCAACAGATTCAGACCACTTCTTAAGACTTATCACAGCCCCACAACTTTTTATATTTATGGTTTCAGCGAAACATGCCTTGTCTACATCCCTGGGCGAGGGGAATCTCATAACAAAAGTATTGAGCCCAATCGATCTGGCCGAACATTTCCAGTTTGTGTTAATGTAAGCATTGAAAAATTCCTCCAACTGTCTACCACTAGCCTGCCCCTCAATAACAGTGATCACAATGAATCTGTTCCTATCAGTGTTCTGTTTAGGCGTGCTAGCATCATGAATATAGAAGAACCCATTCCCTTTGGCTTGGAATCCACACATAGGGGCCACACATTCCCAAGGAAGAATAGTATTGCAAATCGGAGCAGGAGACCGCTAGTACCGCATCTACCACACACAGCCCGAGGACAGCACATAGGAACATGCCCTGATTCTTTGCAGGTAAAGCAAACCTCAGCGCCGCCCACTAGTGGGGCAGCATTCCTTCTTCCTGGAGTTGCTTGACGACAATTTTGTTGCAGACGTGCATCTTGTTGGGGACGAGGGTCGCGCTGTCCTGGATCTCCCGTGGCCGCCTTTCCTTGGTTGTTGTCCCCTCATCTCTCTGTCCGGCGGCCGTCGCTCTGCGTCTCCATGGCCGCCGCCTCCCACCTTGCACGATCTGTCGCCCGCGCGCCCTGCTCCATGTTGGTGGAGACCTGGCCGCCCTCCTCGATGTCGAGCGTCCATACCATGTTGCGGCCGCCACCGCCGCCCCCACGCCCGGCTCCCCGACCGAAGCGACCAGCACCGTGTCCGGCCCGGCCTGCTCCGAAGCCATCGAGCCGGTGCCCGTGATTCTCTGCGCCCCGATCCGCCATGGATCTTGGTGGAGATGCGGCGACCTGGGCGAAGGATCTGCGGTCGCCCCCCGCCTTCCCCTCCCACCAGCCAAACGACGGGGAAGCCCTAGGCACCAAAACCCTAGGCGCCTCCCAGAAGTGGAGAAGGAGTAGATCGAGATCTGGAATGGACTGAGGTGGGTGTGGAGGCGGCGGCGTGGGATTTATCCCCTCCACAACCCTAACCGCGTGCCCTGTAGCTGTCGACCCCACCTGGCCCGGGTTCGCCCCACCTCCCGGTCCCGCCATGCCGCGCGTGTCGGGCGCAGGCCCGAGAAGCCCTGGGTCCGCGGTCCGCTGCGGTACACGGGACGCACCGAGCGGTACACGAACGCGCCCCACAACCATCGTCTCCGGCGTGACTGCATCAGCGCATGTCGCCGTCGATCGGCGGCCATGGCCGGCGTGAGGGGAGGGAGAGGGGAGGGAGGTCAGGACAGCCATCGCCCTGATTTGGTAGTGAGTTGATACTGGACCTCCCCCTACTGCGCGATCACCTACATTTGAGCTCACCTACGTTTCCTTCTTAATATCTTTTGTAATAATGGGCTTAGTCAGCTGTTCACACTTTGGTTTCCAGCTCAATCCAGTCATGGCTTCATTACTTGTGATCGTTTGTACGACATGTTTGGTCTTACCTTCTTTGGTTTTATTAATTAAAAGCTGGATGTCTCTTGCGTCTTTTATCAAAAAAAATAGCACGCATACATCAACCTCCACGCCATCGCATGGTAAGACAACCTTTTTGTTCTTCGAAAGGAGGATAACACGGTGCCTCTGTATCTATAAATGCACACAAGCTTATGACCGTAAGACGATCTTGCGCGCATGTGCTGAAATGATTTGCCGATTAAATAAACAATTCAGGAAATGCTCTCAAGAAAGAACAAAAGGGAACCAGGGACGACCGCAAGTAGATCAACTACAGTATAAATAAAGAAAATGAAATCAAATGGGGATTCATGATGATAACTACAAAGATATACACATCATTATATACCTGCAAGAAGACAAGGCAGAAATAAGCACGTCGATCTCTGCCTTTTGGTCAACCGGATCTGCAAGGTAGGCCGGTGGCGTTCGACACAACAACAACATATTATACTGTTCTTGTGTTGCACGAGGCAGCTAGCTCAGGCCCAGCTTCGAATTAATTCGTAACCGCCTGTCCCTCTCATCCAGCAGCGCAGGCTCCATCGTGAAGTGCTTTCTCCGCATTAAGTACGATGGATGTCCTTCTAGTTTGCAGATCATCGTCCTTTAACTTCGACCTCCTCGTTAAGTTTGATGCACCTCTTCTTCATCCTCCCTTCCACCGGGTTTCTTGGCTGGCAGCTGCGCGCCATGAACTCCACTCTGTTCATCATCGGCGTCATAGGTATGCGCATGGATGCTCTCGTCTCTCGTCTCTCGTCTCTCTCTCTCTCTCTCTCTCTCTCT
>NC_041389.1:48405259-48483576 GCF_002162155.2 Triticum dicoccoides
ACACACACACACATTTATCTTTCTTTGTTCTTTCTTTCTTTGTTGTTTGACCATGGAGCTTCTTTGGGTTTTGCAGGGAACATCATCTCGGTTCTGGTCTTCGTTTCTCCCATGTAAGAGCTACGATCATGCATGCATTTGCAGAAGCATTTAATTCGTTTTTGTTTTTTCCTTCTTTTCTCGAGGAGGATCAACCCCCGGATTTTGTTTCTGGTGTTGCTTACATGCATGGTTGATTGTTGTTAGTGCTTACATAAATGGTGCAGCCCGACATTCTGGAGGATTGTGAGGAGCAGGTCGACGGAGGACTTCGAGGCGGCGCCATACGTCCTCACCTTGCTCAACACACTGCTATGGCTCTACTATGGCCTCACCAAGCCCGATGGCCTGCTCATCGCCACTGTCAACGGCTTCGGAGCTGTCATGGAGACTATCTACATCGCGCTTTTCCTCATCTACGCCGTCGACAATGCCAAAAGGGTACGTGAGGCCACACGGTGCAGTCTACAAATAAAACCCATTTGTATCTCTAGACAGCAATTTACTCATGAATTTGTGCAACTGGAGGCAAGAGTACATTTTCCCATTGAGAGAACTATACGAGTAGCTTCCCCATTAAGGGGAGTCGTAGCTCGTCTTGACCGAGTTAGTTATATGTTTCCCATTAAGGGAACAAGAATGGTGCTCAAGTAATTTCATACACTAAACTATTTAATTACTGGCTATCTTTACTCGCAACATATCTTTCATATTGATTGTTTCTGTTGAGTCGCATTCTTTCCCTTTAATTCATACCACTTATTTGGTGTCCTATTTCAGTTGCGTTAATGTGGTTATTATTTCACCATTTCTACTCTAAAAGTACTTCATTATATATTTTTTTGGCAATTTTATGATATAGTTCGGCTCTGGAAACAGCATACAGTTATTACTATATATTTACATGTATATGGAAGATCATGTGGCAAGCGTAATCAGACATCTCAAATTTTTGAATCAATCATCTCATGTTGCCCTTTACAGGTTAAAACTGCGAAGTTGGTGGCAGTTTTGGACATCGGTTTTTTCGGGGTTGTGTTCGCGGCCACAACATTCGCCATTGGAGGGCTTGACATGAAAATCATGGTTATTGGATTGATATGTGCTTGCCTTAGCGTGTTCATGTACGGGTCCCCACTCACTGCCGTGGTAAGGCCATTACACCAATTGGTCATCTGTTTGCTTAACTTTCTAGGTTTTATGTATATTTTGTTACGGTGATTTTTTTTTAGAAATCTTTGATGCTTCTTTTTGTTGTTTCGACAATGTAACTGACAAAGAGAGGTCTCGAGATAGGGTGTGCGAAATAGTGATACACAGACAAATTTTTTACGCCCATACACGTAAATGAAAAACAATTGTGATAATTGAATCCTATCAAATAACTCGCTTTGTAAGAATGCTAGGAGTGAAACTTTTCAATTTTAAGGAGTATCGGGCGCAATTTTTCCTACATATAACAAACATACATGAACATCTGGTTTGAAGTTGTATAGTACTGCAAAAGCTATACCACTAAAGACATCTATCCAATGGCATATTTCCGTGTTGTATAACTTATGTCTTGTTAGTACAAAATTTGTGATCAAAGTTACGCCCACAATTTGAGGTGGCCTTAATTATATATATTTGGACGGAGGGAGGGTAGCAAAAAGTAAAGGTATTGATGACCCTCAATAAACTATAATACAGTACGGAATATACAAGAAATAATATCTATTAAAATGGCATCCTTGTTTCTATGCAATTAGATCTTTATTATATGTGGCAAAGTACTACCAGATCATCTTTGATCATACAGTACATGTATACATACACATCGTGAGGCAGCCATTTCGTTGGGATACGCAAGGTTCCGGTCAAGTTATATACAGTTCCCACTAGCTAACACTTTCTTGTATGGTATGTGTACACCTTGCGTCCAGACAAGAGATATGCTATACATATGCGTTGGTCAACTTATACATCTGCATTTTTTACAAATATATATAGATCTAGTAAACTTGCACGGATATGATAGACATATAAGTCGTCTTGAAAAAAATATGGCGTGGACACACGATATGCAGAATATATCCGCCACATTACATTATACAAAGCATGGATGGCATGTTGAATTTTGTATTCCTTTTTTTGTGAGGAGATCTCATTTGAGTTGTTTGATTGGACGCCAAACTGCTATTTTCAGAGGAAACAGCCAACTAACACACTAGCCGGCTGATCGATCGATATCTTGGTGCTGCAGCGTATCGTATCATTGGGGATATTTGTTAATTAGTTGGGGTTACAATATTATATTACACTAGTACACGTATTGCTTAATTAAGCTCATAGCTACGTGCTGATCACTATCTAAATCAATTCAGAACAAGTCAGAAACATGTACGTTCTTGCACTGTCACGCGTGAATGAATGAATGAATGAATGGACGAGGAGTATACAATACTACTGTACTCATCATGTTAATTACGTGTGCGAGTTGGCTAAGATCTTGATTGAAAAGGCGGACTGTTTTCGTGGCCATGGTTATTAGTTCCACTTCCACGTCGATTTGGATGGATGGAGTTGGAACTTCGTATGTGTTACGTTAATTAATTTCTTGTTTCAAAAGAAGTTTAATTAATTTCTCAGAACCGTGGTACTGCACCTGAAAATCTTTTGTCAATTTGTGGCGGGAACAGAGAACGGTGATCGCCTCAAGGAGCGTGGAGTACATGCCCTTCTTCCTCTCATTCTTCCTCTTCCTCAATGGAGGAGTCTGGGCCACGTATGCCATACTCGACAAAGATGTCTTCCTTGGGGTAAGATAAGAAGCGCTTACTTGTCTTATAGGAGTACTTAATCAGGTTACAGAAAATGGCTTCATGTTTTAATGATCTTTGTACTTACGTGTCTTTACTTGCATGCAGGTCCCTAATGGAATAGGCTGCTTCTTGGGCGGCATCCAGCTGGTTATCTATGCAATATACAGGAACAGTAAGGTCGGCTCTCAGTCTCATGACAGTGACGAAGCAGCATATGATGCTTCGGCTTCTCTTCTGTCCTCTGAGGCCGGCAGACATGGCCAGAATGATGTATCCGCCCGTGTTTAGTGAATTTGGACGACGTGCTAAAATATACTGCTGTAGTGATTGTGTAAAATTATGTGATGTTTTGTAGAGTGAAATCCATTTTTTACCACTCTACTTGATATTTGTAAAGCTAGCTAGCTATCCATTTATCAGTTTTCATCGGATTACCCTGTTTAACAAAAGTTTCGCAAGTTTGTATCCCAATTAGCGAAAGTTTTGTCAGTTTTTTGTCCCATTTAAAATTTAAAATTTAAGAGTGATCTTCTAGGTGGCCCTCAGCCGTTTGGTATATGGCGTGACACATTGCGGTTTTCCACCTTGTATATTTTCCCCGTACATGGATCGACTCGCTTCCCTAAGCTAAGTTGTGCTCATCCCAAACACCCGCATGCAACTGTTTAGCGGAACCACAACGCAGTGCGTATGTGCAGCTGACGACCGTGAGAAAAAAATTCATGTCTGACTATGCTATTAGGCTTGTTCGTGTGAAGAACATCGTTGTATGAAAAACGATGGCATGACATGTCACGCGTACATAGGAACAGGACCCATAGTTGCTCTCAAAACATTTATAAAGGATAAAACTGGTAAAACTTTCCTTAAATGAGGTAATTCGGATGATACCAAATTAACGTAAAAATGCAAAGTAAAGGGTAAAAATTAGAATCACTCTTTTTCTTTCGTATGATCATGCATAAAAACTGTGAACATCTTTACTAATGCAAAAAATAATGTACATATTTCTGATAAAGATGTACTGTACATTGCAACATCTTTACTAATGTTAATTTAGCCACATTGCTGCATCTTGCTCTTTGTGAGCAATACACGTCGCGGGCCTGCAATCCTGTGGGCCTACGTCATACAGTATGACTCACCTACGCCATACAGTAGTTCTACAGTAGGCGGGTTTTCTATTTTTCTTTTGTGTCCATTTTTTCTCTATAATACTCGAGTGCATTTTTTTTCATTTCTTTCTTTTCCTTTTTATTTATGAAAAATTAATTTAATTAAGATGATTTTTAATCTACATATGTATTGTTTCTTCCAAAAAGATATAAACCTATTTGTTAAAAATGCATGAAGACCTTTACTGAAGGTTTACTACAAAAATATTCACTGTATATTAATAATATGCCCGTTATGTTTAGGAAAACTGTTAGTCACATATTTTGGAAACATTCATCGTGAACTAAAATAGGTTGAGCCTATTAAAAAAAGGTACATTGTGTATTTAAAAAACGTCATCACATATTACAAAATGTTCATCTGTCTTGAAGATCACTACATTGTGTTAAAAACAATTCAGTGTATACTAAAAAAGTGTTCACCTTGTACTAAAAAACTGTTGATCATGAATTCAAAAAAACATTTAATGTTTAATCCAAAAAATGCTCACTTTCTATTTAGAAAGATTTTTTGTGCATTTAAAAATATTCATCACATTTAAAAAAATGCTGAGTGTGTACTAAAAAATTCTTATCATTGTTTCAAAAAGGTTTGATGTGCATTTTAAAATGTGCATAGCATATTTCAGAAATTCTGCACGTATTACAAAAAATTGTCATCGTGTGTTGTAAGAATATTCCATTTTCATCCCGTCAAAAAAAGAATATTCCATTTTCATTTTTAATTAAAAAAATACAGAAACATTTCCCAAAATGTAAGATTAATCAAATCATGAATATTTTTTACAAATACACCAAAACATTATTTTAAATAGTGAACTCTTTTTCAACTCTATATGAACATTTTGTAAAGTGTGTGACCACAATTTGAATTACTTGTATAATTCCAAATACAAGGCGTCAATTCTTATTACATGTTAAACATTTTTAGTAACACGATGATTTTTGAATATATGGTACACAATTTCTTAACATGTGACATTTTTAAAATATCGATGATTTTTTTCTAAAGTGACATGAGGGAAAAAAATATTAAATACAGGACAAATATTTACAATATACCAAAAAAATTACACAAGATAAATGTTTAATGCACAACCAACATTTTTTATATACACAATGAGCTTAAAAAACATGATGGATATTTTTAAAATACACAATATATATATGTTTTAAAATACGTGATTAATAATTTTATATAAGATGGGCATTTTTAATAGACATGTATGAACCTTTTTGAAATACACATGACCAGTTTTTATATATGTGAACTTTTTTCACATTGCTAGAAGCGATGGATCCACTTTCAATAAAACATGTGTTATGGTTTCCTCATGGCACTCGTTGCGTTGTTATCACACACATTTTATTTTAATTTAAATTGTGTGCAATCCACCCCCATGGCACGCATTTTATGCAGCGTGTGCGATGACGCCCCCCTCCCTCAATTGCACATCAACCTGCACTGACGGTTCGCTAAATCGTGTATATATGATGACCTAAACTAACTAGTGTAAGTTTGGATATGTCCAAGTCAGACATGTTTTGATACCTAACTAGCCTAACCCCTCCTCCAGTTGTAATATCTTGTGGCTGCCCTAAATATCATATACTACGTACTCCCTCCGTTCTAAAATAGATAACTCAATTTTGTACTTATTTTATATTAAAGTTAGTATAAAGTTGAGTCATCTATTTTGAAACGGAGGGAGTAATAGGCAACGCGGATGTATACTCGACTGAGTTAGTTGCCTCCAACATGGCAGCGACTACTAACATAACCTTTGCACATGCATCCTCTCTCAGCAGTTCTCATAATGGATACTGCACCCCCCACCACGATCAATTAGAAAAACATGAAAGGCAAGCAAAATTCCTTGCAACTTGCTACTTGCATTGACCAGTGCAGAGTAACGACACCACGCGTGCCGTAGTTGCATGCCATAACCGGCCTGCATTTCCGGTCAATTAAGCGCAAGCCTGTCAAATGCTTGGATCCAGCAGCAAATTAAAACAGATAATGCCATCTTGCCGATCTTCATGAGTGGATGCAAGCTAAGCATGGAAGCTACTCCCTCCGTCTTAAAATAAATGTTTTAAGCTTAGTACAAATTTATACTACTAGAGTTAGTATAAAGTTGAGACACTTATTTTGTGACGGAGGAAATATATATTATCCATGATCATTGGTGCTTGTGCTGCTATATATACCCCTCCACCTTAAGCTATCTAAACACACGCACCGCAGCGGTCAAAAGAGCTCGAGCTGAAGCTTAAGATGGCCAAGGTTAACAACGGCGCCGCCCTGTTGTCTCTGTGCCTGTTGCTGGCGTATTCTGCCGGGCAATCGGCGGCCGCCTACGTGGACGTGGAGGGCACCGTAAGGAAAGAAGTAGAGAATGCCATCAAGGGCAACCCCGGCATCGGCGCCGCCCTCGTCCGGCTGGTGTTCCACGACTGCTGGGTTAATGTAAGTTGCCATCAATTGATTTCTTAAGTTGATCACCTCATTTGTGTTTCTCACCTGGGACTATATCTTAGTCATGACACCTTGGCAAGAATCAGATGTAACACTCTATATGCTCAAACATTTTAGGTGCTTGCAAATTTTTCATCGAGATATCATCCGATGAGTTGTACACATGAGAAACAAAAATGCTCAAAAATCAGTGCTAAAAAATGCTCTAAACTTTAATCAATGGAACTTTTTCTTGCGTAGAGCTAATGGAATGTTATGTTCTGCCTCAAATTTTGTAAGCACACCTACAAAAAGTTGAGCATATTTGATGTTACGACATTTCAGATATATATTTGTACTGTTCATGAGCGAGTAGGGACACACGGAGCTAAAAAATCAATCTCATTTTTTCTCAACACATTAAATGTTACAATCCATTGAAAATGCATATGATATAGCTTAAGATACAATGCATTGTAACTGTCCTTACTCCTTAGCTCTAACTCCTTTTTTTTTTTGAAAAGAAGGATTGCCCATAGCCTCTGCATCAATTGATGCACACAACCATTTTATTAAGCAAAGTAGCCACAAAATATTTAGTTAGGTACAAATTCGCAAGCCGAATAAGAAAGAAATAATTGCCACCGTCAATGAAAATAGGACAAAGATGATTAAACTCATATCCTATTAATTGTTGGACCATCATCCAAATTGGTAGTACGTATCCCGTGCTACCGTCTTCCAACCGTTGCACCCGTAGACCATATGCTCCTAACTCATTGGATCGATGATGAATGTGTGCATGCACGTGTTAATAACGTGTAGGGTTGTGATGGATCGGTGCTCTTGGACAAGACGCCATCCGGTGGCAACACCGAGAAGAAGGCGATCAACAACATCGGCCTGGACGGCTTCAACCTGATCGACACCATCAAGTACAAACTGGGCAACAGCGTCTCGTGTGCTGACATTGTCGTCTTCGCCGCGCGTGACGCGGCCAGATACCTGAGCGGCGGCAAAATGGCCTACTCCGTTCCCTCAGGGCGCAAGGACGGCATCGTCTCGTCGGATGCTACCGCAGACGCCATCCTCCCACAATCCACCTTTGAGTTCCAGCAGCTCAAGGACAACTTCGCCAACAAGGGCTTCACCCAGGAGGAGCTCGTCATCCTCTCCGGCGCACACTCCATCGGCGTCTCCCACCTCTCGTCTTTCCAGGACCGCCTCAACGATTCAACCGCGACCCCGATCGACGACAGCTACAAGCAGGCGCTCGTTAAGGACATTGAGGATCAGAAGAAGAGCCAAAATACGTCGGATCCGATCGAGAAGAACAACATCCGCGACATGAGCTTGAAGTTCCAGAACGACTCCGGCTACGACACCGCGGGGGTGAACACCGCGGCGAAGGGCGCCCTGGACAACAGCTACTACCACGCCAACCTACAGAACAGGGTGCTCTTCAAGTCCGACTGGGTTATGCGCACCGACAGCAAAGCTGGGGACGATATGGCCGAGTACATGAACAATGCCACCAAGTGGAACAACGACTTTGCTGCCGCCATGGTCAAGCTCAGCAAGCTCCCGGCCGAGGGTAGTGCCCGTTACGAGATAAGGAAGAACTGCAGAGTCACCAACCAGAACTACTATTACTAGAAGCAACGGCATCACACCTACACAGGTGCCATGGATGTAATGATTTGTATTTAATTTGAAGGCTCTGTTCCATGCCTAATTTGTATTACCACAATACTCACTGCAAAATAAAACGACAATAAAATAATACACATGCTTACATACATTTTCTTCTCGTCCTAGATTTCTAGTTAGTTAGATGTTGTTCTACTCCTGTTGAGAAAGATGCACGGGGCCAAATATCGGAAAATACACAGGAGCGCTTGGGTGCTCCACCCCCCTCTATGAATATTAATTTTAAAAATCTGGAATTTGAGGATTTCAAACCTGGGTGACCAATCAATTCCTCTGAAATTTTGTGAAAACAAAATACTAGGAAATGTATTTGTGGCAAAGAGAATAGTCCGACCTATGATTCATCCAAACATTTTTTTTCTATACGGAGATTTTTTTATCTTTTTAATGAGAATACGTGTTTTGATACTTTTTTACGAAACTTCACATAGGAGTAGATTGGGCACCCGTATTTGGTATCCCAAATTTTCAAGGTTTGTTGATTTTTTTTATAGTTTGTTTTCTGAATTTAATACTCATATAGGGGGGTGGAGCACCCCGAGTGCTCCAAATCCTTTTCCACAAATATCTTGTTACTTTGGATTTTATGTTTATGAACTAATGTCTTTCCCCATGGTGAGGAAGTGTTCTTCTAATCCCGAGCTCAAATGCTCCTGCTATGAACAGTAACATCTGGAAAAAAATTGCATTTTCTCGACAACAAATATGGCTTAGTTTTGTGCTTGTTAGGAATAAGCAACTTGTCTTTCCATGAGGCCATAGGCCGATATATATATACATGTACAGGTGTGGAACATATGCAGGAAACCCCTCATACAACGGGATAAATACAAAGGGGTACATGACTTATATTATAACTCTAACACCCCCCCTCAAACTCATGGTGGATGAACAACACTGAGTTTGGAGAGATAAAAGCCATGTTGTGCTCTAGTCTGAGCCTTTGTCAGGAAATCCGCCAACTGTAACTCGGAAGGCACATACTGAAGAGCAATAACATGATCCTGCACAGCAGCACGCACATAGAAAGCATCAACACCAATATGCTTGGTGAGCTCATGCTTCACAGGATCGCGTGCAATGCTGATAGCACCTGTACTGTCAGATAGAAGCAGAGTCGGTGTAGTGACAGAAACACCAAAATCCTGAAGTAACCATTGTAACCAAGTCACCTCTGCCGTCAAAAGAGCCATTGCTCGCAACTCAGCCTCGGCACTCGAACGGGAAACTGCAAGCTGTTTCTTCGTCTTCCAGGCAATGAGAACCACCAAGAAAAACACAGTAAGCAGAAAGTGAACGGCGATCGGAAGGATCACTAGCCCACGTAGCATCCGAATAGGCCTGGAGCTGTAAAGAACTGGAGCGAGGAAAGAATAGACGGTGAGAGATCGTGCCTCGAAGATATCGAAGAACACGAAGGAGATGACTATAGTGAACCGAGGTGGGGGCAGAAACAAACTGACTCAGAATATGAACCGGATAAGATATGTCCGGACGAGTGACAGCTAGATAGACAAGACTGCCAACAAGATGACGATAACGCGTCGGATCAGGGAGAGGATCACCATCAGTAGCACGGAGGTGAACATTGAGCTCCATAGGAGTCTCAACAACGCGCTCGTCAGTAAGAGCAGCACGAGCAAGAAGATCCTGGATATACTTTTCCTGGGATATAAAAAAACCATCAGAGGTAGAAGAGACTTCAATCCCAAGAAAGTAGCGAAGAGGTCCAAGATCAGACATAAGAAACTGCTCACTAAGACGGGCCTTTACAAAGGCAATATACTCGGGATCATCTCACGTGATGATCATGTCATCAACATAAAGAAGAAGAAGGGTCCGACCACGAGGAGAAAGGTGAATAAACAATGCGGGATCATGAGCACTTGCTAAAAAACCAGCAGCAGTGATCACAGAGGCAAAGTGCTCAAACCAGGCGCGGGGGGCTTGCTTAAGGCCATAGAGAGAGCGACGAAGACGACATACCATGCCATCAGGAACAGAATACCCAGGTGGTGGCTGCATGTACACCTCCTCACGCAGCTCACCATTAAGAAAGGCATTCTTAACATCAAGCTGAGATATAGACCAGTGGCGTGCAGAGGCAACGGCAAGAAGGGTACGAACAGTGGTCATATGAGCCACAGGAGCAAAAGTCTCGTCATAATCACGACCATGCTCCTGCTGAAAACCACGAGCCACAAGACGAGCTTTGTGACGCTCAAGAGAACCATCGGAGCGAGTCTTAACCTTGTATACCCACTTACAAGTGATCGGACGGACTCTGGGAGGAAGAGAAACAAGATCCCAAGTACCAGTGCGTTCAAGAGCAGCAATCTCCTCTGCCATCGCAAACTGCCATTCAGGATGAACAACAGCCTGACGGTAAGAAGTCGGCTCAAGAACAGCAGCACCAGCGGTGGGAAATCCAAAGCGATCAACAGGCGGACGAGGACGAGAACGCAAGCCATAAGTAGGCTGAGAGGAAGATGACGACCCATCCACAGAGGCATCAACTGGTCGTGGACGACGAGTGTAATGCTGAGGAAGAGATGGAATAATAGAAGGAGGAATCGACAAGGTAGAATCAGGGGGTGGCGACGAAGAAGTCACCGGAGATGAAGGTGTAGAATCCGGTGACAAACTGGGAGAGGAAACCGGGGAGGAAGTCACCGGAGATGAGGGTGGAGAACCAGGTGACATGCTAGGCGAGGAAACCGGGGAGGATGGTGGTTGCAAGTCAACTAGATGTGAAGAGGAAGTGGAACAGAGAGGTACAGTGTCGGCAGGGGTGATAAGTGAGTCAGGAAAAGTGAGGAAAGAGATATCTTGCACTGAAAAAGTCGAGGAAGATGGGCGTGGGTAGAAGGGACGAGACTCTTCAAAAGTCACATCTCGAGAGATACGCATCCGACGACCACTAGGATCCCAACAACGATAGCCCTTATGCTCATCACTGTAGCCTAAGAAGACACACTCAACAGACTGAGCGGTCAGTTTGGTGCGTTCGCGAGGGGCAAGAAGAACATAGCAAACACAACCAAACGAGCGAAGCATCGAATAATCGGGAGAACGATCAAAAAGTCGCTCGAAAGGAACACCACCCTGTAGAGCAGCGGAAGGTTGTATATTGATAAGATAGGTGGATGTGGAGACGGCCTCAGCCCAAAAATGAGGCGGGAGAGAGGCAGCAATCATCAATGCACGAGCCGTCTCAAGAAGATGTCGATGCTTTCGCTCAGCCACACCATTCTGAGCATGAGCACCAGGACAAGAGAATTGAGAGAGAGTCCCGTGCTCAGCAAGAACACCACGCAACATCTTAGAGATATACTCGCCAGCAGAGTCAGCACGAAAAACACGAATGGGTGAAGAGAACTGAGTATGAACCATGGCAGCAAAACGCTTATAAATAGACAACACCTCAGAACGAGAAGTCATGAAATAAAGCCATGTGTAACGAGAGAAATCATCTATGAAAATAATATAGTATTTATGACCACCTTTCGAAGCGAAAGGGGCCGGACCCCATACATCAGAATGGACTAAATCGAAAGGACGCTTAGACACGGACTCACTATGTGAATATGGTAACTGAATCTGCTTGCCAAGACGACAACCCTGACACTCTAAAGAGACATCTCCTGAGACAGACCCCAGAAGGCCTCGACGAACTAAAGAAGACAACCGAGAACCACACAGATGACCAAGTCGATGATGCCACTGCTGGAAAGAACCAGTGACGGAGGCAACAGAAGCGGGAGAACCGGCGATGGTGGTGGCAGCAGAAGGAACATGAAGCCAGTCCAACTCCCAAAGACCCTGAGAATCACGGTGGCGAGGGCCAGCCCCAACCAGAGTGTGCGTATGACGGTCCTGGACAGAACAAGAGTCAACGTCAAGGATAACGCGACAACCAGAATCCGTAAGTTGACCAGCAGAAAACAAATTCATGGTAAGTCGAGGAACATGAGCAACATCAGGAACAAAATAAGAAGGAGTAGTAAGATTGCCTCTACTAGCAACAGAAAGGGGAGTACCATCAGCAGTGAGGACATGAATAGGAGAATCGAGTGATCTAAGAGAGGACAAAATGGAAGAATGAGAAGACATATGAAAAGAAGCTCCAGAGTCCAGAACCCATGAGGATGTACCTGACTGTGTAGAGGGTGATCGCTCAGTGCGGGAAGCATCAGTCACAGAACCAGCAGTACCCGTCGAGGAAGAACCTGAAGCCGCAAGCAGACGCTTAAGTCTCAGAATATCCTGCTCAGTCAAAGCAATGGCTGAAGTTGTCGAGGTAGATGACGAAGTCCCCGAAGATGATGATCGAGCCTTGCGCAGGTGTTTCTTCTTCGTGTAACACTGAGACTCAAGATGACCATCATTGTTGCAATAGGCGCAATGTGGACGGGGGCGACCTGAGCCTCCAGAAGGAGTGGGCAAGATCGGCGGAGCACTCGAGCGAGAAGGGGTCGGCGGAGCAAGTGGCGTAGAAGCACGAGTAGTAAGCACAGAGGGAACCTCCAGCAAACCAGCACCACGTAAGCGAGTCTCCTCAGCACGAATCTCAGAAAGCGCCTCCATGAGAGAAATACGGCCACGAGCAAACAACTGAGCACGCCGGGGCTCAAACTCCTTACGAAGCCGAGACAAGAACTCATAGACGCGATGAAACTCCAAATTAGCCTGGACAGCCTGGCAACAGGGGCAGGTACGACACCCAGCACTACGAAGAGAATCAAGCTGGCGCCAGATAGCAGAACTCTGTGCATATAAGTCATCAACAGAAGAGTCACCCTGCTGAAGAGCATGCTCCTGACGGACCACAGAGAGGTATAAGGCATCACCAGAGGGCTGATAGCGCTCACGAAGACGGGTCCACATCTCAAAGACAGTAGAAAGACCCAGAAATTCAGAGGCAAACTGAGGCAGAACACTAGCAGTGAGAACAGCGGCAGCACGAGCATCATCATCAAGCCACTGGGTGTAAACAGACAAAGCGCCATGATACGTCTGAAGAGCCTCCTCATAAGCCAAAACCCTCTCATCATAAGCACAATCAGCAGCATCATCAGCAACCTTAGCCGCATCCTTGGCGGCCTGATTAGCATCCGTAGGAAGAACCGATGGAGTTGGCGGAGTAGGGGCCACCGGAGGAACTGGACGTGGCGGACAGCAGACCTCGCCAGAAAGAACACCCCAAAGACGGATGCCACGCATGTGAATGCGCATGAAGCCAGTAAACTCGGTGTAGTTAGTACCATCAAAGATCACCGGACAGCGAGGAACAGCAACATAGCCCGATGCAGCAGACATTTCTTTTTCTTTTTCTTTTTTTTAGCAGAGATCGATGAAGAGGCAGCTGGCAATCGGCGGCTGAAGAACCGCAGAGTCAAGGGCCGGCGGCAGCTGCGTTGATTGGAGCCAGGAGCAGGAGATCAGACCGGCTCTGATCTGAGTCCACACCGGATCAGGCCGGCTGGGATCAGGCCAGCTGGGAGCGATCCTGCCTGGGAGCGATCCTGCCTGGGAACGAGGAGCGGGAGAGGAAGAGCGGGCCGGCTGGGATCGCTCCTGCCTGGAGAACGAGGAGCGGGAGAGGACGATCGGGCCGGCTGGGAGCGATCTGAGCTGAGATCGAGGAGCCGGACGGAGATCGATCCGATCCGATCGGGAGAGAGAGATAAGCCAGAAGAGATCAATAGCACGAGTTGCAGCGTGCAAAAAATTGACCTAGCTCTAATACCATGTTAGGAATAAGCAACTTGTCTTTCCATGAGGCCATAGGCCGATATATATATATACATGTACAGGTGTGGAACATATGCAGGAAACCCCTCATACAACGGGATAAATACAAAGGGGTACATGACTTATATTATAACTCTAACAGTGCTCACATGCAAATTTTCGTGATGAAATCATATTCATGGACTGGAAAAGGATTACAAAATCAGCACTTCACAATGCATTCAAAAATAATCATTATGAGCCTTGAAATTGTATTTTTACATAGAGTATTAGGCATATTATTATCAGGTATAAATAGATATAGATATAGATATATCCAAAATTTAAGCCACATGCACGCATTTCACTATATACTAATGATTTTTGTTTGCGGGAATATATACTCATGAATTTCCATGGCCTAAAATCTGTCTCTATATTTTGGCACACATGAAAGGACCAAACTTTATGAACGAGAGTTTTCTCGAGCTACCATGCTTATACCTCTCTGGTCACACCGGTTGTAAGAAAACTTTAGAAGGTGTGGTTTTGCGCTGTACTTGCCTTATTTTATTTGTTTATATGATGTGTAATTCACGCCACATTTTTTCTAAGTGCCTCCATAATATATACTGAAAAGGTGATTTCATATAATCGAATTTATATTCCTCGCAAAAAAAATATAATCAAATTTATATGAAACAATTAATTGTCCGCAAAATGTACTTACTACTTGTCAGACAAAAATAACAATTTATATGTTGGATGGTAACGAATTATTTCCCGGGCATCGACTATCCCTGTGTTCTCAGATTCGACACCAAGACACGTCAGCTTGTGCTTGTGCAGACCATCAACAGATTTGCCATATTCGTTGGCCACCGGAGGTGCTTGGCTGTGGATGTCGATAAGTACCCGAGCATCGAGGCAAATTGCGTCTACTACACTCAGCATATGGGTTCGTCCGCTTGCATGTACAAGTGTAACATCAGTGACAGGAAAGCGGGGAGGATCTCTGAAGCCGCTGATTTCGTGAAACGGGACAAGTAGTTTGTCCTAGTCGCCGACCGTCCTTTCACGATCATCCACATTCTCTCCAGTTACACCATCAACATCCTGGATTCACAAGTGGCCTTGAAATACATGCCATAAGGCGCTGGTCGACGAGCGACATGGCTATGCTTTTGCTAAGTAGTTGTTCCTGTTTTCTCTCTAGTCTTTTGCTTTTTATTATTTTGGTTGCGGCTTCCCCTATTACGGGGAAGAAACATGTTGATTCTAGGTTAGATCACCATGCTGGAGCTAATTGCAATCTTTTTTCGACCTCAAAACATACCTCTTTATTCATTCATTATCAGGGTTACATAATTAGTAAGAAGAGGTACAATAGAGGGGGGTGGGTCATCTAACCATGTACGAGGATCATGAATTTTCACCAAGAACGCCAATTCGTGAGCTACAATATTTGTTTCTCTTTATTCATGGATAAATTCCACCTTGTTAAATCTCTTGAGAGGAAGTAACAATCACCCAAGATTGCCGCTGCAACCACTGCTGAATGGACCTTATCTTGCATCGCTGCAATGACATTCATGCTATCTGACGGTGATCCTGATTCAGCAAACAGCAATCTTTCTGTAAGTGCTAATGCTTCCGCCAACAAAACATCAAGCAGCGAGTCTATTTTGAATTTTTTTTGCTGCCATGAACCTTCCTTTGTTATATTGGATCACTACCCCAGACCCCAGTAGTGCCTGTAAAACTATCCTCATCAAAGGAGGCGTCCACATTGATTTTGACAACATACACCTATTCTGCTGAGGCCATCTTTTACCTGTGCATCCACTTCTTGGTTAAGCAACGGCTAGAGTATCACAAGAAACATGTCGATCTAGGTTAGATCACCCGTAAGAAAAATGCAACGACATGTATAGTGGGTATCACTGTTTGCATAACCGGTACCTTTTGACGCGGCAGTCTTAACGCTTCTGGCGCTTCTGAGGGCATTTCTTGGCTTTGTGGCCTTCTTCATTGCATAAGGAGCATATAAACACTCGTGTTGGACAGCTCCTGGCCCTGTGCCCTTCCTGACCACAGCTAACACATCGAACAACCGATGCCGGTTTCATTTTTGATGGTTGTTTAGCACTACCAGTACCAGGGTCCCGTTCTTCTAATTCTTTGGACAGGCTGGAGGATTTAGCTATGGTGCTGCTCTCTTCAAATTCTTTGGATAGGTTGGGCAATGTTGATCTACTTTTCTGAGGACAGTAAAAGGCAACATGACCTTCTTCACGGCATGTAAAGCATATCCTTGGACCTAAGTTGTATGCCCTGGCTATTGGACTGTCTTTATGGCAGGTCCGTTTAGATAATGTGTTGACTTGTTTTATAGTGCAAGCAGAGCAGCTTGCAAGTTCTCTCTCTGATCCTGAAACGCTGCATTCAATACCCAATTCAAGGGGCACTGAGCAGGATAATGATCCTGACTTTCACAAATAAAGCATTTAACTTTGCTCAATCGACACTCTCCATGCGGATGATATTCGTCACAGCTTGAGCAACTGAGGAGACCATGTGTACTAGTACTATGCCCTATCTCTCCACAGCGGGTGCAAGCGCGATTCTCCGACAAACTGTGCAAATGACTTTGTGTTCCTGATCCTTGAAAGGCCGGTCACAACTGTAATGTCCTTCCTCGCCACAAACCAAACAAGTGATTATCCCATTCATTTTGTCCTGTCCGCCTTCCCATGGACTTTCATGTTGGTTACTGCCGCAGCGGCGGCTGAGATCTGCAGTTCTTTCCCACTTCCTTTTTGACCTGATTTCCTGAGTCTTGAGTAATAACCCGTTGGTTTCCATTTGAATTATTTCTGACCAGGGATAACAGATAAGAGGGGAAAACATGAGACAAGGCAGAATCTAGTTTTGAGGAGTAGTATAAAAATGATATTGTAGAAGTCACTGTGTAGATGCAACAGAATATAGCCCAAACAGCTAAACAATATCCACTGATCACTGATGTACATGCATACAAGGCCACTAGCTCAGTGTGATATAGTACTGTACTTGAAGAAAAGTGGCTGATGAACACATGGTAGGATTGAAGGTCTGCCTAATCACGATGCACAAGAAGAGGGTTCGGTGGGACTGCTCTGCTATGTAGGCTTGGAATTCACTCTCTGTTTCCACCTAACGCACGCACCAAATCAGCTACCTGTACTATACCGAGGATCTAAACGGAATGGGAACTGGATCAACAGAAGATGAGTGAGATCCACGGTGAGATACCTGAGAGGCGGTGAGCAGGAGACGGAAGACCCGGCGACGTCCACGGCTACGGCGGCGGCGGGTCAACAAACGGGGAGTTCGTCCCGGCGGTGGCGGCGGCGACGGGGACGGCGGAGAACCGGCGGCGGCAGTTAGAGTAAACTGGGCTTCAATATCGCTTCCTTCATTTTTTTTATCCTTTAAAGAAAAAGGCGTCGACCTAATTATAATGGGTGCGGCTACACGTCATTCGATTGTATTTTCAAATCGGATCAGTCGATTCATTCTGGATGTCCAATGAAATCTAACGGACCGCTGCCCTTCTTCCTCCTCGCGCCATTTTTCCCTTGACTTTACCCAAAAAGGCTTCCGCCCCGCTTTAAAAAAAGCAACCTTCCATGGACTTCCCTTTTCCCATGCATGGGTGCGGTGCATGCAGCCTCGTGACCGACCTCTCTGTCGGCGTGGCGCTGATGCATGAGCAATGCGACGGACACTCCATCCAACGTTTCTCCCCGTGGACATACGTACTAGGCTAGGCGTACGTTGCTTAGGAGCCAGTGAGCACGGCTCCGTCAAAGACGAGCCAACGAACCGTCCGCTGGCGTGGTTGCCGTCTTCCTGGCCTCCGCCGCGCACGACATGTTTGCAATCCCCCCACAGCAACGTAAAAAGAAGAGAGCTTTCTCTTCTTCCTTTTGGCACGCGATGGACACAAACAGGAGAGTCAGACAAAAAGCGTCTCATCTTGAGGAACTCTCTCTATCTATCACAACTTCGATTTATTCGGTTAACCATTCGTTTTTCGGTATATACCATAAAAACCAAAGTACAAATCGGTATGAAAAGTTCATACCATACCGGAAACAGAAACCATAAAAACCGTAAAATTGGTTTGGTTCGGTTTATTTTCGGTATGGTTTTTCGGTTCGATTTTCAAATGCACAGAGTGACTTTCACCCCTAGGGAGCTTAGTGGTTTAGGAGATATAATAGTTTAAAAAATGAGAGAGATTCTTCTGCAAGACTCCGTGATGCCTATTTGATTTGACGTGCATGATATGCTAGATGGGCGAACATGATATACGCTACGTGCACAATCCGTTAGACCGCAATATGTCAACGTCGTGATTAACTAAGTCATCGTTTTGAGCTCCTCCACAGTGACCAACTACCTATATGTACTCCCAGTTCAAATGCCTTCCTCTCGAGCTCATGGTGTACTTCTCCCCTCCACGCATATTCCCAGCAGATCAATCCGGGGAGGAGGCAGGGGTGGTCGAGGCCATTGCCCGCTAGGAGGTCCTGAACTCAACTCCTCTCCCGCTATCGCCGTCGAAGGATTTTCACAACTAATATGTGGAGATGAATGAGATATCATAGGAAATAGCGATGGGCATAAACCATGAGTAGAGGGGCTCGCCGGTTCCTGGGAGCACAAAAATGATTTTGAAGTTTAAAAATTCAGTTAGTAGGGCTAGCAAGAAACATGTTCTTAGAACCACTTACATGTTTGAATATTTGAATTGGAGGGGTGCCGCCGAAACATTTCCTCCGACCAAAAATTCCTCCCGCTCGATCGCTTGGCCCCAAAAGCAAGAGAACCACCCTCACGCTTCATGGGCTCAAAATGAAAATGCGAAAACAAAAAAGGTGGGTGCCCATGGATGGACGACCAAGATTTTGTTTGACGAAGATGGTAGGGAGCGATCCGTGGCCTCGTAGCTGATTGGTCGGTTGGAAACACAGTAATTATGAGATGAGAGTAGATGTATTTTTCACGGCCCATCTGTCGAAACGAAAATGAGAAAAACAAAAGAGACGAGTGTCCATGGATGAACGGTCAAGATTTTATTTTCACGCAGTTGGGTAGAGAGTGATCCGTGGCTTAGCTGCTGATTGGTCCGTTGAATCCGTAATAATTATGAGATGAGATAGCGATCCGTGGCTTCGCTGCTGATTGGTGCATTGGACACGTAGTAATTGTGAGATGTTGAGATGGATACATTTTCCACGGCCCTTCCGTCTCCCTCTCTCTCGTTCCTTTTCTCACGCACAGATGCATCCCCTTTCTCCACCCCACGGCCACCCGATTCCGGCAACCCCTGCCGTTCCCCGCCGCATTCCCGACCTCGCCTCTGCCCGCTCTATCATCTGCACCGCCTGGATTCTCTCCTCGCCTTCACCCACCCGCAGCTGGGCTAACTAACCCTAGCCGAGATCGAGCAAGCGAGAGAGAGAGGGCTTCGGTGCGCCGCCGCCGCTGCCTTACGCGCGCCTCCTGGCCGTCGCCTTGTGCACGGATGCGGCTTGGTTGCTTCCTTCGCGAACCCTCTCTTCGTCCGTCCGTCTTCGTGCGGCGGCAGGCGGCGCATCCACCAGATCCGCCGGGCGTGGCTCCCAGCTGGCCGCCACCAAGCAAGGGCTCCCGGAGCTGGCGTGGATGACGGCGGCCGTGCTCGAGGTGGACGCCCATGGCATCCACTCTCGCGCACGCACCGGGAGAGGGAGAGGATGAGGAGGAGCAGGGTGCCTGTTTGCTTGCTGCAAGTACAGTACCACCTTCGTCTCTTTGATTGATTCGAACCATGCCTTCCAGCTAGCAGTACATGTATAATTTGTTTGTTGTGTGCCATCCATTATTCATGCAGGCATGATTTTTTCTCTCTTGCTTAGTATTTTTTTGATGCCTGATTGAATCTATCTGTCTATCAATTAATCATTGTTGGACAACAGTTTGGTGATGATTAGTTTTCTTGAAGGAAGCACTAGTTACTCTGCACTAGCAGTACGACATATATGTACGTAATATTTGCTTAGTCTGCAGTAGCAGTACATCCACGATCAATCTTGGGTGATCCTTTGCTGAAATCACAACTTTTGTTCTGTCATCTGGTAAAAAAAAAAAGAGATCTTGGATTCCTTTTGGGAGAGAAATAACATTTGATCACAGCAGTTGAACACCAAATGGTTGTGCCAGTAGAAAATTTGCCCTTTATTAAGGACTTCCTTGCGAGCTTCAGCAGGGGTCTTTTTCGCATGCTCTCCTCCAACTAGAAACCTTCAGATACCCCAAACATTAGGGGAATTTTAGGATTGGGATGAAAATCTGACACATTTTTAACCTAAACACTGATAAGCTGTTTGACTTGTCATAATAGGAGTCAACAGCCAAATGCATCATATAGGCACTAAATCTCCGTATCAGAAAGCCTCTCCTAAGCTAGAAAAGCTGCCTCCCACGACCATATTTGCCCAGCCAAGATTATTCATTTGGTCAATATTAGCCTGAACAATGCCAAAGCAAGATTTATTTCACTGTCAGTGTCATTTTCTGTATGACAATCATAGTTGAGAATGAGAATAATTGTTTCGTAGTGTATCACATGGTCAGGGACTGAGGGTAGTGCATTGGGTGCACAAGCAACATTGTTTCAGGCGGCAATGTGCTCCTCTCTCTCTATCAGCCCCTAATAGGATGTCTTCACTAAGAACTAATTTTTAGCTCATTAAATAGAACTCACATACTTGTTCATCGTTTGGTTTCAAACTTTTGAGTTCCATAAGCGCACTATGTTTCTCGGAGCAGATTTTGACCAGATTTCTTTTTTCGCAGGTCTGCCATTCAGGGCCAACATGGAGCTCTGTGGTGGGTACAAGTCAACATATATAGGCATTGTTCAAATTTGCCGATTAATTTATTCACCAGTACGCTCCTCCCTCCACCCCCAACATAAATTTATTCATTTTTGCATGCTAGTTAAGTCAACCTTTTATATATAAAAGTTGCTAGTAGGACTTGGCTGGCTAAATCAATTTGTTTGTTAGTTTCAGATTCAGTCTCAGATTGCGTCTTTTCCTGCTAGTATCTATCTCTTTCCTCATCTCTGACACGAGCTGGTTTGTGGTTCCTGCAGTCAGGGGAGTTTCTGCTCCGCTCACGGCAAATTTGACCATTTTGACCTATGGACGAAATCAATTCACGGAATGAACTGACCGTGAAACTATTTCACAGCCCTAACCTTTTTGTGTAGCGCCCGCGACGACGGCGCCACATCCTACTGTGCAGCGCCTAGCGAGGGGGCGTTGCACACCAGTCCACCGTGGCAGCCCCTGGGCCCGCACCCAGCAGTGCAACGCCTTCGCGCTAGGCGCCACACATGTAATGTGCAGCGCCTAGAGCTCGGGCGCCACACTTGTAAAGTGCAGCGCCTAGCGCTTAGGCGCTGCACTGTGACTTATCCAGCCACTCGGCTGGACCCCCCCCCTCCCCCACCCCACACCACACACTCTCCCACTCTCCTCCCCGAGCTTTGCCCCCTCTCCCACTCTCTCCCCCTCTCAAATCCTCTCCCAAATCTTGTAAATTTGAAGAATTTGTCCGTGGATTTCGAAGTCAAACCCTCCCTCAAGGTAATATTCTCCATTCCCCTTGTTTTGATCCAAGTAAAGTTCCCATTGCTTATTTGTTGCTTGTTTGGGGAAACCCTAGTTTTGTTTGGATCTAGAGATTTGCATGGAAATGTGAGATGTTTGTTTGCCAATTTCTATGGTTAGGCTTTGTTAGTATGCTAGGGTTATTCTTATGGGTGTTCTTATGTTGGTGCTAGGGTTAGGTTTAGGGCTAGGGTTATGGTTATGGTTATGGTTAGGGTTAGGGTTGTTGTTTGATATATATATTAGGGTTTCTATTTCGTGTTAATCCTTGTATTAGTACTCATGGAAGCAATGTTACCTTGTGTTATTGGAATGCTTATAGGGATGGGAAGAACATGTGTGTTTGTTCATCATGGGGACAAGGACGCCTTTTTGAAAGGCAATGTAGAACCGGACCCGGATGAGGTTGACATGGTGTTTGATAGTAGTCCTAGCTATGCAGAGCTCTTGCAACAAGTTAGGGAAGATTTGAATTGGACGGACCCTAGTGATATCATACAGTTGAAGGGAAGGCATAATGTTGGTTTTGGAATGCACATCCGTTGGAAGACAATGCGTGTTAACTCGGAGCAACGTTGGGTTGCATACAAGGAGACGGTGGCCGAATCACTAGACAATGCTCTTGAGTTATTTGCAACGAAGAAGGTTGATTCAAGTTTGCATTTGGACTTGAACCGGAACCCCTCCCCTTTGGTTGCTAGTAGCCCCACACCCTTGAAGCGAGATGAAATTGTTGAACCTCTTTTGACCCAAGAAGTGAGGCGAACATTGAGCCCGTTTACAAACAACCAAGATGAAGCTTTGCAAGAGGACAATGATGAGTATGCGGACGATGACAATGAAGTTGATCTCCATGACAACAATGTGGGTGATCTCGACAAATATCACTTGCAAGAGACAATGGACCCTTCCATCCCTTTTTCCCGTGCATATGCATTGGACTCGGACGACGATGGTCCCGATGAACAAGTTGATGCGGAGGGGTTCACGGTGAAGGAGGCCAAAGCTTTCGAGAAGGTATTTGGTCGGGATCATCAGACTACATTGTTCAAGGATGTTAGTCTCGCGGATGAAGCCGTGGTAGATGGTGGCCAATGTGTACCTCTTGGGGTTAGGCCAAGCTCTTATCGTGATTTGGGAGACGACAAGAACCGCATTGCTAAAGGTTCTAAGTTCGACACCTTCTTGGAATTGAAGATGTGGCTCGACAACTACTCGGTTACGTATTATCGTCCACATAAGGTGGTGCACTCAGACGTCAAAGTGCGCTACACGGTTGCATGTGCATGTGAAGATGAAATATGTCCATGGATTATGCGTGCAAGACCATGAAAAGGAGGTCCCACTTGGCACGTAGTGAGTTGTGTGCCAACTCACATGTGCCAAGGCAAAAGGGTGAATGTCAAGATTGTGTCCCAAAACCACAAACAACTCACGTTCGAGTTCATCGCTTATAGGCTCTCCAACTCAATATCCACACTTCCAACAATGAGCGTCCAACATGTCATTGACCTTGTGAAAGCCATCTTTCACTACAAGGTGAAGTACGGCAAGGCATGGAAGGCGAAGCAAGCCGCATTTAAGAAGTTGTATGGTACTTGGGAGGAAGCATACAACCGAATCCCTAGGTTGTTGTTAGCCATGGCCGCGACAAACCCGGGCATGGTTCATGTGGTCGAGCCTCATGGGCACCAAACAACGGTTCATGAAGGAAGGAAAGTCAGAGTATTTGGCCATGCTTTTTGGGCGTTCGAGCAATGTGTGAGGGCTTTCGAACATTGTAGGCCGGTCATCGCAATTGATGGCACGTTCTTGACCGGACAATACAAGGGCACCTTGTTGGTTGCGATAGCAAGTGATGCCAATAACCGGGTGTTGCCATTGGCATTTGCTTTGGTTGAGGTGGAAAACAATGTCAACTGGGTGTGGTTTCTGCATCTTTTGAGGATGAAGGTGTTACCCGCTCAAAGGGAAATTTGTGTCATATCGGATCGGCATCAAGGAATTCTTAACGCGGTGGAGATTGACATTCCTGGGCATGCTCCGTTGCACCATCGATGGTGCATGAGGCACTTTTGTTCGAACTTCTATAGGGCATGTGGCCTTAAAGAGTTGGCCGATGATCTTTAAGATTGTTGTCTTGCTTTCTCCGAGAAGCGCTTCGCCACTTTGTACCACCAATTGCTCGCACACAAAAAACTTGATGCCGGGGGTCAAGACTTTCTCAATAGGCACATTCAATACCGGAACAAGTGGGCACGTGCCTTTGATGAAGATGGCCGGAGATACGGTCAAATGACAAGCAATATGGCGGAATGCTTCAATAGGGTGCTCAAAGGTGCACGTGGATTACCCATGACGGCAATAGTTCAATACACATTTGACAAGATGAATGTGTACTTTGTAAAGTACTCGATGGAAACCGACGCACAAATAGAGGGTGAGAACCCACGAAAGTACAAGTACAAGTTCCCACCCAAAGTTGATGAATGGTTGGTATTTCAATCACGGAAGGCGGACTCAGAAGAAGCTATATTATATGACAACGAAGAGTGGAAGTACGAAGTGAAAGAGCCAGGAGGAACCACAAACGATGGCCGGCAACATGGAGGTCGGGCTTTCAAGGTGTCGTTAACACAATGTGATTGCACTTGCGGGAGGCCGTTGTTGCTTCATCTCCCATGCTCACACTTGTATACCGCCGGTCGCGTTAGGAATGTGGACATCAATCACCCACGCACCGTGAGGGAGTCCGAGTTCTCAATCATGACGGTCAAGAAAACATGGGCTCCCCGCTTTCACCCGTACTTTGACCAATCGCAATGGCCGGAGTATCATGGAGTTCAACTATGGCCGGATCCGGAGTTGAAGGTTGTTAAATGGGGTAGACGTCAGACAAAGCATCTTAGAGGAGACATGGACGGATGGGGCCATGGTGGCCGCCGCGAAGCGGGCAACGACCAATTCCAAGAGCCTCATGAGGGCTCCCGTTGTGGGGAGTGCAAAGGTCATGGCCACAACAAAAGAAAATGTACGAAACCAAGGAAAAGGTCCAAGAAAAATGATGCAAGCACAAGCCAACAAGGAGCTACACAAGGGAGCCAACCAAGTGGTGGCCAACAAGTGCCAAGCCAACCAAGAGGTAGCCAACAAAAGCGAAGGCAACCTAGTGGTAGCCAACAAGTGCCAAGACAACCAAGTGGTAGCCAACCTAGTGGTAGCCAACAAGTGCCAAGCCAACCAAGTGGTAGCCAACCTAGTGGTAGCCAACTTAGTGGATCTAGGCAACAAAGAGGTCGGCAACTAGGACTTACAAGAGGCCGTGGTGGTGGTGGTAGAGCTCGTGGTGGTGGTCTAGGCCGTAGTGGTGGCAATGGCCGTGGTGATGGTCTTGGCCTTGGTGGTGGATTTGGCCGTGGTGATGGACAAGGGCAAGTTCGTTATAGAGGAATGTTTGGATACCTAGATGGACCGTTTCCGTATGTTCCTCACTAACTATAATGTATCATATGTTCTTGTTTTTCATATGTGCTTCCATTTGTTCTTATTGTCCTTACTAACCATTATGTTTCACTCATTGTAGGTATGGCGGCATCCCAACCCAACAAACCAACGATGAAGGAGGATGGCGAAGATGAGATGGCGGGATGGTGGGAGAAGGCTGCGAAGAAGCTTAGAGATGAGGATGCAGCCAAGCTAAAGAAGAAGGAAGAGGAGCTTGAGAAGGAGATGAAGAGGGAAGAGAGAGCGTCAATGGCGATGCGCGCTAGGGAGGCAGCGTTGGTGAGGAAATGTGAGGAGGCACTGAAGAAGCGTCTAAAGGATTTTCAAGAAAGAACCATGAAGCTTTGGGCAATTGCAGCTGAAAAAGAAGAGAGGGACAATCAGATATTCATGGAAAGGGTGGTTAAGGAGGCTCACCTCATAAGAAAAAGGAAGGAGGAAGAGGAAGAAGAGAGGAAGAAGAAGAAGGGAAAGGGGCCTTGCTCTACGCAATAAAGCTACTATGTCTCCTCTTCGATTTGGTTGTGAACTACTATGTGTCGTGAACTACTATGTCTCCTCCTCGATTTGGTTGTGAACTACTATGTGTCGTGAACTACTATGTCTCCTCGATTTGGTTGTAATAACTACTATGTGTCGTGAACTACTACGTCTCCTCCTCGATTTGGTTGTAAGAACTATTATGTGTCGTGAAGTACTATGTGTTATGAACTATGCGTCATGCATATATTCTCTTCACCGTTGTTAGATTGCTATGTATCAATCCTACTTCACATCATCTTATTATGTTTGCACATGCTAAAAAATTCACTAAGTCCACGTGCAACACCTAGCAAGGAAGCGCTGCACTGTGGTGTGTGACGCAGCCTGGCTAGGCGTTGCACATGTCTGTACCTATCCAGAGAGCAACAGAATGTGTGTCAATCTACAGACCTGTGCAGCGCCTAGACTGGAGGCGTCACACTCCATAGTGCAACGCCTAGCGCGAAGGCGCTGCACTGTGGTGTGTGACGCCTCCTGTCTAGGCGCTGCACAGGTGTTTACCTATCCAGAGAGCAACAGAATGTGTGTCATGCTACAGACCTGTGCAGCACCTAGACTGGAGGCGTCACACTCCATAGTGCAACGCCTAGCACGGAGGCGCTGCACTGGGTGCGTGACGCCTCCTATCTGGGCGCTGCATAGGTCTGTACCTATACAGAGAGCAACAGAATGTGTGTCATGCTACAGACCTGTGCAGCGCCTAGACTGGAGGCGTCACACTCCATAGTGCAACGCCTAGCACGGAGGCGCTGCACTGTGGTGTGTGACGCCTCCTGTTTAGGCGCTGCACAGGTCTATACCTATACAGAGAGCAACAGAATGTGTGTCATGCTACAGACCTGTGCAGCGCCTAGACTGGAGGCGTCACACTCCATAGTGCAACGCCTAGCACGGAAGCGCTGCACTGTGGTGTGTGACGCCTCATGGCTAGGCGCTGCACTGTGGTATGTGGCGCCTCCAGGCTAGGCGCCACACATGTCTGTAACTTTTCCTCCGTTCTGTTGCTCCTTGTTGCTCCAGTTTTGCATCACAGATAGTTGCATCACAGAATAAGCGCGGCGAGAGATTTAAGTTAATCATTACCACCAACATAGAGTTCAACACATAGAATGACCATCACGACAAGTTTGACATTACCACCAACATAGCTACCATTACTACCATTACTAAAAGAGAACGACGACTAGTTCCTTCCGCGCTTGCTGGCTCCTCCCCCTCTCTTGGAGGGTATCTTCTTCACCTTCCTAGGGAGACGAACCCGCTCCGGCTCTGGCTCCGGTTCCTCCACGTCATCCACATCGTCATCCAAATAGTCGTCCAAAGCCGCCATCCGCGAGGTGCCGACCGTCCTTTTGCCTCTTTGGGTGAAGTCCTCAGGTGTGTATTTGTTGATTTCCTTCCTAGGCTTTAACTCGTATGCAGACCGAACCTTGTAGGTCCCCAAGGTCATATCATCAGGAACCTATGCATCCACAAAAGATATGGAAAGACCGTGTGTGAGAATATAGTTAGCAATGCATCAACAGTTGGATATATAACCTCAGGCCATACCTCTTGGGTGAGCACACCCACATCTTGGGTGACCACACCCACATCCTCATCGTCCAATGGATTAGCATGGCCAGAAGTTGGATCTGATGGTGTCGCCGACCTAGAACGTTCTGGTGATACATACTCGGGGTCACGACAACCGAAAAGGTTTGACAGCCGCCTTAACTTTTGGCCCTGGCGCTGCAACATGAACAAGTGAATGAGATATCGAACGTAGCAACACATGTTAAGTGCTAGTTTGAAGGAGATGTGAACCTTAATGAATGCTCGAAGTGCACCTTCCCCATCGCTTTTGCCAGCCGGGGTTGTTTCCAGAATAGTGTCGGTCTCATCAGCTGCTTTCTTGATCTGGGCACGCTATGAACAGAAAAGGCATTAACGTGTTAGGCAAGTGAAGATGTGAATATTGCGAATTGAAAAGCAAAAAGGGCACATACCACAAAGTTCATCATTGGCCCCGCAGGGATCACAGAGTTGCCTTTCCTAACTAATGCGTTGTACTGGTGCTGGGCTACCTCATCAAAGACGGTGGGTTCTTCCAAAATCTTATCATCATACGCCGGCTTGTATACCTCCACACGGGTGACGCCTAGAAACCATGTGAGATAGTTGTTGAACGCAATCGGGTAGTGCTCACGAAGCTTGGCTCGTTTTCCAGCCCTAGCTTGCTCCAAAGCAAGCACCCACTGTATGACATACTTGTTGTGATGCTTGGCCCAATCCTTGATCTTCCGCTGCTTTTTCCTATCCAACCTGCAAGTTAGAAACATAATATTAGCATCATCGAAACCACCGAGAAGCTGCTAATTGCTCAAGGTTGATTATATCTTACGCATGTAGCACTATATCCGTGTCCTCAAACTCCGGCGGGTGTGGCATGAACAAACCAAACTGACGGTACATCCGATGTGGCATGTGAAGCTCAACCGCCCAGTTGCATATGAGTGGACACCGCATATGCCAGAGATCCCTATCCCTAGTGCACATCGGATTCAGCCTGAACTCTATAGGGTTCCCAAAACTCTCTCCTTTTCCATACGGTTCCCATTCAACCTACAAAATTGGATAGAATGAAAAATTGATATCGAGTTATGATGGAAGCATGATAATAACTTATGCAATGTCAATTCACCTGCTCAGGCGTGATCGCGTCCATCTCGCTCCTGTACAGCTTGTACATGACCGAGGGATCATCCGTCATCTCATTTAACACATCCCACTTGTAAGCCCAAGTGGGGAGCCGTAGTGGGTCGTCTTTCTCGTCCCAATCCTCCAACTTCACGGTCTTCAGTCGTCCAACCGGCAAACGCTCCCAGCTCCATATGGAAAGTGCGAGCAAACAACCACCAATACCTCCAGATAGCTACAACAGGCTTCGTCCAACTGCACATAAAAGAGAACATGGTTGAGTTAACAGCAAGATCGCATTCATAATGTACCAATGAATTGAAACAGAAACAACTTCATACCTGTCTATACAAGTAAGCCAGTGTCGCCGAACCCCAACTCCATTTGCTATCGAAGACGGTCAACGCCTTGAGCCACATCCATGGAGCATTCTTGCCTGTGCCATCAGCAAACATACTCTTGGATATCACGTACCACATGTAGACATGAGCATATGTCTTCACTGTGTCCTCATTAGCATCCTCAGGGAAATTACTGAAGTTCGATACAATCCACGTGAAAGTAGCACCGGCTGCGACTCTTTCCTTCTTCTTGCCTTCTACTTCTGGTCCCCGCGGCTCCGGAGGAACCATACCGATAAGGGCAAGCATTTGCTCGCGCCACCCATCAGAATCGGTGCTCATACATAGAGGTTTCCCATCGATAGGAAGACCGGTGATCATAGCTATATCCTGGAGCGTCAAGGTCATCTCCCCGGTCCGAAGATGGAAAGTGTGTGTCTCCGGCCTCCAATGATCAATAAGCGCGGTGAGTGCTGGAGCATTGTTGGGTGGCGTCGACCTGCTGACCAACTGAATGAAAGGGAGAAGTCCTATCTCCCTAACATACGGCGTGTACCACTCATCATAGCGCATCCACCCAAGGTTGACCCCGTGAGCCCGAAGCTTCAGAGGTGCAAGCTCCTACAAGCAAACAAACAAATCATTACATATGGGGGGTATGTGTTTGAAAAAAAAACATGAAATTCATAACACTGGCAACTTTCATTATTACCTGTTGCTTCACCGACATAGCGTACGACCGGTGTTGTAGATCCCAATGATCATTGAGAAGCCAAACCATCCTAGAAATTTGCAAGAAAGCTTTCTTGTCAACACGATTATCTTTTGAATACAAAAAAACTAAAGTAGGCCTACAAGATGCAACCATACCAATCTATGTATCCAACCATATCAAATCAAACATAACTAATAAAAAAGGGTTCCACAAATAACTAGGCCTACTTCATACAAATAACTTTTCCATAAACTATGCCTACTTCATAAAAATAACTCTTCCATAAACTAAACTAGGGTTCCACAAATCAAACAAACAAGGGTTCCCCAAATCAATCAAACAAATCAATACATGCAAAGTTCTAATACATGCAAGATTCAAATCTAATCTAATCAAACAAGGATTCCCCAAATCTTCGAAATATCATATTTTCTATGGATAGAAAGAAGGGGATCGGAAGAGAGTACCTTCTAGGATGGATTGGTGAAGAAATGCACGGACCAAATCGTCGGATCTGAAGGATTTGGGAGAGGGGATTGAGAGGGGGAGAGGAGGAACCCGCCGCGCCGCTGCTTCTGTTACTTCAAAACCGAATGAATGGGTGGGGTGGGGGAGGGGGAGCGGGCGGCTGGCGTCTAAGTCACCGTGCAGCGCCTAAGGGCTGGGCGCTGCACATTACATGTGTGGCGCCTAGCGCGGAGGCGTTGCACTGCTAGGTGCGGGCCCAGGGGCTGCCACGGTGGACTGGTGTGCAACGCCCCCTTGCTAGGCGCTGCACAGTAGGGTGTGGCGCCGTCGTGGCGGGCGCTACACAAAAAGGTTAGGGCTGTGAAATAATTTTACGGTCAGTTCATTCCGTGAATTGATTTCGTCCATAGGTCAAAATGGTCAAATTTGCCTCCGCTCACAAGGGCCTGTCGTTGCTGTGGGAGCCTCTGACCGCACCATCCCTGTTCTTTTTCTTCTTCTACTACCTACTGCTGCCGTTGCTTGGTCTCTCAAGGTGGGTAATCCATCTATGTTTATTTACTACTGCTTGAGCTCTGTTTGTCTGCAAATTACAGTTGCCCTGAATCTCTCATTGCCTTGTTGGTGCTTACTGCAGGGCACCTACTGCTGACAGAAGGCGAAAGGGCTGGTATGATAAAGAGACCACTCTTCTGGTTCTTATAGGTTGCTCTCTAATGGAAGGTACACGACATGCATGCTTCAATCTGCTACACTTTGCTAGCTAGAGATTTGTTGTTTGCCGTGTGCCATCTCCATCATTCATGCCAGCATGATTTTTCCCTCTAGCTTCAAAATTTGATGCCTGATTGCAGTGTGTGCGTCCATACTATCTCACTCTATCTGTCTATCATTGTTGGACAACATCGAACTGTTTGGTGACGATTAGTTGGCAGGATGGAAGCACTAGTATAATTAGCCGGCTAATTTAACAAATACGCTTAGTCTGCACTAGCAGTACTACAGATATGTACGTAATATTTGCTTAGTCTGCAGCAGCAGTATCAATCTTGCTTGATCGTTATCTGAAATTACAACTTTTGTTGTCATCTGGTAAAAAAAATCTTGGATTACTTTTGGAAAAGAAATAACATTTTATTACTGCAGTTAAACACCAAGTGGTTATGCCAGTAGAAAATTTGGCCTTTATTCAGGACTTCTCTTGCGTGCTTCAGCAGGGGTCTTGTTTGTATGCTCTCCTCCAACTAGAAACCTGCAGATACCCCAAACATTAGGGGAATTTTAGGATTAGGCTGAAAATCTAACACCTTTTTACGTTACAAACTACACTCTGATAAGATGGATGACTTGTCATAATAGGACGTAACAGCCAAATGCATCATATGGGCACTAAATCTCTGATTCAGAAAGCCTCACTTAAGCTAGAAAAGCTGCCTCCCACAACAACCATATTTACCCAGCCAAGAATATTTATTTGGTCAATATTAGCATGAACAATACCAAAGCAAGATTTATTCCACTGTCATGTACTTTTCTGTATGACAGTTATAGTTGAGAATGAGACAATTTGTTTCGTAGTGTATCACATGGTCAGGGACTCGGGGTAGTGCATTGGGAGCACAAGCAGCATTGTTTCAGGCGGCAATGTATTCCTCTCTCTCTATCAGCCCCTAATAGGATGGCTTCACTAAGAACTGATTTTTTTAGCTCAGATAGAACTCACATACTTGTTCATCATTTGGTTTCAAACTTTTGAGTTCCATAAGCGCACTATGGTTCTCGGCATAGATTTTGACCACATTTCTTTTTTCACAGTTCTGCCATTCAGGGCACAGCATGGAGCTCTGGGGTGGGTAGAAGCCAACATATATAGGCATTGTTGAATTTTGTCGATTAATTTATTAACCAGTACGCCCCTCCCTCCATTCCCAGCATACATTTCTTCATTTATGCATGCTAGTAAACCATGTATGAGTTGCTAGTAGGACTGAGTGGCTGGCTAAATCAATCTGTTTATTAGTTTCAGATTGCGTCTTTTCCTGCAAGTATTTATCTCCTTCCTCATCTCTTACATGAGTTGTTTTGTGTTCCTGCAGTCAGGGGACTTCCTGCTCCGCTCGCAAGGACCTGCCGTTGCCGTGGGAGCCTCCGACCGCACCATCCTTGTTCTTCTTCTTCTACTACCCACTGCTATCGTTGTTTGGTCTCTCAAGGTGGGTAATCCATCTATGTTTATTTACTACTGCCTGAGCTCTGTTTCTCTGCATATTAAAGTTGCCTTGAATTTCATGGCCTTGGTTGGTGCTTACTGCAGGGCACCCACTGCAGCACTGTTGACAGACGGCGAAGGGCTGGTATGATGAGGAAACTGCACTTCTGGTTCTATGGGTTGCTCTCTAATGGAAGGTATACAACATGCATGCTTCAATCTGCTAGACTTCGCTAGCTACTGCAATGTGTCCTTTAACATGCTCCTATACCTCTTAAGGATGATTAATTTTTGTGACTGGATAGTACATTCCACTAGAATTTCTTTGGGAAGAGTCGAGGCAAGTCCATCTGTTGTAATATATGACTTGACTCTTATATCTGCAGTAGCATAGATCCCATGTACAAGTTGCAATGGCTTAATTTTCCCTGCAAGTCAAAACGGACCAGTGGGTTTCCCGCACAAGATAAAATGGATTCTCCTTAATTTTCTCTTATGTAGTATCTCCATATCCTTCTGAGCACCATGCACATCATGCATATATAGTCTGGACTGCTCTTTACTAATAATTCTTTTTGGGTCTACTTCTCTACACTTTGCTAGCTACTGCCATGTATCCTTTAACATGCATCTCTAGCTCTAAGGATGATCAATGTTCTTGATTGGATAGTCACATTCCATGAGAAAACGTCGCCTTTATTGTAAAATGAGAAATATTTAACGGTTTGTAACACAGCTGCCTAAACATTTATTTTCATGCACCTTCCATGGTGAATTCTCTTCCTTCCAATTTCTTTGGCATGAGTTGGGCAAGTCCATCCATTCAAATATATTACTCAGCCTGCATGTTTGCAGTAACACAATGGGTTAATTTTCATTGCAAGTTAAAACGGATCAGTGGGTTTCCAACACAAGATAAAATGGAATCTCCTTAATTTTCTCTTAGTAGTACTAGTACCTTAATATCCATTTCAGTACCATGCACGACAGCAGACTGGCCTAGTGTATGCCCAGTGTGCAGACAAGGCAGAGAAGCTACTTAAAAAAACACATACATCATGCATATATAGTCTGGACTGCTCTGTATTTATATATATTTTGGCTCTGCTTCTCTATGTTTTTCTGTCTTATACTCCGCAATCATTTGCTTACACAGTATATTGGTTGATGCCAATCTAGCATGGTTGTGTTGCTTACACAGTTTTGGTCGTTCATGTCAACTTACTGCAGGTGTGCTTTGTGTGTTGTTTTCATGAAGCGGTTCTGCCTGGATTCATTGCTGGAGTCCCTGTGCGCCTCCAGGCCCGCTGCTGAGCTGTGCCTGGCACGCCTCACGACCTCAGTGTGGCTTGATGGGTTACTGAATGGGTACCGCCCTGCCCCTTTGGCACTGACACCGATGGAAGAGCAGTTACTGCATCATAACCTTCATGTTCGACAACAATGGTTTTGGTGAGTCCATGGCCTCCTCCCTCTCTGTGCCCTAGGATGGTCCGGTCATCAAGCCACGACTGATTTGTGGTGCTGGTTGTTGAGACAATGATTAAGGTTCTGGTTCTATTGTTATGATGTCTGCGGTGATGAAGTTGTCGTTGAAATCGGTCCCTGTGTTGGTTAAGCCCTTGTGCTACTGTACATGCTATTAGTGTGCTAGGGTTTGATAAGTGAGGATCTTGGCATGCTACTATCTAGGTTGTAGAACTTGATATTAAAGGAATAAATGAGGATATGATATGCTCTGTAGGTCTTTGTTTGTAGGACCAGTGGGTTTCCCATGCAAGATAAAATGGGATGTCCTTGATTTTCTCTTATGTACCTTGGTATTCTTCTCAGCAGTGTGCACGATAGAGGCCGGCGTAGTGTGCGCCCAGTGCGCAGATGTGTTAGAGAAGCTACCCCAAAACAAAAACTTGTACATCATGCATATCTAGTCTGGACTGCTCTATACTGATAATATTTTTGGGTCTATTCTCTATGTTTTTCTTTGTCTTAGTCATTAAATAACATTACAGTTATTCATGCCAACTTAATGCACCAAGTGCTTTGCGTGTTGTTTTCAGTGAAGCTGCTCCACCACTACTCAATTTTGGAAACCCTGGACGCTTGAGCATGTGTCGCTGATCTTTGGCCCCCACACCTTCGTTCGGCTTTGCTGGTGTGGTGATTGAACTACGGTCACCGCTGTACCCCTTCGGCTTTGGTGCCAACGCCAACGGGATGGCGTGTGCCATAGCCTCCATGTCTGGCTACTATATCTTGTCTGACTGCCTCCTCCCTGGCCACTAACCCGGCTTCACCGGCAGCGTGATGGCAGCGGGTTGGCAACAATTGTGGTGTTCGGCCACCTCTTCCTCATTTCTCGTGAGTCTATGGTTTCCTTCCTCTCTCCCTGTGCCCTGAGATTGTCTGGCCATCAAGCCATGGCTGATTGTTGTGTCGGCCATCGAGCCAATAATGTAGGGTTCGGTTCTGTGGTCATGTCTTGTGGCCACGAGAAACTTGTGGTAGTGATGATAGTGTTGTTGAAGTTGGTGCCTGTGCTGGTTAGGTCCTTGTGCTACTGTATATGCTATTTATTTGGGTTTATACTTATTTATGAACTTGGCATGCTACTATCTAGTGTGTTGAACTTGATATGGTTTTGTAATTGTCAACTTCTTATTTTGGAGGATTTCTATGCCGGGCTTTTTACTTGTTTATGACTATCAGATAGAGCAGAATGATGACATGTTGTGCTCCAGAGGTCTTCTGATTATTGGATTGTATAAGAATTAAGAACACAATATGTACTATACTTGATCTTGTTGTTTTCACTATTTATGTAACCTTGTAATATATGCTGTGTGTATAAGGATCAAATCATCTGGGGCAAAAGCCTAATTATATGCTCATATGCTTGTAAACGATAACCCTATTCTTTAATGGCACTAATTGAGATTTTAAAATTGATGAGTTTGTCCTGTCGATTGTAGGCATAAAGGGCACTGCTGCCCTCTCCAGGAATTCTGCCGTCGATGACCATGACAATGGTTTGGCTGCAACGTGGGGGTGGTGGCGACCCCATCCTTGGTTCTGGTGAGTCTCTCGTCCCTCTCTCCCTATGCCTTGAGATGATCTGGAAATCTAGCTGTGGCTGATTGTGGTGCTGGCCATCGAGCCAATGATACGGGGTTTGGTTATGCTACTTTATATGTGCTATTTGTTGGAATTTGAAACTTGTTTAGGATCTTGCCATGCTACGTACTGTTGGGTGTAGAACTTTATCATAAAGTGACATATTTTTTTCACTTCACTTAGCTCTAGGTTTGCTCTATGGTTTTGTAATTCTCAACGTCTTGTTTGAGAGGATCTCTGTGCCGGGCTTTTTACTTGCTAATGACTATCAAATAGAGGAGAATGATGACATGCTGTGCTCTAGAGGTCTTCTGTTTTTTGGATTGTATAAGAATTAAGAACACAGTATGTACTATACCTGATCTTGTTGTTTCACCGTTTATGCAAACTTGTAAATATGTTGTGTGTGTATAAGGATTAAATCATCTGGGGCAAAAGCCTAATTATATGCTCATATGCTTGTAAATGTTAATCCTATTCTTTGATGGCATTATTTGAGATTTTAAAATTGATGAGTTTCTCGTGTCGACTGTAGGCTTTTATATAAAGGGCTCTGCTGCTCCCTCAAGGAATTCTGCTGTGTGATGACAATGGTTTGGCTGCAACCTGGGGGTGGTGGTGACCTCATCCTTGGTTCTGGTGAGTCCTTGTTCTCGTCCCTCTCTCCCTGTGCCTTGAGATCATCTGGATATCTAGCCGTGTCTGATTGTGGTGCTGGCCATCGAGCCAATGATTAGGGGTTTGGTTGTGCTGATGTATATTTGTTGGGGGTTTGAAACTTGTTTAGGATCTTGGCATGCTACTTTGGGTGTAGAACGTGATCATAAAGTGGCATCTCTTTTTCACTCCACTTAGCTCTAGGTTTGGTAATGGTCCATCGTCTAATTGAAGAGGATTTCTATGCCTGGTTCTTCTACTTGTTAGTGTCTGTCAAATAGAATAAAACGCTGATATGTATATACAAGGATGAAATCATCTAGCCTAAGTATATGCACATGTGTTAGTGGTGCTACTAGATGCAATATTTTATCATCATGAATAAGGTGATGTGCCAATGCGGACTTGTTTAATTTGATATTGTTGTCTTTGCTCAATCCATCATCTATATGTATATGCTTTTGGTATGCACGATTGCTCTGTTATGTTTAAGATCAATGTGTTGATAGTATTACGCTACATGTGTGCAGGTGCCAGTATTTTTGTGTGGTCCTGTTTTATTTAATCCACTGCCTTTTCTTTTCAGAAAAAGTAGCTGATTCTTTGAGGTCGCCTAACCTTCTGCAACTGCAGCAGAGGTGCTACCTCTTCCTCGGTTTGGGTGCGTCCTCCAACCCCCCTCCCCCCCTTGAGGTGTTCCAGTCATCGAGTTGTGGTAGTGGTCTTCTGGGCACCAAAATTTTGTGGTTATGTTCATCTTTCTTTTCGAGGATATTGGTCTCTTGTAATTCTGTACTGGGCTCTTTTTTGTAGTGGCATGCTACTGTTGCTACTGGGTTTGGTAATGGTAATGTTCTGTTTGATATGATCCCTATGTTTATGTATTGTAGGATTTAGCGTGCTATATTTTGTAGCATTTGGATAGAACAGGTGCAATTATTTTCTTGGAATAGACCATTTGGGCAAGGATCAATTCTCTAGTGTGTTATCTGTCCAGTATTCACCATCAATCATGTGTAAGTGTAGGGCAAAAGTTGAGGCAAGTCCATCCATTCTAACATATTACTCTATGCTTATGTCTGCTGTAACATAGATAGGCCATGCACAAGTCACAATGGGTTAATTTCCATCACAAGTCATAACGGATCAATGGGTTTCGAACGCAAGATAAAATGGAACCTCCTTAATTTTCTCTTATGTAGTACCTTGATATCCTTTTCAGTACCATGCATGATAGCGGGCCAGTGTAGTGTGTGCTCAGTGCACAGACATGTTAGAGAAGCCACTTCAAAACAAAAACCCATGCATCATGCATATATAGTCTGGACTGATAATTTCTGGCTCCACTTCTCTATGTTTTTCTGTCTTATACTTCTCAATCGTTTGCTTACACAGTATATTGATTGATGCAAGTCGAGCATTGTGTTGCTTACACAGTTTTGGTTATTCATGTCTACTTGTTGCAGGTGTGCTTTGTGTGTTGTTTTCAGTGAAGTGGTTCTACCTAGATTCATTGCTGGAGTCCCTGCCTGCCTCCAGACCTACTGCTGAGCTGTGCCCACCACACCTCAGTGTGGCTTGATGGGGTGATGATTGAATGGGCACCGCTGCGCCCCTTTGGCGCCGACACCGACACCGACACCGACAGGAGTGCGGTGGTTGCGTCACAACCTTCATGTTTGGCTACAATGGTTCTGGTGAGTCTCCCTAGTCTCCTCCTTCTCTGTGCCCTAGGATGGACCGGTCATCGAGCCTTGGCCGGTTGTCGTGCTGGCCGTTGAGACAATGATATAGGGTCTCCAGTTCCGTTGTCATGCTGTCTGTGGTGGTGGTCTTTTGGCCACAACAATCTTGTGATTGTGATGAGCTTTTCTGTTGAGATTGGCCCTTGTGCTACTGTATATGCTATTTGCTGGGGTTTGATAATTTTAGGATCTTGGCGTGCTACTGTCTAGGTTGTAGAACTTGATATTAAAGGAACAAATCTTTTACTTCAGAGTAAATTGCTGAAGACCACCACATTTGTGGCGAGGATACTCCAAAACCACCGCTTTTGTCAAAAATCGCAAATAACCACCACTTCTGCGGCAAGTGAGTAACAAAATGCACTAAACGAGCTGCCAGCCGCGACTAACAACAAAACTGACAGGTTTGACCCACACGTCAGGGTGACATGGCAGGCCTATGTGGATAAGTTGTTGAGGTGGCAATGGGTCCCACATGTCATCCCTATCTTCTTCCTCTCTCTTCCTACCTCATCTCTCTTATCTGCGTAGCGTCGCGCCGCCGCCCCACCCCGTTCGCTCCTGCACCCTCATGCCGCGCCACCGTCCGCCTCCTGACACCGCGCCGCCGTCCCTCGTGGTCCGTCGCCCGAGCGCCATGGTCGGCGAGCCAGAGAAGGTGCTCGCCTTGCCCGACCCTACTTTGCTCGATCCGTTCGCTGACCCAGCCGTCACCGCTGCTCCTTGCAGATCCATGGCCGCCACTCGAGCGCCATGGCCGACGAGCCAGAGGATGTCCTCACCTCACCCAACCGTCCTCTGCTGGATCTGGTTGCCAACTCGGCCGCCGCAGCTCCTAGCGCGCCCGAGATCCATGGCCGCGGCTAGAGCGCCATGGCCTGTGAGCCAGTGGAGGTGCTCGCCTCACCTGAGCCCTCCTCTACTGGATCCAGTTGCCGACCCGGCCGCCGCCGCAGCTCCTAGAATGGACGACGGCAGCACCACGAGGAACCTCGCCGGCAGGTGCGCGCACACCTCCAGATGCCGGAGCTTGTTGCCAGCCTCCTGGACACGGGCGTTGTCGGTGTCAAAACCGGTGGATCTCGGGTAGGGGGTCCCGAACTGTGCGTCTAGGCGGATGGTAACAGGAGACAAGGGACACAATGTTTTACCCAGATTCGGGCCCTCTTGATGGAGGTAAAACCCTACGTCCTGCTTGATTGATATTGATGATGTGGGCATTACAAGAGTAGATCTACCACGAGATCAAGGAGGCTAAACCCTAGAAGCTAGCCTATGGTATGATTGTTGTTCGTCCTACGGACTAAAGCCATCCGGTTTATATAGACACCGAAGAGGGCTAGGGTTACACAGAGTCGGTTACAATGGTAGGAGATCTACATATTCGTATCGCCAAGCTTGCCTTCCACGCCAAGGAAAGTCCCATCCGGACACGGGATGAAGTCTTCAATCTTGTATCTTCATAGTCTTGGAGTCCTGCCGACGATGATAGTTCGGCTGTCCGGACACTCCCTAGTCCGGGACTCCCTCAGTAGCCCCCGAACGAGGCTTCAATGACGACGAGTCCGACGCGTATATTGTCTTCGGCGTTTGCAAGGCGGGTTCTCCTCCATATTCCATGTATTTACCGAACAGTGTCCGGTTTCCTTATAAATGTTGTGCTCCTTGGCTTCTTTGTCCAATAATGGCCCTCTTCCACGTGTTGTATGAATGCGAAAAGCCAGGGTATTTTTACATTTTACCCCCCTAGCTGCGCGAATAAGCTGCCTATAAGAGAGGCGAGGATCCAGATCCGAATCACACCATCCTCCTTCCGCAAGTTCTCATCGAAGCGCATCCGACAAAAATCCAATCCAACATGGACAGTCGACGCGGCTCCTCCTCTCGCGCTCCCAGTCCTCAGCCAAGAGATTGGAGGAGATGTTCGGTCCCGCATAGCGAGTTAGTGACGCTCCAAGCAGAGGGATATCTTCCCCCAGCCTTTATGGTTTCGGTTCGAGCCGGACTGGCCACCTACAAGGGCGGGAAGCAGGCGGAGAGCGTCCCCAATCCCTCCAAAGGAGAGCGGGTATGCTTCGTCCCCTACCTAATAAGGGGACTCGGATTTCCCATACATCCGTTTCTCCGGGGGCTCCTGGAGTTCTATGAACTCCAACTTCACCACCTCACACCTGCCTCCATCTTGCACATCGCGGGCTTTGTAGCTCTTTGCGAGCTGTTCTTGGGCATCGAGCCCCATTTTGAGCTGTGGAAGAGATTGTTTTGCCTCGTACCCCGTTCTCACGAGGGGTCGATATATCAAGTGGGCGGAGCCGAAATATGGTGCATCGCCGGGACCGGATATCTATCCGGAACCACGAAGAAGGCATCTGAAGACTGGCCTTCGGAATGGTTTTATATGGAAGACGCCCCGCTGCCGGATCCAGTTCGGATCGGCCTCCCGGAGTTTAGCAACGCTCCTATGAGAAAACGCCTGAGTTGGCGCCCGCGGAGCCCTCGATGGGAGGATGATAGGAGCGTCGAATATCTGATGGGCCGGATAAGGTTACTGGCCCATTCCGGACTGACCATGATTGGAGTCATGGCCACATGCATTATGCGAGGGGTGCAGCCGCTCCAATATAGGGGCCACCCCATGTGGGATTTCAACGGGGAGAATGACGCCACCCGTCATGGCCGCAAGGGGCCGGGATCGGCCGCCGATCTGGTGAAGATCATGTCCGACTTGTACAAGGGGGAGAGGGAGGACTTCCTCCGCACGAGTCCATTGAATGGATGCTCCATGAATAACCCTCGGAGCTGGGTAAGCGGACGTTTATGTATCGATCCGTGCTTTCAAAGATAAGTGTCTTACTTTATGATTTCGACGCAGGAACTGCACTGGGATGTGGAGGGCATAGAAAGCCCGACTCCACAACCCGAGGATCCGGGAAGATCCCTTGATCCGGCCTCCGGAGAGGATCCGGACATAATGGTGGAACTGATTGACGGCGTGTTCCACCAGCTCAGCATAAACAATGCTCTAGTCGCCATTACGGCTGACTAGCCCGGTTTATCTCCGGCTTCCCAGGTGAGTACGACCGAAGTCCTGACACCATTACTTTTTTAATGCTTATTTTTGACCACCGTGTACCAACGGTGCTTCACAGGAGGTGCCTTTACGGCGGGAAGCCGAGCCCGCGGTGACTGACCAACCAGGGTCAGTGCGGCCCAGCAGGCGGAAGAGGAGTGCGGCGCGAATCGAAACATCGCCGCAAAGGTATGGCGCACCATTGTCTTTAAGGGAAAGACTCCTGGGGGGTATATTAATGCTCATGATTCTTCCAGGAGAAAGAACGCTCGCCGGACTATGCCCGGGGAGGTTGCCAACCAGGCCTCCGCCAGCCAGGCTCCAACACCTGGTCCGGAGGGGGAGGCGAGCGCAAGGCGTGAGCCGGATGCTCCTCCAACAGAGGATGCCGACAGGTTGTCCGCCACCAGGTCTGAGGTGGAGAGCGCCATGAATCACAGGCGCCGTCGGACAGTTCTTCGTGACACGTGTTTCTCCCCCGAGGCGTTGAATGCCTTTAGTGCGGGAGACGCGCACCTCCGTGCTGCTCAAGATGGTTTAACCACAGCCACGGAGCAGTATGTGAAAGACATACGGGTGGGGAATTTTAATAGCTATATATGCCAGTAGCCCCCGAGACTTAAAATAGTTAAACTAACTGATTTAAGGATCATTTGTTATGCAGGATCTTACGGAGAAGAATACCCACCTATCCCAGGAGCTTCAAGAATGCAAGGCCCAACTTGAGGCCGCACTAGCCGCCGCCGGGGGAGCCACAGAGACCCCCTCTGGTAATACATATTTTGAAAAGATAAGTAGTTTATGAAGTGTGGCGTGTGCATTTAGTCTGACAATAATATTGCAGAGGGTGCCGGACTAGATCCGGACAAGCAACATCTGCTGCGCCAGCTGAAGGCCGGCGAGAAGGTGCTTATGAGGGCGCAGCAGGAGAGGAACAAACTCCAAGATGCCAACACCCAGCTGGGCGAAGAACTAAAAGGTGTTCGGGTCCAGCTGTCTAACTCCGTAAAGGAGAATCGGCGGCTTCGTCGCGGCATTTATAGTAAGTGCTTGAGAAAACTCTTTTGAAAAGAAGAGTTCGGCGAGGAAGTCGATTGACAGAAATGTGTCTGTAGGTGTGCTCACGGGTCGTCCGGCGGAGGAAATGCCTGGTTCCACGGGTGACTTTCTTCCTGAGCTGCTGCAACTGCACGAACATGTCCGACAGGCGATGAGCAGCGTCGTTCAGGCCTTATGGCCTTCCGTTGTAACACCCACGATGCGGCTATATCTCCCACGTGTCGAAGCACGACTTAGAGGCATAACCGCATGGTGGTTTTGTCGCAAGAAGGGTCACCTTCACACAATCCCATGTAATGAATAAGAATGGGATAAAGAGTTGGCTTACAATCGCCACTTCACACAATGAACATATAATAAATCATACATCATTCAGAGTACACACATGGTCCAACTACGGACGAAGCCAAAAGAAAAGAAGATAACCCAACTGCTAGATCCCCGATCGTCCCAACTGGGCTCCACTACTGATCAACATGAAACAAAACATAGCAACAACTAAGATCTTCGTTGAGCTCCCATCTGAGCTCGGTTGCATCGCCTGCACTGGTATCATCGGCACCTGCAACTGTTGGTAGTATCTGGTGAGTCACGAGGACTCAGCAATCTCAAAACCCATGAGATCAAGACTATTTAAGCTTATAGGAAAGGAAGGGGTAAAGTGGTGAGGTTGCAGCAGCGACTAAGCATGTATGGTGGCTAACATACGCAAATAGGAGCGAGAAGAGAGCAAGCGGAACGGTCGTGAAGCTAGCAATGATCAAGAAGTGATCCTGAACTCCTACTTACGTCAAACATAACCCAAAACCGTGTTCACTTCCCGGACTCCGCCGAAAAGAGACCATCACGGCTACACACACGGTTGATGCGTTTTAATTCGGATCTGGTGTCAAGTTATCTACAACCGGACATTAACAAATTCCCATCTGCCTATAACCACAGGCACGGCTTTCGAAAGATTATACCCTGCAGGGGTGTCCCAACTTAGCCCATGATAAGCTCTCGCGATCAACGAAGGAATAGACCTTCTCCCAGGAAGACCCGATCAGACTCGGAATCCCGGTTTACAAGACATTTCGACAATGGTAAAACAAGACCAGCAAAGCCTCCCGCTGTGCCGACAAATCCCGATAGGAGCTGCACATATCTCGTTCTCAGGGCACACCGGATTGTCCAAACTTCCGGTAGGCCAGCCCAGAGTTGCCCCTGGTGGCCACCGGCGGTTGACAGGTTTGACCAACACTCACGATGAGCACTGGCCCGGGGGGTAAAATAAAGATGACCCTTGAGTCTGCAGAACCCAAGGGAAGAAGGCTTAGGTAGGCAAATGGTAAAACCAAGGTTGGGCCTTGCTGGAGGAGTTTTATTCAAAGCGAACGGTCAAGGGGGTCCCATAAATCACCCAACCGCGTAAGGAACGCAAAATCCGGGAACATAACACCAGTATGACGGAAACTAGGGCGGCAAGAGTGGAACAAAACACCAGGCATAAGGTCGAGTCTTCCACCCTTTACCAAGTATATAAATGCATTAATTAAATAAGAGATATTGTGATATCCCAATCATAATCCTGTCCATCATGGAGCAATCTTCAACTTCACTTGCAACTAGCAACGCTATAAGAGGGCTGAGCAAAGTGGTAACATAGCCAAGCAACGGTTTGCTAGGAATGGTGAAAAGGTTAGAGGTTGTCATGGCAATATGGGAGGCATGGTAAACAAGTGATAGGTAGCGCAACATAGCGATAGAACGGAGCAACTAGTAAGCAAAGATAGAAGTGATATCAAGGGTAATGGTCATCTTGCCTGAAATCCCGCAAGGAAGAAGAACGAGTCCATGAAGAAGACAAACGAACGTAGTCGAACGAATCCTCACAACTCCGGAACGAAACAGAAGCTAACGAGAGAAGCAAACCGGAAAGAAGCAAACAACATGGTAAACACACAGGCATAAACATTTCATGATGCACAAACAAGTATGATGCATGTCCGGTTTAATGAGGCATGGCATGACAATATGGAAAAACAACACTACAATTTAAGTGGAGCTCAATATGCAACGAGTTGCATATTGACGGAACACCACATCAAATTATTTAGTTCTCTCTCGGTTAGGCTACCAAACAATATTAAATGTTGTTAAACATGGCAAGAGGTGAGGCATAATTAAACTACCTATCTAGGCAAGTTTAAGTGAGGCCGGAAACAACAAACAACAATTCCGGAAAGTCCCCATGTCATTTAGTAGTTTAATGCAACAACAATTTTAACCATTTTAATTGTTGTTATCATGATGCGGATGACATATACAAGTTTTATGCAATTTTTATGAAAATGTTGACATGAGCATGATAGAGAGCATTTGGTCACCATGGCGGAACAAAAGTGGTGCCACGGCAACGATAACGAAAATGGTGCCACGGCAACATTCCGGTCCCGATAACTCGAGTGAGATACCGATGCAAACGAGAAGTGTGACGTGAGCGAGTCATGCAAGATGGTGGGGTGATCCTGACTACCGGGTTCCCACGGGTTAGTGGCATGGAAACGAGTGACAATTCGGACACGGTGCAAACGGTGCATCTCATTCAACACATGCATTAGGTCACGGGCGTCGTCTCGGCGTTATACCTTCGAAGCGTGCATTTTCGGAGCGGTTCGAGTCGTCGAGGGAAGTAGTTGTTCACGTGGCGACGGTAGTGGTACATATCGTAGTGGAAGTAGTTGTTCATGTCCCGTGGATGTTCGGGGTCCACGGGGTCTTCGAGGGTCGACGGTAGTGGTACACGTGGTAGATGAACTTGGCGATCCGAAGGGGTACTTGGCGGGTCGTCGAGGTACACGGTTCATAGACGTTCGGCGTCGCCGGTAGTTGTACACAGTCGTTGTTGGACTTGACGGATCCGAGGGCTCCGGGCGTCGAGGTACTTGGCAAAAACCATGAAGAGGGTACTTGACGATCCAGGTGACACCAGGCACACGTCCACGGTAGTCTTCAGACTTGGTTTTTCCGTGCATGACTCCACGGGTCCTGGGGTAACTCGGCGATGGCCAGCAGGAAAAGAGATGGGGTCGCAGCACCATGGGGACCGGGAGGAGCTCGGCTCCGCTCGGGCGTTGCAGGCTGATGGTGGAGGAGACGCGCGGGCGAGGTGGCTCCTGGTCACTGTAGAGGAAGCAGAGGACAGCACGGGTCCTGCGACGATGGAGAACGGCAAGGGTGGCGGAGGCCATCCTGATCTAGACGAGGGGCTCCTCCCCTGGCGACGGAAGGAGCGGCTCAGGGTCTTGGATGGCGATGCGGGCCTGACGGCAGCTTGGTGCGGGCTCCGAGGCCGCCGGAGTTGGCCGAGCTCGGAGACGAGCTCCCGGCGACGAGGCGCTGACGCGAAGGCGAAGACAGAGGCGCGAGGCGACATGACCATGGCGATGGGGAGACGAGGCGGCAACGCTACGAGGAGGGTCGGCTCGGTCGACGGCTGCGGGAGGCGACGCGCTTGAGGGCGCGGCACGGTTGGACGGCGGGGAGGCAGCGGCAGCAGGGCACGGCAGGGCGCGGGGACGGGTCGGGCACGGCAGGGCGTGGGGGCGCTCGAGAAAGGGAGGCGTCACGAGGTGGAGATGGGGATCAAGAGGAGGGAGTGGGGTCGAGCGCTGGCGGCGCTCCCTGGCGATGCAGGGCTGCGTGCGATGGGGATCGCTGAACGAAGGTGGCGGCGCGAGGGGATGAGGAGGAGGGATCGAGGGAATCGGGCTAGGGTTAGAGGGGGGCACGGCTGGGCCTGCTTAGATAGTGGGCTGCGGCTAGCTGTGGCTGGAGAGGTGGGCTGCGAGGAAGCAGGCCGGCCCGGCCTGGTTTGCTGGTTAGGCTGGGCTCTCTCTCACTGCTAAAAGAAAAGAAAAAAACCAGAGATGAGAAAGAAAAGAAAAAGAGGTTAGAGGTGGAGCTTGAGCAGGAGGGTATTTTCCCCGGACTCATAAAAATGAGCTTGATCCAAGAAAAATAGAAAAGAGGCACGAATGCAAGATTTAAATTCAAACTTATTTGAATTTAATTCAAATGGTTTGAACTAGAAGAAGGCTTTAGAAGTGTCCAAAAAATGTTCAGATTTTTGGTGGAGCTCCGGAAAATGACAAAAGAATTTATGGGCAGAGTTGGAGACCAAGAAGTAAGATAATAAAGGCATTGGGATATTTTGCAAGTGGGTTATGGTGATTTCCGAAATAAAGAAATATTTAATATAGCTCCCTAATATTGGAGGATATGTTATAAAGAGAAGTCACCATGTGAGTTCCCTCGATTTAAATGGATCGAAAAATCCATACAATTTATTTAGTTGAGTTTTAAAAATTAGATGGCATGATGGCATGACGACATGATGCAATGCAAAAATAAAAGAGCAAGCACAAAAGACACAGGGTGAAACTCGGAAACCCTGGAAGGTATCTGAAGCTCCGGTCTTAGGGCATTACAACACTCCACCACTATGAGAGGATCTCGTCCCGAGATCTAGGATGGCACCGGAGAGAAAACGGAAGAGGAAGAGAGGAGGTAAAACTAAGTTGCTTCTTCGACAAAAGAGTGAAACCAAAGAACCTTGAGAGGTTGAAAAGTTGAAAGAGAGAACACAATGGAGTTGAACACAATTGAGAGCACTGCGGTAGAAAATAGAAACAAGGAACACCATGTGAACCTTGGAGGTTGCAAAGCTATGAATGATGAGTAGAATGGACAAGAAGGAATTGAACCACTCTGGTTGAAACAAGATAAACAAGGAACAAGGAAGATCAAATTCGGACAGCACTCCGGTCGAACATGGAAGGAAAATAACATGAACTTGAGAAGATGGGATGATACTTGATGAAATCAACAACACACTGCCTCCGGAACTATTGAAAGAATGGCACAATGAGTAAAAGGATTTCAGACAGCACTCACGTTGAAAAGAGAGGCAAAACTTGATCAAATGAAAGAACTTGAATGAGAGCACAACACTTCGGTTAAATGGATAAGCATGGAAAGAACATGATCCTCACAATTCGAGATGATGAGTGAAAAGAGCAACATCACAATGCCTCTGGAAGAAAGAATAGAAGATAGATCATTGGAATAACTAAATGGAGAAGGAAATGATAACTTCTGCCACAAATGAGCTTGGAAAGCACCCTTCCAAGAAGGTTAGAACGGAGTTGTTGGATTATCAACAACGAAAGGATAAGCTTGTTGTGGGCTTATGGAAAACTTCTCAACACTTGAGGTGAAATTCTGCCACTAACGAAAAACAATTGCTTGCTTGAGATCAACGAAGAGATGAAAAACCTCTTTCACCGAGAAGGATATGGAGAAAGCTTGGATCATTGATAAGGACCACAATACAACATTCCTTAGGGAAGGCTTTAGGTGAAATCTATACCAAGATAACTCCAACGAAGAGATTGATGGATTTAAAATACCTCGTTCTTGACAACATGTGAATCGTGAAACATGAATGAAAATTGTCAAGAATGACATAACACCATCTCGAAAGATAAGATAGAAGGAATTGCACTTCAGAATGCAAGATGAAGAATGCTTGAACTCCTCAGGAAAAGAATCTCGATGAACACTTCGAGAAGGAATTAAATCCTTGTTGAACCATCATGTAGAGCCTCCATAAAGAACTCCGGCAATAAAAGGATGATAGAAAGAAAGGGAAGTTGAAAACACAAGGTGAATCCTTGCAATGATTTAGATGAAGCTTCGCGATGATATAACCGAGAAAACTTGGAACTCCAGAAAAGAAAAGATGAAACACTAGAACCGAGAATTACTTCATCAGGAACAATCTCCGGAAGAAAAGAATTGAATCACCTCGAGGAAATAAGAATAAGATTTATTGTATGCTTATCCTTCATCAAATTAAATTGATGACAAGCAATGGATTTGGCATACTACTTATTCTCATAGATAGGATTAAGAGAGATATAGCGCAAACTTCAGAAGGTATTGATGGAACCACCGTTGGAATTTGGAAACAGCGAATATTTGATATGATAACGAAGGAAGATAAATGTTGAAAGAACCACCGTAAGAAAAGAAAAGATAGCAGAACACCGGGAAGAGTTGGAAAACGAATGAAGATACTTGAGGGGATTTAGATACATGAGAATGAAGAGATCATGAACTGATTAGAGGATATTTGAACGATGCACCGCAAGATTTGGAGAACGAAAGCTACATGCTGAGAATGAAGAATTATGACATGATGGCCTTCGGAGGAAAGAAATGGAAACAACTCATGAAATGCTCCGGATGGGTGAAAAGAATTCTCACAATAGAAAACAATTATGAGAGGATGGCATCAAGCTAGAACCATGAATCTTCAAGAGAACGGACAAGATTTAAGAGAAATCCTTCTTCGGTCTTCAAATGTGGAGAAGGACGAGGAGAAACACCACCAAGAATTGTTGAGATACTCCGGGATGAAAATTAGAAAGGTTGAACCAACAACGAAAGAATTTGAAAGATCTTGGAGAAAGACATTTGACTGATGATAAATCATTCTTACATCAAACTTTGAAATGAAGTTGGGATAGTTCCGGAATAATTAGAAGAGTCAGGTAAGATCCTGGGAAAAGACCTGTGGGTTAGGGCCCACTCAAAAGAAAACACCGTTGAAATGATTGCTTGAAATAGAGATTGCACCGGTTGAATTAAATGACTTGAATGAGATAATAATCTCCAAATAGCTTGAACTGATTGAGAATGGAAACACGAATCTTCCGAGATATCTTGAGCACTCCGAATAAGAATAGAGAGAGATGAACAATTATGAGAGGCACCGGCATGGGATAGCATTTGAACGAGGATAAGGATATGATCAACACCGAAAGCTTGAGGTAAATCCACTGGAGAAGAAAAGAGACGAAGAATAATAAACTTGAAGCTCCGTTAGTATCTTCCTGAGAATCACCGGATAAGAACATTGATTGAAAAGAATGGAGAAACTTCACATCCATAAGATGGATACTTGATTAAGATATCTAATTCCTTGAAGAAAAAGGGTGGGAAGGCGGGAAAACAAAGACAACTTAGGACGGATGGAAGAAACACCGTTGAAAAAACTTGGAAATGATCTTGCGGATGGGGAGAATGATGGGATCATCTCGAAGAGAAGCGCACCGGTTGGAAAAGAACTAACATGATGACCTCAATGATCAAGAAGGATTAGAATTCACATAGCAATATGAGAACACCATTTAGGGAACATATGGATTCAACATTTGACTTCGAAGCAACTCGATTACCACAAATAAAACAAAACAAAGGATTTGGCTTGCAGAATAAGCCGGAACAAACATATGATAGAGATTTCGTCCGAAGTTTTCGTGGTGGGGCCCACACGGGCTCGAGTGTACAGCACCATCATGTACAAGGTAGTGCACATGACATACAAAGTGTCCCCGAACCAACATAGCCAAGGGTTCTTTAAGACACAACGAGACCACTGTAAAAACGACCGTGGAAAGGCGGACCAATAGACGTCGAACCCCAATCTCATATCATGCATCTGTCGAAAAGATATTCTAGGAGCTACTTGAATTCCCACCTATAAAACTCCCGAAACTTTCTGGTTATGCAATCTGGTGTTGGGGATACAGGGGAAGCAATATATATCTCACCCAAAACTAACAATCCCTACATCCAAGCTGTATCCATCCGTCAACACATAACCAAGAAACCTTCGGAAATCGTGTACCTCAACCTTCGAAAAGCATCCGTTATACGAGTTATGGCAATACTCTCGAGCTCGCCCCAGTACTGGGTTATCGAGGTTATCTCACCAACAACTGCATAAAAGAGATTTTCGATGTCGGTAAAACTCAGGTATTCCAGAACTGCAACGATAAAATTATGACGACAACACCTCGGAGCTCAACTCCCCGGGTCAAAGCCACATAATAGACAGGAGGCACCAAGAACAATGTTCTCGTCACAAAATCATCGGAACGATTCCAAGTTACCCGCGTGATCCTAAATTTTTTTAGTGAAATTTGAGGAGAGGAAAGTCAAAACATCTACGTCAGGAGACCTCACCAGAGCGACGAAGGGACTGAGGAGTAAAAAGAATCCTACTCTCCGATATATATAATCCTAAGACTCAAAACATTTTTGTTCTAGACTCAACAACACCAGCAAACAATCAAGCAGGGGGCTCCTAAGTTGGGGATGGCTCTGATTACCAACTTGTAACACCCACGATGCGGCTATATCTCCCACGTGTCGAAGCACGACTTAGAGGCATAACCGCATGGTGGTTTTGTCGCAAGAAGGGTCACCTTCACACAATCCCATGTAATGAATAAGAATGGGATAAAGAGTGGCTTACAATGGCCACTTCACACAATGAACATATAATAAATCATACATCATTCAGAGTACACACATGGTCCGACTACGGACGAAGCCAAAAGAAAAGAAGATAACCCAACTGCTAGATCCCCAATCGTCCCAACTGGGCTCCACTACTGATCAACATGAAACAAAACATAGCAACAACTAAGATCTTCGTTGAGCTCCCATCTGAGCTCGGTTGCATCGCCTGCACTGGTATCATCGGCACCTGCAACTGTTGGTAGTATCTGGTGAGTCACGAGGACTCAGCAATCTCAAAACCCATGAGATCAAGACTATTTAAGCTTACAGGAAAGGAAGGGGTAAAGTGGTGAGGTTGCAGCAGCGACTAAGCATATATGGTGGCTAACATACGCAAATAGGAGCGAGAAGAGAGCAAGCGCAATGGTCATGAAGCTAGCAATGATCAAGAAGTGATCCTGAACTCCTACTTATGTCAAACATAACCCAAAACCGTGTTCACTTCCCGGACTCCGCCGAAAAGAGACCATCACGGCTACACACACGGTTGATGCGTTTTAATTTGGATCTGGTGTCAAGTTATCTACAACCGAACATTAACAAATTCCCATCTGCCTATAACCGCAGGCACGGCTTTCGAAAGATTATACCCTGCAGGGGTGTCCCAACTTAGCCCATGATAAGCTCTCGCGATCAACGAAGGAATAGACCTTCTCCCAGGAAGACCCGATCAGACTCGGAATCCCGGTTTACAAGACATTTCGACAATGGTAAAACAAGACCAGCAAAGCCTCCCGCTGTGCCGACAAATCCCGATAGGAGCTGCACATATCTCGTTCTCAGGGCACACCGGATTGTCCAAACTTCCGGTAGGCCAGCCCAGAGTTGCCCCTGGTGGCCGCCTGCGGTTGACAGGTTGGACCAAGACTCACGACAAGCACTGGCCCGGGGGGTAAAATAAAGATGACCCTTGAGTCTGCAGAACCCAAGGGAAAAAGGCTTAGGTAGGCAAATGGTAAAACCAAGGTTGGGCCTTGCTGGAGGAGTTTTATTCAAAGCGAACTGTCAAGGGGGTCCCATAAATCACCCAACCGCGTAAGGAACGCAAAATCCGGGAACATAACACCGGTATGACGGAAACTAGGGCGGCAAGAGTGGAACAAAACACCAGGCATAAGGCCGAGTCTTCCACCCTTTACCAAGTATATAAATGCATTAATTAAATAAGAGATATTGTGATATCCCAATCATATCCTGTCCATCATGGAGCAATCTTCAACTTCACCTGCAACTAGCAACGCTATAAGAGGGCTGAGCAAAGCGGTAATATAGCCAAGCAACGGTTTGCTAGGAATGGTGAAAAGGTTAGAGGTTGTCATGGCAATATGGGAGGCATGGTAAACAAGTGATAGGTAGCGCAGCATAGCGATAGAACGGAGCAACTTGTAAGCAAAGATAGAAGTGATATCAAGGGTAATGGTCATCTTGCCTGAAATCCCGCAAGGAAGAAGAACGAGTCCATGAAGAAGACAAACGAACGTAGTCGAACGAATCCTCACAACTCCGGAACGAAACCAAAGCTAACGAGAGAAGCAAACCGAAAAAGAAGCAAACAACATGGTAAACACATAGGCATAAACATGTCATGATGCACAAACAAGTATGATGCATGTCCGGTTTAATGAGGCATGGCATGGCAATATGGAAAAACAACACTACAATTTAAGTGGAGCTCAATATGCAACGAGTTGCATATTGACGGAACACCACATCAAATTATTTAGTTCTCTCTCGGTTAGGCTACCAAACAATATTAAATGTTGTTAAACATGGCAACAGGTGAAGCATAATTAAACTAGCTATCTAGGCAAGTTTAAGTGAGGCCGGAAACAACAAACAACAATTCCGAAAAGTCCCCATGTCATTTAGTAGTTTAATGCAACAATAATTTTAACCATTTTAATTGTTGTTATCATGATGCGGATGACATATACAAGTTTTATGCAATTTTTATGAAAATGTTGACATGAGCATGATAGGGAGCATTTGGTCACCATGGCGGAACAAAAGGGGTGCCACGGCAACGATAACGAAAATGGTGCCACAACAACATTCCGGTCCCGATAACTCGAGTGAGATACCGATGCAAACGAGAAGTGTGACGTGAGCGAGTCATGCAAGATGGTGGGGTGATCCCGACTACTGGGTTCCCACGGGTTAGTGGCATGGAAACGAGTGACAATTCGGACACGGTGCAAATGGTGCATCTCATTCAACACATGCATTAGGTCACGGGCGTCGTCTCGGCGTTATACCTTCGAAGCGTGCATTTTCGGAGCGGTTCGAGTCGTCGAGGGAAGTAGTTGTTCACGTGGCGACGGTAGTGGTACATATCATAGTGGAAGTAGTTGTTCATGTCCCGTGGATGTTCGGGGTCCACGGGGTCTTCGAGGGTCGACGGTAGTGGTACACGTGGTAGATGAACTTGGCGATCCGAAGGGGTACTTGGCGGGTCGTCGAGGTACACGGTTCGTAGACGTTCGGCATCGCCGGTAGTTGTACACAGTCGTTGTTGGACTTGACGGATCCGAGGGCTCCGGGCGTCGAGGTACTTGGCGAAAACCACGAAGAGGGTACTTGGCGATCCAGGTGACACCAGGCACACGTCTACGGTAGTCTTCAGACTTGGTTTTTCCGTGCATGACTCCACGGGTCCTGGGGTAACTCGGCGATGGCCAGCAGGAAAAGAGATGGGGTCGCAGCACCATGGGGACCGGGAGGAGCTCGGCTCCGCTCGGGCGTTGCAGGCTGATGGTGGAGGAGACGTGCGGGCGAGGTGGCTCCTGGTCACCGTAGAGGAAGCAGAGGACGACACGGGTCCTGCGACAACGGAGAACGGCAAGGGCGGCGGAGGCCATCCTGATCTGGACAAAGGGCTCCTCCCCTGGCGACGGAAGGAGCGGCTCAGGGTCTTGGATGGCGACGCGGGCCTGACGGCAGCTTGGCGCGGGCTCCGAGGCCGCCGGAGTTGGCCGAGCTCAGAGACGAGCTCCGGGCGATGAGGCGCTGACGCGAAGGCGAAGACGGAGGCGCGAGGCGACATGGCCATGGCGATGGGGAGACGAGGCGGCAGCGCTACGAGGAGGGTCGGCTCGGTCGACGGCTGCGGGAGGCGACGCGCTTGAGGGCGCGACACGGTTGGACGGCGGGGAGGCAGCGGCAGCAGGGCACGGCAGGGCGCGGGGACGGCTCGGGCATGGTAGGGCGCGGGACCGCTCGAGAAAGGGAGGCGTCGCGAGGTGGAGATGGGGATCAAGAGGAGGGAGTGGGGTCGAGCGCTGGCGGCGCTCCCTGGCGATGCAGGGCTGCGTGCGATGGGGATCGCTGAACGAAGGTGGCGGCGCGAGGGGATGAGGAGGAGGGATCGAGGGGATCGGGCTAGGGTTAGAGGGGGCGCGGCTGGGCCTGCTTAGATAGTGGGCTGCGGCTGGCTGCGGCTGGAGAGGTGGGCTGCGAGGAAGCAGGCCGGCCCGGCCTGGTTTGCTGGTTAGGCTGGGCTCTCTCTCACTGCTAAAAGAAAAGAAAAAAACCAGAGATGAGAAAGAAAAGAAAAAGAGGTTAGAGGTGGAGCTTGAGCAGGAGGGTATTTTCCCCGGACTCATAAAAATGAGCTTGATCCAAGAAAAATAGAAAAGAGGCACGAATGCAAGATTTAAATTCAAACTTATTTGAATTTAATTCAAATGGTTTGAACTAGAACAAGGCTTTAGAAGTGTCCAAAAAATGTTCGGATTTTTGGTGGAGCTCCGGAAAATGACAAAATAATTTATGGGCAGAGTTGGAGACCAAGAAGTAAGATAATAAAGGCATTGGGATATTTTGCAAGTGGGTTATGGTGATTTCCGAAATAAAGAAATATTTAATATAGCTCCCTAATATTGGAGGATATGTTATAAGGAGAAGTCACCATGTGAATTCCCTCGATTTAAATGGATCAAAAAATCCATACAATTTATTTAGTTGAGTTTTAAAAATTAGATGGCATGATGGCATGATGACATGATGCAATGCAAAAATAAAAGTGCAAGCACAAAAGACACACGGTGAAACTCGGAAACCCTCAAAGGCATCTGAAGCTCCGGTCTTGGGGCGTTACATCCGTCTCCCTACCCGAGGGTCTTGGAGGGCTTGCTGAGAAGCTTCAGGGAGTACGGCAGCGCTTCCGTCTGTGGAAGATATCGGCCTGCCGGCAAGGCGCCAGGGAGGCCTGGGCCATGGTGAAGACGCGGTACACGAAGGCTGATCCAAACCACATGGCCGAGGTCGGACCTGTGGGGCCCGATGGGAAGGAGATCCCCGTGAGCCTGATGTACGGTCAAGTAGAGTTGGCCGCAAAATATTCCCGACGGGACTATAAACTTGACAGCCTGTTAGATGGGATTGAAGAGGAGTACGATCAGTCAGTTTGACGATGTAATTTAAAATGACATGTAAAATGCCTTCTAGCCGGATTGTAGATCGTTTGTCTTTGCGGACCTTTTCGCTTCAACCTCGGGACCCAACAGTCCGGAGTGTGTCCGAATACCCTCACGGTTATACAAAAACCGGGGCATGCATGGAGACCAGGCGTAGGGGTCATAAGTGCTTTATCAGACAAGTGCCAACTAGCTATGTTATATTACATGGTTAGTAAGAAACATCTTTCAGGGAGAATAGTTCCGTTAGGGGTTCCTTTCCCTAGGAGGCACGCCCTAAAGTGCATGTCCGGACTGCGAAAAGAGCAGAAAAAGCATCTGGGGGCAGATAAATAAATAAGTAATAAATCATCTTTCAAGTCACTGACCGAATATTCCCTTAAGAACTCTAGCTTTCGGCTTCACCTAGTCTGAGGTACACATCCGGCTGACCCGGCAGTAACAATCGCAGAGGTGCTCCCTTTACCTCCTACCCGAACAATCGGGAACGTAGGGGTAAGCACAGGAGCGAGGCAACCCAGCTTGGCCAAAACTTAAGTCATATCGATGCATATAATGGTGAGTAAAAGGTACATGCGGAAGTATGACACATGTGTTGGGCATTAAGCCCGCACAAATAAGCTTCTGTTAAAGAAGCCCCCAGGTATAACGAGTGCGAGTAGCACATCGAGTGTGTGCGAACAATGCGCAGATCAGCCCTCGAAGGCTTTTACTGAAAGAGGGAGGAAAAAGGAGGGAAACAAAAGACAGCAAAAAAAATATGAAAGGTGGACGGAGGAAGGAGACGAACTCTGAGTCCGGCGCTTAGGCGTAGAATCTTCGGAGACGGGCTGCGTTCCATGGGTTCGGCTCGAGTCAGTTGTTAGATGCGTTGCGTAGACGGTATGCACCGCCGGTAAGGATTTGGTCGATGATGAAGGGACCTTCCCATTTGGGCTTAAGTTTGTCCTTTTTGTTGTCCGGCAGGCGTAGAACTAGCTCGCCAACATTGTAAGTTTTGGCCCGTACTTCCCTGCTTTGATATCTTCGAGCCTGCTGCTGATAGAATGCGGAACGGGATTTTGCCACGTCACGCTCCTCCTCTAAGGCGTCCAAACTGTCCTGCCGATCCAACTCGGCTTCTCTTTCTTCATACATGCGCACGCGAGGTGAGCCATGAATTATATCGCAGGGCAAAACTGCCTCTGCGCCTTATACCATAAAAAATGGTGTGAATCCGGTAGTGCGGTTTGGCGTGGTCCGCAGCACCCAGAGTACGGAGTCGAGCTCCTCTACCCAGTGCATGTTAGATTCCGTGAGGGATCGCACTAATCTGGGTTTAATGCCGCTCATGATTAGACCGTTTGCTTGTTCGACTTGACCGTTAGTTTGAGGGTGATAGACTGAAGCGTAGTCGAGCTTGATGCCCATGTTTTTGCACCAGAGTTTAACCTCGTCGGCCGTGAAATTCGTGCCGTTATCAGTGATGATGCTGTGGGGGACGCCAAAACGGTCTACTACCCCGGATATGAAGTCTATCACAGGTCCGGATTCAGCCGTTTTAACCGGCTTGGCCTCTATCCATTTGGTGAATTTGTCCACCATGACCAATAAGTATTTTTGCTTGTGGGTTCCCCCTTTAAGGGGTCCAACCATGTCAAGCCCCCAGACCGCGAACGGCCAAGTGATGGGTATAGTTTTGAGGGCGGTGGGTGGCATGTGGCTTTGATTAGCAAAGAGCTAGCAACCGACGCATCGTTGGACTAGGTCCTGAGCATCTGCCCGGGCTGTCGGCCAATAAAATCCTGTACGGAAGGCCTTGCCTACAAGGGCCCGGGCTGCGGTGTGGTGCCCGCCGAGTCCGGCGTGAATTTCAGCCAGGAGATTTCGCCCTTCCTCTTCGGAGATACACCTTTGAAGGACTCCGGTTGTGCTTTTCTTATAAAGTTCTCCCTCATGGACCTTGTAGGCTTTAGATCGCCGAACTATGCAGCGGGCCTCATTTTGGTCTTCGGAAAGTTCCTGCCTAATTAAGTAGGCTAGGAATGGTTCCATCCACGGGGCAATTACTGCCATTATTTCGTGGGCTGAAGGTGTTATTTCATTGGCTGAGCCGCCGATTGTGTCAGAATGTTCCGTGTTGGATGGTGCGGTTGTTTCCGGGTTGTTATTTCCAGACTCCTCTTCCCATAATACGGATGGCTTAAAGAGCCGCTCCAGGAAGATGTTTGGAGGGACGGCGTCGCGTTTTGCGCCGATGCGTGCCAACACATCTGCTGCCTGGTTATTATCCCAGGTTACATGGTGGAATTCGAGTCCTTCGAACCGAGCTGACATTTTTAGGACAGCGTTACGGTTGGCTGCCATTTTTGGATCCTTGGCGTCAAAGTCTCCATTTACTTGGGATATTGCGAGGTTTGAATCCCCGTGCACCTCTAGGCGTTGAATACCCATGGAGATTGCCATCCGGAGACCATGTAGAAGGGCCTCGTATTCGGCTGCGTTGTTGGAGTCTGTGTACATTATTTGAAGTACGTATTGGACTGTGTCTCCGGTTGGGGACGTCAAGACGACGCCAGCCCCCAAGCCAGCCAACATTTTGGAGCCGTCGAAATGCATGATCCAATTGGAGTATGCGCCGTACTCTTTAGGGAGTTCGGCTTCCATCCATTCGGCGACGAAGTCAGCCAAAACTTGCGACTTTATAGCTCGTCGTGGTTTGTAGGTTATGTCAAATGGTAAGAGCTCAATGGCCTATTTTGCAATCCTGCCCGTCGCGTCGCGATTTTTTATAATATCGTTGAGAGGTACTTCGGAGGCCACCGTTATGGAACACTCTTGAAAGTAGTGTCGCAGCTTGCGGGATGCCATGAACACCGCGTACGCTATTTTTTGATAATGTGGGTACCGGGACTTGCATGGAGTTAAGACAGTGGATACGTAGTACACTGGTTTTTGAAGAGGGAATTTGTACCCTTCTGTTTCTCGTTCTACGACGAGTACCGCGCTGACAACTTGATGTGTTGCCGTGATATATAATAACATCGGTTCGCCCAGGTTGGGCGCGGCTAGGACCGGATTTGTTGCCAATATGGCCTTAATTTCTTCGAGTCCGGCCGTGGCAGCATCCGTCCATTCGAAGTGTTTGGTGCGCCGGAGGAGGCGATAGAGGGGCAGTGCCTTTTCTCCCAAACGGGAGATGAAGCGGCTTAGAGCCGCCACGCATCCAGTTAGTTTTCGTATTTGTTTGAGGTCTTTTGGGATATCCAATTGTGACAGAGCTCGGATCTTGGCTGGGTTTGCTTCAATTCCTCTACCGGATACAATGAAGCCCAAGAGCTTTCCGGCTGGTACACCGAAAACACATTTTTCCGGGTTGAGCTTAATGTCGTATACTCGGAGGTTGTCGAATGTAAGCCTCAAATCGTCTACTAGAGTTTCGACGTGTTTGGTCTTAATGACCACATCGTCTATGTATGCCTCCACTGTTTTGCCTATCTGGGTAGCCAGACATGTCTGAATCATGCGCTGATATGTTGCGCCGGCGTTTTTGAGTCCGAAGGGCATTGTGTTGAAGCAGAATGGTCCGTATGGAGTAATGAATGCCGTTGTGGCCTGGTCTTTCTCCGCCATCTTGATTTGATGGTATCCCGAGTATGCGTCGAGGAAGCACAATGAATCGTGCCCTGCGGTAGCATCGATGATTTGGTCGATGCGGGTGAGGGGGAAGGATCCTTTGGCCAGGCCTTGTTAAGGTCTTTGAAATCGACACAAAGGCGCCAGGATTTGTCCTTTTTTGGTACCATTACCAGGTTTGCTAGCCAGTCCGGATGTTTTATATCTCTGATGAATCCGGCTTCTAAGAGTTTGGCTAGCTCCTCTCCCATTGCCTGTCTTTTGGGTTCGGAAAATCGCCGAAGAGCCTGTTTGACTGGCTTGAATCCTTTTAGGATATTTAGGCTGTGTTCTGCCAGCCTGCGTGGGATTCCTGTCATGCCTGAAGGGCGCCAGGCAAAAATGTCCCAATTTTCCCGAAGGAATTCTCGTAGTGCGACTTCTACATCAGGGTTTAATTGTGCCCCAATGGAGGCCGTCTTTGTGGGGTCCGTTGGATGGACCTGGAATTTGACTATTTCGTCTGCTGGTTTAAAAGAGGTGGACTTAGATCTCTTATCGAGTATCACATCGTCCCTATCCACCGTGGAGCACAGCGCAGTGAGTTCCTCTGCCGCTAGGGCTTCGGATAATGCCTCTAGGGCTAGTGCGGCTGTCTTATTTTCAGCGCAGAGTGCTATATCTGGATCACTGACAAGAGTGATGATTCCATTGGGCCCGGGCATTTTAAGCTTCATGTACCCGTAATGGGGTATAGCTTGGAAAATTGTGAATGCCTCTCGCCCCAACAAGGCGTGATATCCGCTGCCAAACAGGGCCACTTGGAACGTGACCTCCTCGGACCTGTAATTGTCCGGTGAGCCGAACACTACATCTAGTGTGATTTTTCCTATGCAGCGTACTTCCCGACTAGGAATTATTCCTCTAAAGGTTGTGCTGCTTCGCTCAATGCGGCTCCAGTCAATTTCCATTTTTTGGAGGGTTTCCTCGTAGATGAGGTTTAATCCACTGCCGCCATCCATGAGTACCTTGGTGAGACGAAAGCCGTCCACTATCGGACTAAGGACCAATGCGGCTGGTGCTCGGGCTATTCGGAATTTAGGTTCATCGCTGGCATTGAAGGTGATAGCCGTGTCGCTCCATGGATTTGCTGTTGCTACTTGGTAGACTTCGGCGAGGCTGCGGATTGTTCATTTCCGCATATTATTTGATGCTAAAGTCTTGAAGACTGTTAATACCATACTGGTACTATTGGGCTGGTTACCCGGGGCTAGAAAACCTTCGCCACTTTTGGCCACCTGCCGTAGTATCCAATATGCTCGAAGGCTATGTGTTGGAGTGGCGCCCTCTGTATTATGGATTTTACAGGGTCCGTTGAGCCATCCCTCCAGTACGGTTCCGTGCCTTTAGGGTTTTTTTGCTTTTTGGTTTTTAACCCAGGTGCTTGAGTATGACGTACCCTTTTATTTCGAACTAGGGTTGTGTTCAGGGCCGGATTGTCCCAAAACCTAGTTTCGGTTTTCCAGGCACTCTCCATCGCACAATATTTTGGTACTATGGTCGCCAGGTTGGCGAAGCGTGTAACTTCGCGACGACTTATGGCTTTCATGATTCCCTTGTCCGTGCAATTGTTGCAGAAAATTGAGATTGCACTTTCCTCACGGCAGTCCTTTATCCTGTCCATAACCAAGAGGAATCTGGCCCAGCAATGATGTACTATTTCATCGGGCTCTTGCCGTATTCGAGATAGATCGCTTATGTTTGGGTGGGCGAGCGGAATTAAATTCGGAACCCTGCCCAATCTGAGGCTCAAAGGCCGAGAAGTTTCCGGATTTGGAAGCTTGGATTGTTGGATGTTATCCAACGGATCTGGTCCGATGCCTGACTTTAGGTTCAGTACTTGATTGACGTCCGTCCCTCCGCGGGAATCCGGCATGGAGGGATCGATAATCCGGACATAACTGGTTTTTAACATAGAAGAAGAGTCGCCGCGTTGTTCCTCTACCACAACAACGTGGTGGGTAGCCTGGGGAGAGTTAATTTCTCTCAGATCGGTTTTAAGCCCAATCTGATCGTAGTCTGTAGCGACTCCCAGGGCGGCGATGCGATCCAAGAGCTCATTTACAGAGGAGAGCTCCATCGGATCTAGCTGCTCGGCGAATTCCGAGTTGACGTGAAGATCGCTTTTGATGACCTGAGAGGTCATTGTCGGGGCGGTGGCCAAACTGGCGGTCATAAGAAAATCGCCCAGCCGGATAGTTTGGCCGGTGGCCAAAGCTTCCTTGACGACGGCGCCGTCTTTAAAGACGGGAAAAGGCATCCCTCCTGATTGCGACGGCATAGAGGAACTCTCAATGAAAGCACCAATGTCGGTGTCAAAACCGGCGGATCTCGGGTAGGGGGTCCCAAACTGTGCGTCTAGGTGGATGGTAACAGGAGACAAGGGACACAATATTTTACCCAGGTTTGGGCCCTCTTGATGGAGGTAAAACCCTACGTCCTGCTTGATTGATATTTATGATGTGCGTATTACAAGAGTAGATCAACCACGAGATCAAGGAGGCTAAACCCTAGAAGCTAGCCTATGGTATGATTGTTGTTCGTCCTACGGACTAAAGCCATCCGGTTTATATAGACACCGGAGAGGGCTAGGGTTACACAGAGTCGGTTACAATGGTAGGAGATCTACATATCCGTATTGCCAAGCTTGCCTTCCACGCCAAGGAAAGTCCCATCCGGACACGGGACGAAGTCTTCAATCTTGTATCTTCATAGTCTTGGAGTCCGGCCGACGATGATAGTTCGGCTGTCCGGACACCCCCTAGTCCGGGACTCCCTCAGGCGTCGTGAGTCGCCATCACCTCCTGCAACCTCGTCCATGCCATAGCCTGCTCCAGCGAGCCCCGTCAAGGATGCCAAGGCGTCCGACACTGCCCATTGCCTGTTTGTAGAAATGCCCACGAGACAAATGGATTGAGAAGTAGAAAAATGAAAAAAAAGTGAGTCATTGACATGTGGGACCTTGTCCAACTCAGCATGTTGTACACGCAAGCACGCCATGTCAGCCCGACATGTGGGCCCAACTTGCCATTTTTGTTGTTAGAAGGAGTTCATGCAAGAATCAGTGTGATTTGTTACTCACTTGCCGCAGAAGTGGTGGTTATTTGTTATTTTTGACAAAAGCGGTGGTTTTGGAGTACCCTAGCCACAAATGTGGTGGTCTTGAGCAATTTACTCTTTACTTCACTTGTTGTAAAGTTTGGTAATGATCATGTCTAATTTGCGAGTATAGCTCTGCGAGGGTGCTTGTTAATGGTTATCAAATAGAATAATGGTTATCAAATAGTATTGCTCTGCGAGGCTTTGGCTGACTGAGTAATATAAAATTAAAGAATTATTTTTGAAGCCAAATAAATATGCTTTTATTTTTTTAGCATACAATGGAGGCTCGATTGAATGATTTTGTTTCTTTGAATGTCTACTTGGAGTAACATCCATATTAACAACAACAACAGTCTTTCTAGGGTTCAATGTAATTTGTAGAAGCTTTTTGGTTTTTTGTTATGTTCTATCCTCTGCTCTTTGTCTCAAATGTTGTGTCCAAAGCAAAGCAATTTGTGAACTTGTCCTGGGGTTCGTTTATGATCTTTGCCTATAAAAGAGGGTGTGTGTATTTTTTGGATGAAGAAGGGCGATATTAATGATCTTGCCTATAGCTTTGGTTACCGAAACAAAGAAGGCTGGGAGTGGGATAGTTGAATGGTATTATATGATTGAAAGCGAACATTGTTGTGGGTGTAATACCGGACACTTCCAAGTTTTTTGTTTAGCTTAGTCATAACTGGACATTGTTGTGTGGAATAACAGTAAGAACTGCACTCCTGCTTTATTCAAGTGCTGGTAATTGAAGCTTTGTGTTTATAAGCTAGTACCGATAAACTCATGGTTGACATAACTACCCTGGACGAAATTAACATAACCGTTCTTGAGTGAACCCTAAACATAGAGTGGCTGGTTCTTAACACATGTTAGGCACATAAGCTTCTCTGCCGTGAAAACTCACAAAATTGAGATATAGTTGAAGGCAAAACCTGGAGTTTAGGTCTAACTTCCAATTGTCTCTCGTGGGTGGTTTGTATAGTGCCTTCGAGGATGGTTATGATTCTTCGTTGGCGTCCTTAATCTTCTCCTTATTTTTTTGTTAATCTGCTACAAGTCTGCGGTGATAACGAGCAGCAGCATCTTAGTGTAGATAACTGCTTGGTTTGTGTTGCTGATGCACCGAGTGTGTATGAATCTGTTGCTGCTGGCCTCACCATCCTTTATGATTGTATCACATACATGAAATAGCAATCTTTCCTTGTTAACTTTTGTTGATTTTCCTTTTCCTGTTCCCTGTGTTATTTCCTTATGACCTGGCACTCTTTCTATGACCCTAGTGTCATCCATTTAATATGCTAGTCAATGCCATTCATCTACAATTTCTGCATATTAGTCCAACTGATGTCGTTGACAAACTGATACCCAAGTATTTACTATTCAACATTCTGATACTCATGAATTCTTTATGCCTTTTCTGGTCTAGAGCACAACTAACTCGTGCCTGTTGATTTCAGGTTCAGAGTAACGTGTCAGGCTCTTCTCATCTAGGGGTTGCATGTGTATGGTTAGGGTCTGTTTAACAACTGGATATCATGGTTAGCTATGATATCTATATGGTGGTGTCGATGTCTAAACTGCTCTTTCTGGTGTTGTTGGAGCTCTATATGGTCCACTTCATGGTGGCGCAAATGAGGTACATTATGTCGAGCTCTGCCTCCTCCTGGTTCACGCATTCAAGCTTATAATGTTTCTACATATTCAGCAACTCTCATCATTAGATATTCATTAATTAATCTAAGAAACAATAAGGCCTTGCTTCAGTTGCTCTTAGATGAATAACCTTATGAATCTTGCATCCACTTGTAAGGAAGTTCATACTTGAAATTATTATTGACTTACACTGAAATCAGTTTTAGACCGTGCGTTCCACTTATGGCCATACCAGGCCCATTCAAGACCGGTGAGATAGTTGAAGTGCAATTCAGATTATTTCCACTTTGAAAGGAACAAAAATCATGGACCTAAGTTGTCCGATTGTTCACCATCTGTCCTTTTCATGACCGAACGAAGGCTGTGTGTTTTATGCCACTCTCAGATGTATGATTATAAAACAAACATATGTACAAAACATTGATTGTTGGTGTCAGGCAGTTTCTGTACCCCCACATATAAATTAGTATGCTAGTGGCTTGCTTCTACATGATCTTTAATACGTCAGTGCAAAGAGATGTGGAAGTCAGCCAGCTATGTTGGGACATTAATCATCTGCATAGTTATGCTGCAAACTTGCAATGGAACAGGTGCATTGTGGGTATCGCTTGTTTTCCTATTTTCTCACTTAATATTGCTAACTTTCAACCTTTGTCCCATCTAAGTCGAGTTATCCAAGGACAATAACGTTGTACTTAATCCTTTCCTCAGAGCCACCATACGGTGTGCCCAATATTGGTTGGTTGGTCTAGAAAGGGTTATTTGCTAATATCAGAAATGTCTTAACACTCTTGTGGGTTTGATAATCTTTCATTTTGCTAATTAACTTGTTTTTACAAACACCTTAGAGTTGCACTATCAGCAAGATCCTAAGAATAATTTGTGTTCTTAAGTGAGGATCCTAAACAGCTTGGCTATCTATGTGCAACTGTAATGATGCGTTGCCAAATCAAACAAATCCTTATGATGTTTTTTGATGCCATACCAGGTTGATGTTGTTTTGGAGAAGGCAGCACTGTCAGACGAGTATTTTATCAAGAGGAAGCTGTATCCAGATGTGGATTTTTACTCTGGCCTGATATATAGGTATATCTCTTCCAAATTGGGTCTACTTTCTATCCCCCATCCTTCCATCCTATTTTTGTTATTGCAATACTTAAATTGTGATTCATTGTTTGTCAGAGCAATGGGGTTCCCTACAGAAATTTCCCTGTGCTATTTGCAATTCCTCGCATGGCCGGTTGGTTAGCACATTGGAAGGCGTCACTTGATGACCCTGACAATTAAATTATGAGGCCTCGACAGGTCAGTAGCTATCAACAGATTTATGTAGAGCACTTCTTTTTCTTTTTCCTTGTTCTGAATTCAGGGACAACCATAGTTTTTTTGTCAGTCTACACTGAGCCCCAGCTTAGAGTTATTATTATTTGACGTGTAGTGCGAAATATAATGGTGCTACATGTTTTCTATCTGAGTAGCGAGTGCTGGATCTGCTCCTTCCTGTTCAGCATGCATCAACATTTTCAGTGGCCCTCACTCTACATCCGTTCTGCTTTAAGTAAGGATACAATTTTTTTTCCATGTTGTCGCTGCTCTGCTCTAGCATAGTTTTTACACACTTGCATCAGTTTCTGCATATTTTCAGTTCCAAGATTTTGCCTTCTGCTTTGCTTTAAGCCAGGCCTTGTATTCGTACTTGAACCAGCTCATTTTGATTACCTAAAATTGATGATACTGGGTAGAGATTGTTTGGTCCTGGTCAAAGCTTTGCCTCTAGAGGAATTGCTCTCTTTATTTGACATGATTGATTGACGCTATATATGACAGTCATGATGTAATAGTGATTTAATATTGAACATCAGTTTGATAAGATGCTTATTTTTCTATTTGGAGCAGCAGGCGCCCTCCAGTTCCATGGATGACATTGATGGTGTCGACATGCACCCACGCTGACGATGACATCGTCGACTCCGACCTCAACCTCCACTATGAGGCCGTCCACCATGACTACCCACAGAAGGTCGGTCCCTCTTGACCGTGAGTTTTTTTTCAAGTTATCACGCCTCTCCCGTAGCCTCGTTTCTAAACTGAACTTATGCAGAAAATGTTATGTCAGACTAAACTAGATGCAGAAAGTTATCAGCTTTGGCAAAACAAGTGTCAAGCTTTGACAACTTAATTCACATACTAGTTCATGTAGTATTTTTCTTTCTAAGAGACGATCCTGCTTTGTAAATTGGGTTTAAGTTTGTTGGGGGTGTCTATATGTTGCTTCAGAACATATACTACAGTTTTCTCCTCCGACTGCGACCTTCCTTGATTTCTATGTGGCACTGTGACTTGTTGTGCCCCGAGCATTCAAATTTCTTTTGCGATAATCTCCGAGGGATTTGGGCTCTTTGATGTTGATCCAGTGGCAGTACTTGTAGTATACTCCCTCCGTCCCAAAATAACTGTCTTGGACTTGATACAACTTTATACTGAAGTTGTAGCTAGTCCAATACAGTTATTTTGGGACGGTGGGACGGACAGAGTATGTTCTTTGTTTGATCCTTCATGAAGTTTGAGATGTGTTTTTTTATATCATGAGTAATGCAGCAGTGGCCATGCTGCTCACAAGACACAACTTCTAATTTTACATTCCAAAATGCTTTTAACCGGTTCTATGCTTTTCCATGTCAATAAGTGCAAGTTGGGAAAAGATTGCTTTTGTGAAGTTGATGGTCCTGTTTAGTGTAAGTAGGTTTGGGATACTTCACACTTTTGAAGCATCTAGATTAAGCACAGTTGCTTAGTGTAGACATTGTCCTTTTAACTTTGTTGGGAGAGAGAGATACAAGTACACTGAACTGGTAGCAGAAGTTACTTACCGATTAGCGGAGAAACTAAACTCAACTCAACTAGTAGTCCAAGTTGTGTTCTGGTTGTAGATTGGTAAGTTGTGGTTAAGTTGCGGCGGTGGTGAGAGTCATCTGTCTGTTTTCCCACTGGATGACAGATTGGGGAAGTGGATTGTCGTCTAATAAAACTTAACTTGATGATTAATATGATATCTGTTGTTGCTGCTGCTGTCCCGTCGATGTTATAATATCATATATGGAAGATGCACTGTTAGTGATGTTTACCGTTTACCGGACTGGTGCGCAGGTGCTATGTAAGTGGAGGAAGGTTTTTGGCGTCGCTGTAGGAGAAAGATTTTCTTTGGTGAGTTGAAGGAAGAAGCCTGGGACTCCAGAGTGTTTCGATTGGTTGTTTTAGCAATGGAGGAGAACCGTTTTAGTCTGTGAGCTGATGTTTGTAGTATTCAGGAATGGGCTCTTGTTTGCTTATGGTGTGACCGAAGAAGACCGAGGGCATGATGATGGATGGAGCCCTTGGTTGTTGTTTCTCGAGATTAGTTACTTGTATTGACAATTGATGTGCTGTGTTGGTAGGGTGGGGATGGATGCATTGTACTCCCTCCGTTCCGATTTACTCGTCGTGGTTTTAGTTCAAATTTGAACTAAAACCACGACGAGTAAATCGGAACGGAGGGAGTAGTAGGTAGGTAGGTAGTAGCTCTTATATATCATCCTCCCAGGTAGGTATTGATGGGTGGTATAGGACGAGACAGAGCACGCATCAAAGTTGTTGTATTTCTACTTGCAACAATATGTGATAGTATAATACAGTTGTATCAATGCTTCTCAATTTTCTGGCCATCTGGATCAAGATGGCTGGGTGCAGTTAAATTTCTAGCTAGAGATCTCATGACTTATGTTTGTTGGTCCGATCGTCCCTGGGATGTTTTTGGAGAGCAGTTGTTATATCTCTTTTTTTTAGGAACATTTGATTGTATATCTTGTTATGGACATGTGGATAAATACAATCAAGGGCCAGGGAATCTAAAGTAAAAGGCCTTGTTGATCAGAGTTAAATTATTGTCTGCCATGTTTCTTTGGAAAATGCAATCGAACCAAATGTTTCCTTTATGACGATCTAAAGTAAAAGGCCATTGTTGATCACATGATCAATTTGTCGTCCTTTTGCTGTGATCTGCCTATTATCCATTTGCTTGTAAACTCTAGCTAGCATATACGCTTGATTGCGATTCTTGCGAAAATAAGAAAAAAGAGATCAAACAAGGCTTGAACATTAGAGAGATGAGCTGCCGTTCCTGTAACTAATAACAAACTCACTATCCTCAAAGAAAGCAGACCGAAAAAAAAGAAGGAAATTCTACATGCCATTATAAAAAAAAAAGAAATTCTACATGCCATTATAAAAAAAAGGAAATTCTAAAAGAAAACAAACCGGCTCGAAAGTTAATTTGCTAGGAAAAAAAAGAAGCAATCTTCGTGTACTTGCTAAAATTTCTCAGCTTTGTCACTAGTCCCCTCGAGCGGATGTATTAGTCGGCTCGCCAACCGTAAGTGGGCCACCTCCTTAATAGCGTTTTCATCGAACGAACTGGTTCGGTATTAAATATAGCCTGCATGCAAATAGTAGACCAATGCATGCAGGGTATCATTTTCCTCATAGGGGAGAGTGAGGCCACTCCACGCAAATAGTGATGGCACGACACAGTTTCACGGCAGTGTTGGTCGGCTAGCTCCATGACGCAGTTTAAGTTAATTAATAGGCGCCTAGATCGCCCTCTCGACTAATACACCCGAATGAAAGCGTGTCTTGGGATGCCCACCCACGAGCCAGCCAAGCCAAGCCATGGACGGTCCGGCTTACGCCACGTCACTGATCCGAGGACCAGGCAGCTGCACCCACCGTGTCGCCATCTCTATATATACAAGAAATAGTGACCCATCCGCGTGCGGGGTGCGCGTGCGATTTAGGACTTTGGCGACGGCGAGAGGCGATGAGATATATCAGGTGTCGAGCGCCGCATCACCGACGGAGAGGCCGGCGTCCGTGCCCGCATCGGGAGCCGCCACACACAACGCGTCCGGGGCAGCTTTGCCTTGGCCTCCGTCGGCGTCTGAGGTCCGTACCTTCTTCTCCTGCTACCACCTAAGTTGGCCATGCATCCATGATCCATGGCCATGATCTCATCTGATATGATGTCAACCCTCTTGTTGGATGGATGGATGGTGGCATTGAGCAAGAGAGATTCTGCTGTAGCTTTAATTTGTGTGGCGCACTTAACTGAAGCTGTTTGACGCATCTCTGAAAAAAAGCAACACTCTGAGATGGTCCACGCTCCCGCCGGCCATGACGACCGAGGACTGGCCGAGATGGTGGTCCACGCTCCCGCCAGAGCTCCTCCGCCTCATCGCCGAATCGCCTCGGAGCCAGGGGAAATTTCTCCTCCTGAACAGCGACACCGGCCGCTTCCTCCACAAAAAGCTCCCGCTGTTCGGGCCGGCGACTACCACTACCTGGTGGCAACCACTCACCGCGGCTACTTTCTGTAAGTGCTAATGCTTCCGCCAACAAAACATCAAGCAGCGAGTCTATTTTGAATTTTTTTGCTGCCATGAACCTTCCTTTGTTATATTGGATCACTACCCCAGTAGTGCCTGTAAAACTATCCTCATCGAAGGAGGCGTCCACATTGATTTTGACAACATACCACCTATTCTGCTGAGGCCATCTTTTACCTGTGTGTCCACTTCTTGGTTAAGCAATGGCTAGAGTATCACAAGAAACATGTCGATTGTAGGTTAGATCACCGTAAGAAAAAATGTAACGACATGTATAGTGTGTATCACTGTTTGCTTAACCGGTAGCTTTTGGTGCGGCAGTCTTAACGCTTCTGGCGCTTCTGAGGGCATTTCTTGGCTTTGTGGCCTTCTTCATTGCATAAGGAGCATATAAACACTCGTGTTGGACAGCTCCTGGCCCTGTGCCCTTCCTGACCACAGCTAACACATCGAAGAACCCACTTCATTTCTGATGAATGTTCAGCAGTACCAGGGTCCTGTTCTTCCAATACTTTGGACATGTCGGAGGATGTAGCTATAGTGCTGCTCTCTTCTACTTCTTTTGACGTGTTGCCAGATATAGCTCCGAACCTCTGCGGACACATACGGGCATAGTGACCATCTTCACGGCATGTAAAGCACATCCTTTTCTCCCCTTCTGTTTTTGTTTTACATGTTCTAACTATTGGACTAGACTTGTTGGGGTTCAGTACTTTTGCTTTTGAGGGGCAACATCGATCATACAATATCGGCTTCATTTCTGATGATTGTTTGGCAGTACCAGGGTCCTGGTCTTCTACTTCTTTGGACAGGTTGACGGCAGTAGATATAGTGCTGCTCTCTTCAAATTCTTCGGACAGGCTGGGGCTGTTCTGAGGACATTGAAAGGCAAAGTGACCTTCTTCACGGCATGTAAAGCAAACTGGACTAGACCCATCGGCTCTAAGTACTTTTCCTTCTGATTTTGCAGAACACTTGGCAGGTGTAGATGATGTGCTGCCTCGTTTTGATAGTGCAAGGCGCAGAGCACCTTGGAAGTTCAAGGGGCACTGAGCAAGATAATGATCCTGACATTCACAAATAAAGCATTTAACTTCGCTCAGTCGGCACTCTCCATCCAGATGATATTCGTCACAGCTTGAGCAACCGAGGCCATGTGTACTAGCACTATGCCCTATCTCTCCACAGCGGGTGCAGGCGCGACTCTCCGACTTGTTCTGCTGGCAACACCACATGCTACAGTGACCATTTTTGCTACAGAGTGTGCAAATGACTTTGTGCTCCTGATCCTTGAAAGGGCAGTCACAACTGTAATGTCCTTCCTTGCCACAAACCAAACAAGTGATTATCCCAATCATTTTGTCCTGATGCTCTGTTTTGCCGCCTTCCCATGGACTTTCACGTTGACTACTGCAAAAGTGGAAATCTTTTTGCTTCCCTAGTGAGGTAGTGAGCGAACCGTAATTCCATGGAGGCCACTCTTGCGAATAGTGGCCTTGGTACCCAGAGGAATGGCATGCGATGTGCTCTGTTTTGCCACCTTCCCATGGACTTTCATGTTGGTTACTGAAAAAGCGGAAATCTTTTTGCCACCGTAGCAAGGTAGTGAGCAAACCATAATTCCATAGAAGCCACTCTTGCGAATATTGGCCTTGGTACCCAGAGGAATGGCATGCGATGTGCTCCGTTGTGCCGCCTTCCCATGGACTCTTATGTTGGTTACAGCTTTGCCTCCCTAGCGAGGTAGTGAGTGAACCATCATTCCGTGGAGGCCACTCTTCTACTACTTTTGACAGGTTGGCAGACTTAGCTCTTAACTTTTGAGGACACTGACGGTCATAGTGACCTTCTTCACGACATGTAAAGCATATCCTTCTCTTCCTTGGGTTTTTTGTTTTACATGCTATGAATATTGGACTAGACTTGTCGGGGGTCAGTACTTCTCCTAGCGTGGTAGTGAGTGAACCATCATTCCATGGAGGCCACTCTTGCGAAGAGTGGCCTTGGTACCCAGAGGAATGGCATGCGATGTGCTTCGCTGTACCGCCTTCCCATGGGCTTTCATGTTGGTTACTGCAAAAGCGGCGGCTGAGGTCTGCGGCTGTCTCCCACTTTCTTTTTGACTCGATTTCCTGAGTCTTGAGAGACAATCCATTGGTTTCCATTTGAACTGTTTCTGACCAGGGATAACAGATAAGAGGGGAAAATATGAGACAAGGAAGAATCTAGTTTGAGAAGTAGGATAAAAATGATATTGTAGAAGTCACTGTGTGGATGCAACAGAATATAGCCCAAACAGCTAAACAATATCCACTGATGTACATGCATACAGGGGCTCGACTATACATGTGCAAGCAATGCCTCAACTATATACGTAGTTCTGTTTGAGCACAGGTGTCGATATCCTCCTACTGCCGATCTGAAAATCTAACAAGTGAAGAGAGGGGCTAAACATTCATGAATGGTTAACGATTCCTTAAAAGTTAATCACACAAGAGTCAGAAAAATCTCACACCTCACATCATTGTTATACGAGCATGCAGAATGGTTCAAAGATTCTGAAGCCTATACAATGCATAACTTACGCATATGCCTTCAGGACAGAGAACAATTATCTTTAATACATGAGATGCACTTGTATATTGGAATTTTACCTTCGCTGTCACTGATGCATATCGGATCGCCTTCCCTCAAACCTTTCATGATGCGGTTGCTGCCAGTGCTCTAGGAAGAACGAAGCTATATTAATAATAATTCTGAAAAAAAACATGGTGTTTGAGAAAAGCAAAGTTTACATCACATAAAAGGCCCGGTTAACCAATGTGGTGTCAGAATCGAGAATTGTGTATACTGCTATATAAGCATCTCCGTAAGACCGAGGTAAAGCAAAAATCTGATTTTCGTTATTTATTTATTCATGAATACCATACTAAATGTTTGCTGGGGAATCATTAACCATTCATGCAACAAATACATTAGTTGCGAAATCTACTCCCTCCGTTCCTAAATATAAGTCTTTTTAGAGATTTCACTATGGACTACATACGGAGCAAAATTAGTGAATCTACACTCTAAAATATGTCTATATACATCCGTATGTAGTTTGTACTGGAATCTCTAAAAAGACTTACATTTAGGAACGGAGGGAGTAGCATGCATGTGTTGGACATACTGCTGACAGAGAGAGAGAGAGAGAGAGAGAGAGAGAGAGAGAGAGAGAGAGACTGTAACAACATAATTATGTGATGTACAAAGCTCTGTCCGTTGAGAAGAAAGAAAAGACTATTAAACAGGGCAATTGCTACTGCAAGCTGCTTATCAATGAGCAGTGCGATATAATATTTGATACGGTATGCATAAGAAGAAAAAACAATATCTTTTTTACAGGACAACGCTTGAGCTGCAGTCAATTGCTTAATGAGCAGTGGGTGATGAACGCATGGTATGCATAAGAAAAAAAGAAAGTGACTGATGAACGCATGGTAGGATTGAAGGCCTACCTAATCACGAGGCAGAAGAAGAGGGTTCGGTGGGACTGCCCTGCTATGTAGGCCTGGAATTCACTCTCTGTTTCCACCTAACGCACGCACCAAATCAGCTACAGTACTTATTCTGAGGATATAGATGGAAGGGGATTGGATCAACAGAAGATGAGTGAGATCCACGGCGAGATACCTGAGGGGCGTGATGAACAGCGGTGAGCAGGACAAGGGAGACCCGGCGGCGGCGACGGCGGGGGCAGGGGCGGGGGCGGGGTCAACAACCGGAGTGCCGCCTTGCGTTTCGGTTCGGAACTTTTGCTGGGAAATAGAAGCAGCAACGAGTGGGGATGAGGGATCGAGGAGCAGTAAGGTAAACTGTTCTTCTTTTTTCGTATATATCACATCTAGATTTTCTTTAGACAACCTCACGAGACTTTTATTTCAAACCGTCACAATATTTACATGGACGAACGGAATCCCACGGGCTGGCCAAACCACACATGGCGGCCAGGTCACAAAGTTAATGCATGTTTCGCTAGGTTGTGAGCCTCAACATTTGAACTCCTAAATTCATCTATCTATTACCAATATAAAAAGATTCAGTGGGGCAGATCCAACAGATCTCGGCTATCCATTGGCATTCATCCAATAGTTGTTATTGTTCTAATGGTGAGCGACTAAACGCGTTTAACACTAAACACAACTTTCTCTTCCATGATCACCTTCCTTTGCCACGGAAGGGAAGAAACTGCCCACGTCAATCAATCAAGAAAGAGAGAAAGGAAAGTACTTTATCTTCCGTGATCATCTTCCTTTGGCACGAAAGGAATTAAACTACCCACGTCAATCAAGAAGAAAGAAAGGAAAGTAACTGTTGTATCATCGCTCCGCTCCCAATCGCCTCCAGCCGCCGCACCTTCACGGCGCCTCCCCCATCGCCTCCAGCCGTCGCACCTTCACGACGCCTCCCCTCCCATCTCCGTGTTGCCCCAACCCATTGCCTCGCCTCGGCCGTCGGCGGCGCCGCCTCCCTACACTGCTTGGCCGGCCGTGGGGGACGGCGCCTCCTCCTACACCACCTGGCTTGGCTGTCGGGGACGGCGCATCCTCCTACAGCCAGCCGTTAGAAGCCGCCTCCTACACCGCCTAGCAGGACGTCGGGGATGCCTCATGTTCCTCGGTCTTATTCGCCGTCCATCCTGGCGGCTCCGCGGACAACTGCCTCACTAGCTTCGCATCCTCGACATCCTCCTACCGGCTGCATCCCCCCGTCCGGGAACCAACCCAGGCTCAAGCGACAACCATGGCCTTTGGATCTGTCATTGCGTTAAGTTTGGCCAGTTACATGCCCTTGCCACGCACCAGCTGCCAGGTGTCATATTGATCTGATGTCTTTTTCTATGCCGTTGTGTTATCAGAATCTGATCAAACTCGCATTTTCAGCTAATTAGCAATTTCAGATGTGTAAACGTCTTCTACCTATGCATTTGTTCTCACCAAGATGAAGGGAACTGCATAGTGTTGTCCATATGAAAAAAAACAAGTCAATGTGATTAATCAAGTACATTCACAAGCAGTGTGGTATAAAACTGACCTTCCTGTTATCATGTAGATGCTTATTATTTCATTTTACCTTATTATAAAGATGCATATTGATGATCTTATAGACGTTGTTAGTTATATGAAAGGGCACAAAAGTAGCGTAGATAGTAGTAGTGCAAATCTTGGAGTTGTTGCTATGTTGAAGCTAATATTATGAACCTAAGGTGACAAGATATAGGATCTTTGCTGGTTGCAACAAGCCCAATTTGAGAGGTCCATCATATTGGTGAAGGAAAATTGATAGATCATTGCTCAGGTCTTATCCTTTTTAGAAGATAGTCAGCGATGTCAGTACAATAAATTCAGAGATGGCATATTGATGGAAAAAAAACATCATGTAAACTAGCCATTGGTAAGTCTTTGTTCTATTACTTTCCTTCTACTAGGCATCAAGGTAGTAAAATATCTTCATGCTTCTCCAATCATACTAGATTTACTAAAAGATTAAGTCGACATTATTTCTTTCACTTGTGTGTTTAATCCATTTTGCACACAATAGTGGGTCGGATGATTGGTTAATGCAAAGTTAATTTATAGTTTTCTGTTGTTGCTATTCAATACTTCAGAAGTCTGTGTTTTGTGTAATTGATTGAATGGATTTTCTTTTGTGGTTTCATATGATGAGTTTGTCAAGATCGGGATTAAGTATACGCATGTGGTATTAGGTATCACCTGCTACTAAATAAGATTCATGTATCAAATGTAGTGATATTAATTAATTTCTTAATACTTCATCAATTTTGCAAATGTCAGAGATAATTGAAGGTGGCACATATGTCTGCTATATAACCACTACGACACAAATATACTATTATAAATGTGTTCTCCGACTGACAAAGGACATCTTGATGCAACATGGGAGGCTTAGAATTATTTCTAAGAAAATCACAAGTGCTTTGCACGTGCAAACGTACTAGTGAACTAAAATATAGGAAATAAAGGTAGAATGTTGTTGCTTGATCTCCTTAATGATCGCCCCATAAGTAGCTCCACTTCCACTCTGAGTTTCTTCAATCACTCACTTGCAATTTGAAGCGAGTTGTAACTGCTGGATGTGCAAGTCGGTAGCCAGGTCCAAACCCTCATGTATGGCCATCGCCTCCAAAGTTGCCGGATCACCATTGTTGTAAACCATAGCAAATGCCCCAAGAAAAACCCCTGCTTGGTCACGACAGATAGCACCTACGGCTCCAACATGCCCCTGGCGATGTACCGTAGCATCTACGTTGAGCTTTGCGAAGTTATCCGGCGATGCAATCCAGCCGGTTGGGTTCACCCTTGTGCTTCTTCTACTCCGTTTTTCTGGCAGCAAGATTTCTGTTTCATCTAGATAGGAGTTGATGAAGCTGTGAGTTGCATACGGGCTTTTATGAATATCTTCGTAGATAGCTTTGCTTCGGGCTCCCCAAACAGCCCAAAGTGAGACTCCCAATCTGGTAAATGCCTTGTCGGACAAAGATTTTTGCGCTTCAAATAGCCACTTCCTTGCACAGTTCGTCCTATTTGAGCTAAGATGATCCAATATCTCATCAGAGGACAGAGCCCAGGTGCTCCGAGACGAGGGGCAATCAAAGAGAGCATGTCGCCAGGAGTCATGAACTCCACACAGATTGCACGTGGCGGAGGTAGCCATGTTGCGGCGATCCAGGAGCTCCCCCGCTAGCATGGAGTGTCGAGCCAAACGCCATAAGAATACCTTTACCTTGGACGGTATCTGGAGTTTCCATAATGATTTCCATTCTTTTCCTTCTGATTCTGTGCTTGAAGAGCCTTGACGCTCCTCGATCCAGCCCTCTATATTGAACTTGGTATGGACCAGCATTCGATAGGCCGAGCTCACTATAAAATCATCCACTCTTCGTGTGCACAAAGGGATTTTGAGTATAGCTTCAGCATCAAACGGTGTGAAGACCGAATGTATCAGTTGTCTTCTCCATGAAGTAGTTGAAGTCTCAATGAGCTCAGAAACATTCTGCGGTGGCAGGGGCACAAGGGAGGTGATCGGCCGTTTATAGCTCTCTCTCGGTATCCAGTTATCAGTCCAAATATTGGTAGACTCCCCATGGCCGATCCTCCGGATTATACCCTGCGCTAGAACATCCCTTCCGTCTACCAATGCTCTCCATATCTGTGACGGGCGTGATCTCAGTTCAGCTTCTAGTAAGGAGCAATTTGGATAGTATATAGCCTTCAAAATTCTTGCACTCAAAGAATCTGGTTCGGTCACAACTCTCCAGGTCTGCCTGGCTAGAAGTGCCAGGTTGAAAAGCTCCAGATCACGGAAGCCCATAACTCCCATATACTTCGGTCGAATCATGATATCCCATGCTACACACGCAGGTTTTCGCTTCCCCCTCTAAGAGCCCCACCAGAACTGTCTGATTATTGATGACACACTCTCACACAGGCCCCTTGGAAGACAGAAACAGGACATGGAGTACACCGGGATTGCTTGAGCAACCGACTTTATGAGCACCTCTTTCCCGGCTGATGACAAAAGCTTTTCCATCCACCCTTTCACCTTCTCCCATACCCTATCTCGGATGTATTTAAAAGTGCCATTCTTAGAGTGTCCCACATTAGTTGGCAAACCCAAATATCAATCATTAAGAGATTCATTATGCACATCCAGGCAATCCTTCACACCATCTCTCTGGCTCAGAGGACACCCCTTGCTGAAAAATATGGATGATTTGCTATTATTAACTTTTTTACCCCGATGCCCTGCAATATATCTCCAACAGGTTTAACACTCGCTCTGCACCCTCCACACTTGCCTTGAATAGCAACAGGCTGTCGTCTGCAAATAGAAGATGATTCACGATCGGGGCCGTGGAAGCCACCTTAATACCTGACAGAGATGACTGAGAACTGGATTTCAGGAGGCATGAAAGGCCCTCTGCTGCAATCAAGAAAAGGTAAGGGGAGATAGGATCTCCCTGTCGAATTCCCCTTGACGGTAAAAAACTTTCAAGTCTTTCTCCATTAAACATTACTGAGAAAGAAACTGAGGAGACCATGTCCATGACTGTATTTATCCAACTTTGTGCAAAACCAAGCTTACCATGATCGCTTTTAAGTAAGCCCATTCCAGCCTGTCATATGCCTTCATCATATCCAACTTCAGTGCACAAAAACTATTGCTCTTAGACCTGCTTCTCTTCATAAAATGTAAGCACTCATATGCACATATGATATTATCTATTATCAGTCTACCAGGCACAAAAGCGGACTGCTCCTTAGAGATTATTTCAGGTAACACACACTTCAATCTATTTGCCACCACCTTTGAAGCTATCTTGTATATCACATTACATAAACTTATAGGTCTAAATTGAGCTAGGAGAGTAGGATTTGTCACCTTTGGGATAAGGACAAGGATGGTATTATTGATGCATTCCGGGCTCTCTTCACCCCTTACAATTCTCAACACAATATTTGTGACTTCCTCTCTACAGACATCCCAGTGTTTTTGATAAAATTGAGCTGGAAAACCATCAGGCCCTTGCGCCTTAAGGGGAGACATCTGGAACAGAGCTATCTTGACCTCCTCCCGAGTATAAGGAGCACATAGTTCGACATTCATGGCTGGGGTGACTTTGCATGGGACATGCGTAATCACATCCTCAATACCCTGCACTCCCTCTGAAGTATACAACTCTTTGTAGAAATTGTTAGCCATTGCCCTCAACTCATTCAGGTCATCAATCATTACTCCCAAAGAGTTTTCCAAAGCCCTGATCATGTTCTTCTTTCTCCTTAGACTTGCACGCATATGGAAAAACTTAGTTTTCTTGTCCCCCGATGAGAGCCACTCGATGCGTGCTCGTTGTCTCCACATCATTTCCTCCCGATGATATAATTAAATTAACCTCTCATTGATCTTGAGCTCCATGTGAGACGGTGCTACCCTTAGTGGATCTCCACACAACTCATCTAGCTTTATTTTCAACTCCTTGATCTCCAGCCGAACACTTCCAAAAGTGTTTTTATTCAACTTGCCAAGCCCCCTTGAGACTAAAACCAACTTCTCATGTAGTTGTTGAGCCGTACCACACGGGCCCATTGACTCCCATTCTGAAGCAACAATTTCTTTGAAATTTTCATGTTTTTCCCACATAGACTCGTACTTGAAGGAAGGTCTTGTCTCATTATTCTGCTCTCGGCCTAGCTTAAGCCAGATAGGCCCATGATCCGAGGTGGCTGACGTATGTGTTGGGGAACATAGCAGAAATTCAAAATTTTCCTACGTGTCACCAAGATCTATCTATAGAGAAACCAGCAACGAGGGGAAGGAGAGTGCATCTACATACCCTTGTAGATCGCTAAGCGGAAGCGTTCAAGAGAACGGGTTGAAGGAGTCGTACTCATCATGATCCAAATCACCGGAGATCCTAGTGCCGAACGGACGGCACCTCCGCGTTCAACACACGTACAGCCCGATGACGTCTCCCATGCCTTGATCCAGCAAGGTGAGAGGGAGAGGTTGAGGAAGACTCCATCCAGCAGCAGCACAACGGCGTGGTGGTGATGGAGGAGCGTGGTAGTCCAGCAGGGCTTCGCCAAGCACCGCAGAAGAGGAGGAGTACGAGACGTAGGGCTGCGCCAAGAGGGAGAAGTTCTCGTGTGTTGGGCAGCCCCAAAACCCCCACTATTTATAGGAGGAGGGGAGGGGGCTGCGCCCCCTCTAGGGTTCCCTCCCCAGGGGTGGCGGCAGCCCCCAGATGGCATCTGGTGCGGCCAGAAGGGGGAGAGGGGGGAGGCGCACCTAGGGTGGGCCTTAGGGCCCATCTGCCCTAGGGTTTGCCCCCTTCCCCACTTCCCTTGCGCCTTGGGCCCTGTGGGGGG
>NC_041389.1:48483788-48525117 GCF_002162155.2 Triticum dicoccoides
CTGGGGCTGGTCCCCTCCCACACTTGGCCCATGCTGCCCTCCAAGGTTGGTGGCCCCACTTGGTGGACCCCCGGGACCCTCCCGGTGGTCCCGGTACGTTACCGAAAAAACCCGAAACTTTTCCGGTGACCAAAACAGGACTTCCCATATATAAATCTTTACCTCCGGACCATTCCGGAACTCCTCGTGACGTCCGGGATCTCATCCGGGACACCAAACAACATTCGGTAACCACATACAAACTTCCTTTATAACCCTAGCGTCATCGAACCTTAAGTGTGTAGACCCTACGGGTTCGGGAACCATGCAGACATGACCGAGACGTTCTCCGGTCAATAACCAACAGCGGGATCTGGATACCCATGTTGGCTCCCACATGTTCAACGATGATCTCATCGGATGAACCACGATGTCAAGGACTCAATCGATCCCGTATACAATTCCCTTTGTCTAGCGGTATTATACTTGCCCGAGATTCGATCATCGGTATGCCGATACCTTGTTCAATCTCGTTACCGGCAAGTCTCTTTACTCGTTCCGTAACACATCATCCCGTGATCAACCCCTTGGTCACATTGTGCACATTATGATGATGTCCTACCGAGTGGGCCCAGAGATACCTCTCCGTTTACACGGAGTGACAAATCCCAGTCTCGATTCGTGCCAACCCAACAGACACTTTCGGAGATACCTGTAATGCACCTTTATAGCCGCCCAGTTACGTTGTGACGTTTGGTACACCCAAAGCATTCCTACGGTATCCGGGAGTTGCACAATCTCATGGTCTAAGGAAAAGATACTTGACATTAGAAAAGCTTTAGCATACGAACTACACGATCTTTGTGCTAGGCTTAGGATTGGGTCTTGTCCATCACATCATTCTCCTAATGATGTGATCCCGTTATCAACGACATCCAATGTCCATAGCCAGGAGACCATGACTATCTGTTGATCACAACGAGCTAGTCAACTAGAGGCTCACTAGGGACATATTGTGGTCTATGTATTCACACGTGTATTACGATTTCCGGATAATACAGTTATAGCATGAATAAAAGACTATTATCATGAACAAAGAAATATAATAATAACACTTTTATTATTGCCTCTAGGGCATATTTCCAACAGTCTCCCACTTGCACTAGAGTCAATAATCTAGTTCACATCGCCATGTGATTAACACTGACAGGTCACATCGCCATGTGACCAACATCCAAAGAGTTTACTAGTGTCACTAAACTAGTTCACATCATCATGTGATAAGACTCAATGAGTTCTGGGGTTTGATCATGTTTTGCTTGTAAGAGAGGTTTTAGTCAACGGGTCTGCAACAATCAGATCCGTATGTACTTCGCAAATTTCTAGGTCATATTGTAAATGTTGCTACCACTCTCCACTTGGAGCTATTCCAAATGGTTGCTCCACTATACGTATCCGGTTTGCTACTCAGAGTCATTCGGATAGGTGTTAAAGCTTGCATCGACGTAAACCTTTACGTCGAACTCTTTATCACCTCCATAATCGAGAAACATATCCTTATTCCTCTAAGGATAACTTTGACCGCTATCTAGTGATCCACTCCTTGATCACCTTTATACTCTCTTGCCAGACATGTGGCAAGGCACACATCAGGTGCGGTACTTAGCATAGCATACTATAGAGCCTACGTCTAAAGCATAGGGGACGACCTTCGTCCTTTCTCTCTTTTCTGCCGAGGTAGAGCTTTAAGTCTTAACTTCGTACCTTACAACTCAGGCAAGAACTTCTTCTTTGACTGATCCATCTTGAACACCTTCAAGATCATGTCAAGGTATGTGCTCATTTGAAAGTATTATTAAGCATTTTGATCTATCCTTATAGATCTTGATGCTCAATGTTCAAGTAGCTTAATCCAGGTTTTCTATTGAAAAACACCTTTCAAATAACCCTATATGCTTTCTAGAAAATCATTTCTGATCATCAACATGTCAACAACATATACTCATCAGAAATTCTATAGTGCTCCCACTCACTTCTTTGGAAATACAAGTTTCTCATAAACTTTGTATAAACCCAAAATCTTTGATCATCTTATCAAAGTGCACATTCCAACTCCGAGATGCTTACTCCAGTCCATGGAAGGATCGCTAGAGCTAGCATACCTTTTAGCATCCTTAGGATCGACAAAACCTTTCTGCTTGTATTACATACAACCTTTCCTTACGAAAACTGGTAAGGAAACTCATTTTGACATCCATCTGCCAGATTTCATAAATGCAGCTAATGCTAACATGAATCCGACGGACTTAAGCATCGCTACGGATGAGAAAATCTCATCGTAGTCAACTCCTTGAACTTAAAAAACTCTTCGCCACAAGTCGAGCTTCATAGACGGTGACATTACCGTCCACGTCCGTCTTCTTCTTAAAGATCCATTTATCTTAATGGCTTGCCGATCATTGGGCAAGTCCACCAAAGTCCATGCTTTGTTCTGATACATGGATCCTATCTCGGATTTCATGGTTTCTTAACCATTTGTCGGAATTTGGGCCCACCATCGCTTCTCCATAGCTCGTAGGTTCATTGTTGTCTAGCAACATGACCTTCAAGACAGGATTACTGTACCACTCTGAAGTAGTACGTATCCTTGTCACCCTACGAGGTACGACAGTGGCTTGATCCAAAACTTCATGATCACTATCATAAGCTTCTACTTCAATTGGTGTAGGTGCCACATGAACAACTTCCTGTGCCCTGATACACACTGGTTGAAGTGATGGTTCAATAACCATATCAAGTCTCCACCATCCTCCCACTCAACTCTTTCGAGAGAAACCTTTCCTCGAGAAAGGACCCGATTCAATAAACAATCCATATTGCTTTCGGATCTGAATTAGGAGGTATACCCAACTTGTTTTGGGTGTCCTATGAAGATGCATTTTATCCGCTTTGGGTTTCGAGCTTATCAATCCTGAAACTTTTTCACATAAGCGTCGTAGCCCCAAACCTTTAAGAAACGACAACTTAGGTTTCTCTAAACCATAATTCATACGGTGTCATCTCAACGGAATTACGTGGTGCCCTATTTAAAGTGAGTGCGGTTGTCTCTAATGCCTAACCCATGAACGATAGTGGTAATTTGATAAGAAACATCATGGTACACACCATATCCAATAGGGTGCAACTATGATGTTCGGACACACCATCACACTATGGTGTTCCAGGCGGTATTAATTGTGAAACAATTTCCACAGTGTCTTAATTGCGTGCCAAAGCTCGTAACTCAGATACTCATCTCTATGATCATATCATAGTCATTTTATCCTCTTGTCATGATGATCTTCACTCTGAAATTACTTGAACCATTCAATAATTCAGACTTGTGTTTCATCAAGTAAATATACTGAACATCTACTCGAATCATCTGTGAAGTAAAAACATAATGATATTCACTGCATGCCTCAGCACTGATTGGACTGCACACATCAAAATGTGTTACTTCCAACAGGTTGCTATCTTGTTCCATCGTACTGGAAATGAGGCTTTTCAGTCATCTTGCCCATGTGGTATGATTTGCATATCTCAAGTGATTCAAAATCAAGTGACTCCAAACGATCCATCTGCATGGAGTTTCTTCATGCGTATACACCAATAGACATGGTTCACATGTCTCAAACTTTTCAAAAACGAGTGAGTCCAAAGATCCATCAACATGGAGCTTCTTCATGCGTTTTATACCAATGTGACATACATGACAGTGCCATAGGTAAGTGGTACTATCGTTACTATCTTATATCTTTTGGCATGAAAATGTGTATCACTACGATCGAGATTCAATAAACCATTCCTTTAGGTGCAAGACCATTGAAGGTATTATTCAAATAAATAGAGTAACCATTATTCTCCTTAAATTGAATAACCGTATTGCGATAGACATAATCCAATCATATCTATGCTCAACGCAAACACCAAATGACAATTATTCAGGTTCAATACTAATCTTGATGGTAGAGGGAGCGTGCGATGTTTGATCACATCAAACTTGGAAACACTTCCAACACATATCGTCAGCTCACCTTTAGCTAGTCTCCATTTATTCCGTAGCTCTTTTATTTCGAGTTACTAACACTTAGCAACCGAACCGGTATCTTAGTACCCTGGTGCTACTAGGAGTACTAGTAAAGTACACATTAACATAATGTATATCCAATATACTTCTATCGACCTTGCCAGCCTTCTCATCTACCAAGTATCTAGGGTAATTCTGCTCTAGTGACTGTTCCCCTTATTACGGAAGCACTTAGTCTCGGGTTTGGGTTAAACCTTGGGTTTCTTTACTAGAGCAGCAACTGATTTGCCGTTTCATGAAGTGTCCCTTCTTGCCCTTGCCCTTCTTGAAACTAGAGGTTTCACCAACCATCAACAATTGATGCTCCTTCTTGATTTCTACTTTCGCGGTGTCAAACATCGCGAATACCTCAAGGATCATTATATCTATCCCTGATATGTTATAGTTCATCATGAAGCTCTAGCAGCTTGGTGGCAATGACTTTGGAGAAACATCACTATCTCATCTCGAAGATCAACTCCCACTCGATTCAAGTGATTGTTGCACTCAGACAATCTGAGCGCAAGCTCAACGATTGAGCTTTTCTCCCTTAGTTTGCAGGCTAAGAAAATCGTCGGAGGTCTTATACCTCTTGACGTGGGCACGAGACTGAAATCCCAATTTCAGCTCTCGAAACATCTCATATGTTCCGCGACCTTTCGAAAAACGTCTTTGGTGCCTCAACTCTAAACCGTTTAACTGAACTATCACGTAGTTATCAAAACGTGTATGTCCGATGTTCGCAACATCCACGGACGACGATTGGGATTCAGCACACTAAGCGGTGCATTAAGGACATAAGCTTTCTACTGTCCGCATAATCGCTACTGTCAACTTTCAACTATATTTTCTCTAGGAACATATTTAAACAGTGGAACTAAAGCGCGAGCTTATGACATAATTTGCAAAGATCTTTTGACTATGTTCAGGATAATTAAGTTCATCTTATGAACTCCCACTCAGATAGACATCCCTCTGGTCATCTAAGTGATTACATGATCCGAGTCAACTAGGCCGTGTCCGATCATCACGTGAGACGGACTAGTCATCATCGGTGAACATCTTCATGTTGATCGTATCTACTATACGACTCATGCTCGACCTTTCGGTCTCCGTGTTCCGAGGCCATGTCTGTACATGCTAGGCTCGTCAAGTTAACCCTAAGTGTATTGCATGTGTAAATCTGTCTTACACCCGTTGTATGTGAACGTAAGGATCTATCACACCCGATCATCACGTGGTGCTTCGAAACGACGAACTGTAGCAACGGTGCACGGTTAGGAGAGAACACTTCTTGAAATTGTTGTAAGGGATCATCTTATTTACTACCGTCGTTCTAAGTAAACAAGATGCATAAACATGATAAACATCACATGCAATCAAATAGTGACATGATATGGCCAATATCATTTTGCTCCTTTTGATCTCCATCTTCGGGGCTCCATGATCATCATCATCACCGGCATGACACCATGATCTCCATCATCATGATCTCCATCATCGTGTCTTCATGAAGTTGTCTCGCCAACTATTACTTCTACCACTATGGCTACCGGTTAGCAATAAAGTAAAGTAATTACATGGCGTTGTTCAATGACACGCAGGTCATACAATAAATTTAAGACAACTCCTATGGCTCCTGCCGGTTGTCATACTCATCGACATGCAAGTCGTGAATCCTATTACAAGAACATGATCAATCTCATACATCACATTCTTCTTGGCCATATCACATCACAAAGCATACCCTGCAAAAACAAGTTAGACGTCCTCTAATTGTTGTTTGCATGTTTTACGTGGCTGCTATGGGTTTCTAGCAAGAACGTTTCTTACCTACGCAAAACCACAACGTGATATGCCAATTGCTATTTACCCTTCATAAGGACCCTTTTCATCGAATCTGTTCCGACTAAAGTGGGAGACTCTGGCACCCGCTAGCCACCTTATGCACCAAGTGCATGTCATTCGGTGGAACCTGTCTCACGTAAGAGTACGTGTAAGGTCGGTCCGGGCCGCTTCATCCCACAATACCGTCGAAACAAGATTGGACTAGTAACGGTAAGCATATTGAACAACATCAACGCCCACAACTACTTTGTGTTCTACTCGTGCAAAGAATCTACGCAATAGAACTAGCTCTGATACCACTGTTGGGGAACGTAGCAGAAATTCAAAATTTTCCTACGTGTCACCAAGATCTATCTATGGAGAAACCAGCAACGAGGGGAAGGAGAGTGCATCTACATACCCTTGTAGATCGCTAAGCAGAAGCGTTCAAGAGAACGGGGTTGAAGGAGTCGTACTTGTCGTGATCCAAATCACCGGAGATCCTAGTGCCGAACGAACGACACCTCCGCGTTCAACACACGTACAGCCCGATGACGTCTCCCATGCCTTGATCCAGCAAGGTGAGAGGGAGAGGTTGAGGAAGACTCCATCCAGCAGTAGCACAACGGCGTGGTGGTGATGGAGGAGCGTGGTAGTCTAGCAGGGCTTCGCCAAGCACCGCGGAAGAGGAGGAGTACGAGAGGTAGGGCTGCGCCAAGAGGGAGAAGTTCTCGTGTGTTGGGCAGCCCCAAAACCCCCACTATTTATAGGAGGAGGGGAGGGGGCTGCGCCCCCTCTAGGGTTCCCTCCCCAGGGGTGGCGGCAGCCCCCAGATGGCATCTGGTGCGGCCAGAAGGGGGAGAGGGGGGAGGCGCACCTAGGGTGGGCCTTAGGGCCCATCTGCCCTAGGGTTTGCCCCCTTCCCCACTTCCCTTGTGCCTTGGACCCTGTGGGGGGGGGGCGCACCAGCCCACCTGGGGCTGGTCCCCTCCCACACTTGGCCCATGCTGCCCTCCAAGGTTGGTGGCCCCACTTGGTGGACCCCCGGGACCCTCCCGGTGGTCCTGGTACGTTACCGGAAAAACCCGAAACTTTTCCGGTGACCAAAACAGGACTTCCCATATATAAATCTTTACCTCCGGACCATTCCGGAACTCCTCGTGACGTCCGGGATCTCATCCGGGACACCAAACAACATTCGGTAACCACATACAAACTTCCTTTATAACCCTAGCGTCATCGAACCTTAAGTGTGTAGACCCTACGGGTTCGGGAACCATGCAGACATGACCGAGACGTTCTCCGGTCAATAACCAACAGCGGGATCTGGATACCCATGTTTGCTCCCACATGTTCCACGATGATCTCATCATATGAACCACGATGTCAAGGACTCAATCGATCCCGTATACAATTCCCTTTGTCTAGCGGTATTATACTTGCCCGAGATTCGATCGTCGGTATGCCGATACCTTGTTCAATCTCGTTACCGGCAAGTCTCTTTACTCGTTCCGTAACACATCATCCCGTGATCAACCACTTGGTCACATTGTGCACATTATGATGATGTCCTACCGAGTGGGCCCAGAGATACCTCTCCGTTTACACGGAGTGACAAATCCCAGTCTCGATTCGTGCCAACCCAACAGACACTTTCGGAGATACCTGTAATGCACCTTTATAGCCACCCAGTTACGTTGTGACGTTTGGTACACCCAAAGCATTCCTACGGTATCCGGGAGTTGCACAATCTCATGGTCTAAGGAAAAGATACTTGACATTAGAAAAGCTTTAGCATACGAACTACACGATCTTTGTGCTAGGCTTAGGATTGGGTCTTGTCCATCACATCATTCTCCTAATGATGTGATCCCGTTATCAACGACATCCAATGTCCATAGCCAGGAAACCATGACTATCTGTTGATCACAACGAGCTAGTCAACTAGAGGCTCACTAGGGACATATTGTGGTCTATGTATTCACACGTGTATTATGATTTCGGGATAATACAGTTATAGCATGAATAAAAGACTATTATCATGAACAAAGAAATATAATAATAACACTTTTATTATTGCCTCTAGGGCATATTTCCAACAGTATGGTGTTCCAAGCTTGCCAACAGAAACCTCCCCATCCTATCAGTGCTCACCAAGGCCTGATCAAGTCTGCATCTGGTATATGAACCCCCAGCTACCTTCTTTTCAAAGGTCCAAAAACGTCCCTTATACCCAGTATCAAGCAACATGCAAACATCTGTAGTGTCTCTAAAAGCTTGGATCTGTGCGTTGCTGCGTCTACCAATGCATTCATGCTCATTCGGACATAGAACTTCATTAAAATCACCTATACACAGCCAAGGAAGTGTACTTAGAGTACTGATATTTTTCAAAATAGTCCAAGTCTAGTGTCGCGGGTGGGTTTTGGCCTCCCCATAGACGCATGTGTAAGTGCATCTAGTGCCACCCCTAGTTGGTTATGGAGTATTGATGACAAACCTGGTTGACGGACTAATGTGTTTGTGAGAATTGCAGGATAACACAGGTAGTAGTCCCTCATTGATTCGGTTTACCTACCGGAGATGACCCCTAAAATATGTGAAGACATTGAATACAATGGTGGTCTGTGAAGCTATTCACGTTGAAGACTATGACATGAGAAGACATCGCATGAAGACTATGGAGCGCGAAGACTTAGTTGTTTCGTTGTCTCCTTTTCTTGTTTGTTGAGTCATAGGAACCACCGTACTGTTAAGTGGGGTCCAAGTGAACAAAGTCAGAGTGACTGAAGTGATGCTCAACCAAATCCTATGTCTTCGAGCGAAGACAATGAGAGCAAATCTTATCCATAGTCAGATGTGTCAGCTTTACTTGTAGCCCAAGTCAAGCTGCCGCTTGTGTTTGAAATCTGACCGTTATGACACGTGTCAGTTCCTTAGTGACCAAGGGTCATTTCGGACAAATCAGGTCAGGTTGCCCAGTGGCTATAAATAGCCCACCCCTACACCATAAATTGGTGGCTGCTCAGAGTTAGTACACGGATTTTGTTGTTTGAGAGCAACCCACCTCCGAAGCTTCTGAGAGAGAATCATTGCAAGGACAAAGCCCAAACCACCCAGAGCCCAAAGAGTGTTTGGCATCACTGAAGTCTTTCTGTCCGTGTGATCTGAAGACTTGTTACACTTGAGGATTGTGAATCCTCCAGCCGGTTAGGCGTCATGTTCTAAGCATCCAAGAGTCATTGTGGATTGCCGGTGAACGAAGTCTGTGAAGGTTTGGAAGTCTACCTTGAAGACTTACCAGAGTGATTGGGCGGGGACTAGGTGTCCTTAGCTCAAGGGGAATAAGGTGAAGACACGGTCTTCTGAGTTGAATCTCAGCCTCCCTAACCAGACGTACAGTTGTCACAGCAATTGGAACTGGTCAAACAAATCTCTGTCCTCCCGAAGCTACTGGTTCTATCTCTAACTTCTCTTTGCTTACAGTTTGTCTTCGTGAAGTCATTGCCTGCTTGCATTATCTGTTTGACTTTACTATGTGACTACTTGTTCTGATTGGCTTCATACTATCTTCCATCCTAATCCATACTACCAAGCTGCTAATAGTCTTCGTGCTTTCACTTCATTGAATACTTGACTATGGCTTGCTTAGTGTAGTCTACCTTCCGCTGCATACAAATAGTGTCATTTCTATTGTTTGTCTTCGAAACTCCCATGTTTTGAAGACTTTCATAAAAATCGCCTATTCACCCCCCTCTAGTCGATAACTAGCCCTTTCAATTGGTATCAGAGCAAGGTACTCCCTTGTTCTGTGTGATTCGGTTTAACCACCTAGAGTTTTAGCTATGTCGACTGCAGGGATAATCAAAGTCTCCGCTGCGTGCCCCATCTTCGATGGCACTGAATATCCCTACTGGAAGAATAGAATGTGCATGCATCTTGAAGCCATTGATGTCGATCTATGGTATGTCGTCAAGAACGGCGTTCCCAAGACTGGTGAAGGTGTCACCCCTGCTGATGTCATGAAATTCATTCAACTGGACTCTACCGCCAAGAACATCATTTGTGGTCATCTGACCAAAGGACAATATGGCCGTATGAGTGCTCTGGAAACATCGAAGCTAGTCTGGGACTGGCTCTCCAAGGTCAATGAAGGCGTCTCAACTCAGCAAGATCAACGGATCAGTACTCTCCGCAACCTCTTCAACCGTTTCAAGAGACACGACAATGAGAACGTCTAGCTCACATTTGATCGCCTCACTGATATCACAAATGAGCTCCAAGCACTCCGCGCCACTGAGATTACGAAGCATGAAATAGTGAAGACACTGCTGAGATCTCTTGACAGCTCATTTGACACCTTAGCCCTGATGATACAAGAACACCCTGACTTCAAGACTCTTGATCCGTCTGACATACTTGAGAGGCTCAACACACATGAGTACTAGCTATCTGATAAACGAGATATCTATGGCCCCAACTATGGTCGAACTCGCGCTTTGAAGGCAAAGGCTGCTACTACGTCTTGAGCTTGCGTTGGTTTTCCTCGAAGAGGAGAGGGTGATGCAGCAATAGTAGCGTAAGTATTTCCCTCAGTTTTTGAGAACCAAGGTATCAATCCAGTAGGAGGATCCTCAAAAGTCCCACGCACCTACACAAACAAACTGAGAAATCGCAACCAACGCGATAAAGAGGTTGTCAATCCCTTCACGGCCACTTGCGAAAGTGAGATCTGATAAAGATAGTAAGATAAGATAAATATATTTTTGGTATTTTATAATATAGATGGAAAAAGTAAATATGCAAATAAAAGTAGATTGGAAACAAATATGATAAGAGATAGACCCGGGGGCCATAGGTTTCACTAGTGGCTTCTCTCAAGATAGCATAAGTATTACGGTGGGTGAAGAAATTACTGTCGAGCAATTGATAGAAAAGCGAATAATTATGAGATTATCTAGGCATGATCATGTATATAGGCATCACGTCCATAACAAGTAGACCGACTCCTGCCTGCATCTACTACTATTACTCCACACATCGACCGACTCCTGCCTGCATCTAGAGTATTAAGTTCACAAAGAACAGAGTAACGCATTAAGCAAGATGACATGATGTAGAGGGATAAACTCAAGCAATATGATATAAACCCCATCTTTTTATGCTCGATGGCAACAATACAATACGTGCCTTGCAACCCTTTCTGTCACTGGGTAAGGACACCACAAGATTGAACCCAAAGCTAAGCACTTCTCCCATGGCAAGAAAGATCAATCTAGTAGGCCAAACCAAACTGATAATTCAAAGAGACTTGCAAAGATAACTTAATCATACATAAAAGAATTCAGAGAAGATTCAAATATTATTCATAGATAAACTTGATCATAAACCCACAATTCATCGGATCTCAACAAACACACCGCAAAAAGAGTTTACATCGAATAGATCTCCACAAGAGAGGGGGAGAACATTGTATTGAGATCCAAAAAGAGAGAAGAAGCCATCTAGCTAATAACTATGGACCCTTAGGTCTGTGGTAAACTACTCACAACTCATCGGAGGGGCAAGGATGTTAATGTAGAGGCCCTCCATGGTCGATTCCCCCTCCGGCAGAACACCGGCGAAGGCTCCAAGATGGGATCTCACGGATACAGAAGGTTACGGTGGTGGAAATTGTGTTTCGTCTGCCCCCTGGATGTTTTCGGGGTACGTAGGTATATATAGGAGGAAGAAGTACGTCAGTGGACACCCGAGGGGCCCACGAGACAGGGGGGCGCGCCCTCCTATCTCGTGGGAGCCTCGACTGCTTCTTGACTTAGACTCCAAGTTCTCTGGATCACGTTGGTTCAAAAAATCACGCTCCCGAAGGTTTCATTCCGTTTGGACTCTGTTTGATATTCATTTTCTTCGAAAATATTGAAATAGGCAAAAAAGCAGCAATACGGGCTGGGCCTCCGGTTAGTAGGTTAGTCCCAAAAATGATATAAATGTGTAAAATAAAGCCCATAAACATCCAAAAATGGTAATAGAATAGCATGGAACAATAAAAAATTATAGATACGTTGGAGACGTATCAAGCATCCCCAAGCTTAATTCCTGCTCGTCCTCGAGTAGGTAAATGATAAAAAGAAATTTTTGATGTGGAATGCTACCTAGCATAATTCTCAATGTAATTTTCTTTATTGTGGCATGAATGTTCAGATCCAAATGATTCAAAATAAAAGTTCATATTGATAAAAGAAATAGTAACACTTCAAGCATGCTAATCAAAGTAATCATGTCTTCTCAAAATAACATGGCAAAAGAAAGTTCATCCCTACAAAATCATATAGTTAGGCTATGCTTCATTTTTGTCACACAAAGATGTTCCCAACTTCTATACCCCCGATGACAAGCCAAGCAATTGTTTCATACTTAAATAATCTCAAACTTTTTCAACCTTCACGCAATACATGAGCGTGAGCCATGGATATAACACTATGGGTGGAATAGAATATGATGATGGGGATTGTGTGGAGAAGACAAAAAAAGGAGAAAGTCTCACATTGACAAGGATAATCAACAGGCTATGGAGATGCCCATCAATTGATGTCAACATGAGGAGTAGGGATTGCCATGCAACGGATGCACTAGAGCTATAAATGAATGCTCAACAAAAGAAAACTAGTGGGTGTGCATCCAACTTGCTTGCTCATGAAGACCTAGGGCATTTGAGGAAGCCCATTGTAGGAATATACAAGCCAAGTTCTATAATGAAAAATTCCCACTAGTATGAAAAAGACAATCTATGAGACTCACTAAATGAAAAACATGGTGCTACTTTGAAGCACAATATATGAGACTCACTACATGAAGAACAAGGTGCTACTTTGAAGCACAAGTGTGGAAAAAGAGATAGTAACATTGCCCTTTTTATTTATTTTCTTTTTTTCTTCTTTTTTCTTTTTTGGGCCTTTTTTTCTTTTTTTTTCTTTTTGGGCAATGTTCTAATAATGATGATCATCACACTTTCATTGATTACAACATATGAGTTACAACTCGAAACTAGAACAAGATATGACTCTACATGAATGCCTCCGGCGGTGTACCGGGATGGTGCAATGAATCAAGAGTGACATGTATGAAAAATAATGCATGGTGGCTTTGCCACAAATACGATGTCAACTACATGATCATGCAATGGCAATATGACAAAAGTAAAGTATGTCATGATGATGATAAACGGAACGGTGGAAAGTTGCATGGCAATATATCTCAGAGTGGCTATGGAAATTCCATAATAGGTAGGTATGGTGGCTGTTTTGAGGAAGATATAAGGATGTTTATGTGTGATAGAGCGTATCGTATCACGAGGTTTGGATGCACCGACGAAGCTTACACCAACTCTCAAGGTGAGAAAGGGCAATGGACGGTACTGAAGAGGCTAGCAATGCCGGAAAGGTAAAAGTGCGTATAATCCATGGACTCAACATTAGTCAAAAGAACTCATATACTTATTGCAAAAACTTAGAAGTCATAAAAAATCAAGCACTATGCGCATGCTCCTAGGGGGATAGATTGGTAGGAAAAGACCATCGCTCGTCCCCGACCGCCACTCATAAGGATGCACAAGCCAGGTACACTTCATGTTTCAAATTTGTTACACAACTTTAACCATACATGCAAATCTACGGGACTTGCTAACTTCAACACAAGCATTCTTTAAATTCATAATCACCCAACTAGCATGACTTTAATATCACTACCTCCATATCTCAAAACAATTATCAAGTAACAAATTGATCATAGCATCCAATTCACTTCCTATGATAGTTTTTATTATACCCAACTTGGATGCTCACCATTCTAGGACCAATTTTGTAACCATAGCAAATACCATGCTGTTCTAAAAGACTCTCAAAAAGATATAAGTGAAGCATGAGAGACTAGAAATTTCTTCAAAATTAAGACACCACCGTGCTCTAAAAGATATAAGTGAAGCACTAGAGCAAAAACTATCAAGCTCAAAAGATATAAGTGAAGCACATAGAGTATTCTAGCAAATTCTAATCAAATAGGCTTCTCCCAAAAGGTGTGTACAGCAAGGATGATTGTGGTAAACTAAAAAGCAAAGACTAATATAATACATGACGCTCCAAGCAAAACACATATCATGTGGCGAATAAAAATATAGCTCCAAGTAAAGTTACCAATGAACAAAGACGAAAGAGGGGATGCCTTCCCGGGGCATCCCCAAGCTTAGGCTTTTGGCTATCCTTGAATATCCTGGGGTGCCTTGGGCATCCCCAAGCTTAGGCTCTTGCCGCTCCTTATTCCATAGTCCATAAAAGCTTTACCCAAAACTTGAAAACTTCACAACACAAAACTCAACAGGAAATCTTATAAGCTCCATTAGTGAAAGAAAACAAAACCACCACATAAGGTACTGTAATGAACTCATTCTTTATTTAATTTGGTGTTAAACCTGCTGTATTCCAACTTCTCTATGGTTTATAAACTATTTTACTAGCCATAGATGCATCAAAATAAGCAAACAACACACGAAAAACAGAATCTGTCAAAAACAGAACAGTCTGTAGCAATCTGTAACTAACGCAAACTTCTGGAACTCGAAAACTCCTACCAAAATAGGAAGTCCTGGAAAATTTGTTTTTTTATCATCAGCAAAAATAATCAACACAAAATCACATTCCTGTGATTTAACAAAATTATATTCGTGCGTGCAAAGTTTCTGTTTTTCAGCAAAATCAAATCAACTATCATCATAGGTTATCCTATAGGTTCTACTTGGCACAAACACTAATTAAAAGATAAAAACACATCTAAACAGAAAGTAGAAGCAAAATTTATTACTAAACAGGAACAAAAACAAAAAACATAAAGAAAAATTGGGTTGCCTCCCAACTAGCGCTATCGTTTAATGCCCCTAGCTAGGCATAAAAGCAAAGATAGATCTAAGGGGTGCCCTCTTTGGCACTAAATTCATAAGTAGCCCGCATGATAGATTCATAAGGTAATTTGTATTTCTTTCTTGGAAAGTGCTCCTTGCCTTTTTTAATGGAAATTGGAATCTAATATTCCCTTCCTTCATATCAATAATCGCACCAATCGTTCTAAGGAAAGGTCTACCAAGAATAATAGGGCAAGAAAGCTTGCAATCTATATCAAGAACGATAAAATCTACGGGCACCAAATTTCTATTTGCAACAATAAGAACATCATTGATCCTTTCCATAGGCTTTTTAATGGTGGAATCCGCAAGGTGCAAATTTAACGAGCAATCATCAAGATCATGGAAACCTAGAATATCACATAAAGTTTTCGGAATTGTGGAAACACTAGCACCCAAATCACATAAAGCAAAACACTCATAATCTTTAATTCTAATATTTATACTAGGTTCCCACTCATCATTAAGTTTTCTAGGTATATAAACTTCCAAATTAAGTTTTTCATCAAAAGATTGCATCAAGGCATCAACAATATGTTTGGTAAAAGCTTTGTTTTGACTATAAGCATGAGGAGAATTAACAACGGATTGCAACAAGGAAATACAACCTTTTAAAGAACAATTATCATAATCAAATTCCTTGAAATCCGAGATAGGAGGTTCAATGTTATTTGAAGTTGTGACCTCTCCAATCTCACTTTTACCAAATTTAGCATCAAGATCTAAAGACTCCGAATTCTTGGGACACCTTCTAGGCAAAGTTGATTCATCATCAGTCCCATAATCATCAAAATTGATATTGCAAAACATAGATCTAATAGGAGACGCATTGATAACTTTAATATCTTCATCATTATTTTCATCTAAATTTTCTAGTTTAGCGGCCATCTTATTGACTAAAGTGGCTTGCTTATCAGAAATTTTGGCTATAGCATTTTCAAGACGGGTAATTTGAGCATTAACACCATAAAATTCTTTATTCATATCATCAAGCTCTTTGTTCATAAACCCCAAAAAACCTTTTTGTTCCTTAAGTTCTTTCCTAAAGAAATTATTACGCCCAAATTGCAAATTTATAAAGCTTCTAATATTTGATTCAATCTCTTCCATCCTTCTGAGAAGGTGGTCAGGACCCTCAGGCAAAGCCATAAGGACAAACAGGCACACAAGCAAACAGAAAAAGGCAAGCGAAAAGAGAGGAGGAGATTGGGAAAGAGAGGGCGAATAAAACGGCAAGGGTGAAGTGGGGGAGAGGAAAATGAGAGGCAAATGGCAAATAATGTAAATGCGAGGGAGATGGGTTTGTGATGGGTACTTGGTATGTCTTGACTTGGGCGAAGACCTCCCCGGCAACGGTGCCAGAAATCCTTCTTGCTACGTCTTGAGCTTGCGTTGGTTTTCCGTGAAGAGGAGAGGGTGATGCAGCAATAGTAGCGTAAGTATTTCCCTCGGTTTTTGAGAACCAAGGTAACAATCCAGTAGGAGGCTCCTCAAAAGTCGCATGCACCTACACAAGCAAACTGAGAACTTGCAACCAACGCAATAAAGGGGTTGTCAATCCCTTCACGGCCACTTGCGAAAGTGAGATCTGATAAAGATAGTAAGATAAGATAAATATATTTTTGGTATTTTATAATATAGATGCAAAAAGTAAATATGCAAATAAAAGTAGATTGGAAACAAATATGATAAGAGATAGACCCAGGGGCCATAGGTTTCACTAGTGGCTTCTCTCAAGATAGCATAAGTATTACGATGGATGAACAAATTACTATCGAGCAATTGATATAAAAGCGAATAATTATGAGATTATCTAGGCATGATCATGTATATAGACATCACGTCCATAACAAGTAGACCGACTCCTGCCTGCATCTACTACTATTACTCCACACATCGACCGACTCCTGCCTGCATCTAGAGTATTAAGTTCACAAAGAACAGAGTAACGCATTAAGCAAGATGACATGATATAGAGGGATAAACTCAAGCAATATGATATAAACCCCATCTTGTTATCCTTGATGGCAAAAATACAATACGTGCCTTGCAACCCTTTCTGTCACTTGGTAATGACATTGCAAGATTGAACCCAAAGCTAGGCACTTCTCCCATGGCAAGAAAGATCAATCTAGTAGGCCAAACCAAATTGATAATTCGAAGAGACTTGCAAAGATAACTTAATCATACATAAAAGAATTCAGAGAAGATTCAAATATTATTCATAGATAAACTTGATCATAAACCAACAATTCATCGGATCTCGACAAACACACCGCAAAAAGAGTTTACATCGAATAGATCTCCACAAGAGAGGGGAGAACATTGTATTGAGATCCAAAAAGAGAGAAGAAGCCATCTAGCTAATAACTATGGACCCGTAGGTCTGTGGTAAACTACTCACAACTCATCGAAGGGGCAAGGATGTTGGTGTAGAGGCCCTCCATGGTCGATTCCCCCTCCAGCAGAACGCCGACGAAGGCTCCAAGATGGGATCTCACGGATACAGAAGGTTACGGTGGTGGAAATTCTGTTTCGTCTGCCCATGGATGTTTTCAGGGTATGTAGGTATATATAGGAGGAACAAGTACGTCGGTGGACGCCCAAGGGGCCCACGAGACAGGGGGCGCGCCCTACAGGGGGCCTCCTATCTCGTGAGAGCCTCGGCTGCTTCTTGACTTGCACTCCAAGTCCTCTGGATCACGTTCGTTCCAAAAATCACGCTCCCGAAGGTTTCATTCCATTTGGACTCCGTTTGATATTCCTTTTCTTCGAAATACTGAAATAGGCAAAAAAAACAGCAATAAGGCCTGGGCCTCTGGTTAGTAGGTTAGTCCCAAAAATGATATAAATGTGTAAAATAAAGCCCATAAACATCCAAAAAGGGTAATATAATAGCACGGAACAATCAAAAATTATAGATACGTTGGAGATGTATCAGCTGCTGCTTCCTCATCTGAAGAAGAATCTGAGTGCAGTTCTGGTGATCCTGAAGACATTGGAAAGGAGCTTGTTATGCTTGTGAAGAAGTTCCAGAAATTCACCAAGAAGAAAAGCTTCAGAAAGTCTTCACGATCCAGCTCAAGGAATGATGAAGCGTCCACTCATGACCACAAGAAGAGAACCTGCCACAAGTGCAAGAAACCTGTTCAGTACATCTCTGAGTGTCCATAGTGGGACAATGAGAAGAAGAAGAAGAAGAGCAAAGAATATGATTCTGATGACAAGAATAAAAATAAATCCTCAAAGTCTTCTTCCAAGTCTTCGTCCAAGTCTTCATCACACAAGAAGAGGTCATCTGGCAAGGCTCGTGCGTTTGTTGGCAAGGAGATGGATTTAGAGGAGGAGTCTTCTTCTGAGGAGGCGGAGGTGGAGTCTGAGGAGGAGTCCGACTCTGGTGTTGCGAGTCTGGCTCTAGCTACAGCCTACGTCGCCAAGTCCATCTTCAACACTGAAGACAATGGCTCCGTCACCAACGCTGATGATAATGACAAGGACGACTCGGCTCCCACCTACTGCTTCATGGCACGTGGTGCCAAGACTATGACACCTCGTACTTCAGAATGGATTATGGACAGTGGATGCACTAACCACATGACTGGAGATCGAAGTCTTCTGATGGATTCAACCCTATGTCCATCAGACAAGAGTCACGTCACATTTGCGGACACTGGTAAAAGCAAGGTATTGGGTCTAGGTAGAGTTGCAATATCAAGGGACCAGCACATGGATAAAGTGATGCTTGCTGAATCCCTTGGTTTCAACTTAATGTCTGTCTCAATGCTTTGTGACTTAAACATGATTGTTCTATTTGGAAAATATCGATGCCTTGTGCTAATGGAATCTGACAAGTCTCTAGTCTTTGAAGGGTATCGGAAAGATGATCTGTATATGGTAGATTTCTCAGCAGGACCACAGATGGCCGTATCTCTTCTAGCAAAAGCTTCAGAGTGCTGGCTTTGGCATCGAAGGCTAGGACATGCTGGCATGAGGAACTTGCACACTCTCGCGAAGAAGAAGCATGTCGTGGGCATCGAAGGCGTCAAGTTCGAGGATCATCTGTGTGGCGCCTACGAAGCTGGAAAGATGACCAGGGCCAAGCATCCCTCGAAGACAATCATGACTACATCTCAACCCTTCGAGCTGCTACACATGGACTTATTTGGCCCTACTCATTACTCTACTCTCAATGCTACTGCTTGCCTCTATGGCTTTGTCATTGTTGATGATTACTCTAGATATACTTGGGTGCATATAATTCTCTACAATACTGAAGTGCAGGATGTCTTCAAACGCTTTGCCAATCGTGCCATGACAAACTATGGTGTCAAGATCAAGCACATCAGAAGTGACAACGGCACTGAGTTCAAGAACACCGGCCTCGACCTTTATCTGGATACTTTGGGTATTACTCATGAGTTCTCTGCTCCTTACACAGCTCAGCAGAATGGCATCGCGGAGCGCAAGAACAGAACTCTTATTGAGATGGCCCGAACGATGCTTGATGAGTACAAGACTCCACGGAAGTTCTGGCCTGAAGCCATTGACACCGCATGCCACGTCATCAACTGTGTTTATCTTCACAAGCTTCTGAAGAAAACATCCTATGAACTCCTGACTGGTAAGAAGCCAAATGTAAGCTACCTCAGAGTATTTGGTGCTAAGTGCTGGATCAAGGATCCACATCACACTTCAAAATTTGCACCGAAAGCACATGAAGGTTTTATGCTTGGTTACGAAAAGGATTCGCACTCCTACAGAGTCTTCAACCTCTTTCACTATAAAGTGGTTGAAACTGTGGATGTGCGGTTCGATGAGACTAACGGCTCGCAAAGAGAGCACCTGCCAAATGTGCTAGATGAATTACCCCCTAGTGAGTCAATCAAGCAAATGGGAATTGGAGAGATCATACCATCTGAGAATCGGACTGAAGAAGAGCTGATCGTTTCTGCACCTAATCAACCTGAAGACAATGCTCAGCCTGAAGACAATCCCCCATATAATGACATTGATCAGCATGAGCAAAATCTTTGTCTTGTTCATCCTCGAGTTGCAAATGAAGTACAGATTGAGAAGATAATCGACAGCATAAATGCACCTGGTCCACTCACTTGTTCAAGAGCTACTCAAAGAGCAACACAGCTAACCAATTTCTGTGGGCAGTTTGCATTCGTCTCAATCTCAGAAGCCAAGAAAGTCGATGAAGCCTTCATGGAACCTGAATGGATTCAAGCTATGCAAGAAGAGCTTCAACAGTTCGAGCTGAATAATGTGTGGGAATTGGTCAAGCGTCCTGATCCTCGGAAGCACAATATCATTGGCACCAAATGGATATATCGTAACAAGCAAGATGAGCATGGACAAGTCGTCAGAAACAAGGCTCGTCTCGTTGCTCAAGGTTACACTCAAGTGGAAGGAATTGACTTCGATGAAACATTTGCTCCGGTGGCAAGGCTTGAAGCCATTCGCATACTGCTAGCCTATGCAAATCATCACAACATCCTTCTGTATCAAATGGATGTGAAGAGTGCTTTTCTCAATGGAAAGATAGAAGAAGAAGTATTTGTCGCACAACCTCCTGGCTTTGAAGATCCAAAACATCCTGATATGGTATACAAGCTCAACAAGGCACTGTATGGCCTCAAACAAGCCCCTCGTGCTTGGTATGACACGCTCAAGGACTTCCTGAAGAGCAAAGGCTTCAAACCTGGTTCACTAGATCCTACACTCTTCACGAAGACATACGATGGTGAACTATTTGTGTGCCAAATCTATGTGGATGACATTATCTTCGGCTGCACCAACAAGAAATACAGTGATGAGTTTGGTCACATGATGCAAGAGCAATATCAGATGTCCATGATGGGCGAGCTGAAGTTATTTCTGGGTCTCCAAATCCGTCAGCAACGCAACAACATCTTCATATCTCAAGAAAAATACCTCAAAGATTGCCTGAAGAAGTTTGGAATGCAAGACTGCAAAGGATACACGACGCCAATGCCTACCAAAAGTCATTTGGGTCCCGACACCAATTGTAAAGAGTTCGATCAAAAGGTATACCACTCCATGATTGGTTCTTTGCTTTATTTATGTGCATCTAGGCTAGATATAATGCTTAGTGTTTGCATGTGTGCCCGATTCCAAGCGGCACCAAAGGAATCACATCACTTAGCTGTGAAGCAAATTCTTCGATATTTGGCTTACACCCCAACACTAGGATTATGGTATCCAAAGGGCTCAGAGTTTGATCTAGTTGGATTCTTAGATGCTAATTATGCTGGTGACAAGGTTGATCGCAAGTCCACATCTGGCACATGTCACTTTCTGGGACGATCTCTTGTCTGTTGGTCTTCAAAGAAGCAGAACTGTGTATCTCTCTCCACTACTGAATCTAAATAAATTGCTGCTGGATCTTGCTGTGCTCAACTTCTCTGGATGAAGCAAACTCTCAAGGACTATGGTATCCACCTGAAGAATGTGCCTCTCTACTGAGACGACGAGAGCGCCATCAAGATTACCAACAACCCAGTTCAGCACTCGAAGACAAAACACATTGAAATTCATCATCACTTTCTCAGAGATCATGTCATGAAGGAAGATATTGATATCATTCACGTCAAAACTGAAGAGCAATTGGCTGATATCTTCACAAAGCCCTTGGATGAGAAAAGGTTTTGCAAGTTGCAGTGTGAGCTAAATATCTTGGAATCCTCAAATGTCCTGTGATTAGGCACACATCCTAACACTTATGCATTTTGATGACTTAGATGTGCAACACATGAAGTAATGTATATCTTCAATTAATGAAGACATACACTCTAAGTGTGAATACATTAATGCGGAATTTGACTCGTGCGCCACGATAATTGTGCGCCGTGTCTGGGTCTAATACTTCCTATATGGTGGGTAACGCCACCACCAAACTTTTGTTTGAAATGTTTCCCTTGGCGTTATGATTGCAAAGTCTTCGTATTTGATTTGTCTTCATCCCTGACTTATTTTCAAGTTTATCTTCATCCTGTGATTTGGTCTTATACTAGTTATATACATATTTGTGTTCTATCCTCTACAGCATTCACTTATAGCTATGGCTTCATGCTGAATCTTTTGATCTAAGTGAATGTGATCGGACCCTAACCTATCTATGCTTCTACCTCCACTCTATCAGTCCAAATCATATGCATTCTATTGAAAACCGTCGATTGTCTTCACTGAGACCTTGTCAGCTGAAGTCAATCTGACAAAAATTTATATCTGTTTTTAATGCTATATCCTTATTGTCTGAAAGCCGAAGAATTCGGAATGACCACCCCGACAATCCAGGCGTGCATGGAAACATGCAACAACTTCCAAGGTGTTGCATGCTTGCCACGTGCCCTTCAGATGTGAACCGCCAGGGGGACCTGCGTAATTGCGTTGTGCCGTCCCTTTCCTTATAAATACCCATCACATCATGGTCAAAAATCCTTCTTCCACCTTGCCACCTCTCGCAAATCCTAGCGCCTCTGCTAGCTCTTGATGACGCCGGCGACGAAGCGCTTAGCTCCCGCAACTTCTCCGACGCTGTCCTCACGCCGGCCGCGGACCTCATCTTCTCCACCGCCGTCGTAGGTGTATTCTATCGCCAAGTTAGGGCACAGGAGATCGAACTGCTCGGCCTCCAACTTCGTTCCGTCTAGCAGTTCTTCGTGTGGTAATTAAAACTTACTTTTACCATCTTTTTGATCTGATAGATTCATCCTACATTACCAAAAGTGGTTTCTATACTTCCAAATTGAATATGTCCAGTTCTGCATCTCATATTATGCCTAGTCTATTCACTTATGCTTCTCTACAAGTTTGATTCCTCACTTGTACTTATTCTTGGATTCGTACAAATCTGGAACCAACACTCAACAAATAAGTGAATGTCTTCGCGTTATGAGGTCAATGTCTTCAAACTGATTTATCTTCAAAATCTTCTGAGAATGCATATGACCTCTTCCCCTTCCCTCGCACCTCTAATGATGTCACAGGTACATGTCTGTGAGAGAATCCCTTGGTTCTCATAGTCTGCATTCGTTTGCAGAATTCTTACAGAGTCACATAAATTCTCCTGAAGCCAGTTCTTGTCTGACCAGGCGTTGGAAGCCTTTGCAAGTTCTGAAACCTTTCAGGTTAAGCTTCATGGCTACTGAGAAGTCAGCAAGAAAGGGTGGCAGACAACACCATGGGAATACTTCCAAAGACTTGCCACCAGATTTGCATGAACTGTACAAAACAGACCTCGAAGAAACCTATGGAGAACGCAAGAATCGAATCCAGTGGATTCGAAGATATTGGGTATAGGAATGGTTCAAGTAAAAATTTGTCACTAAAGAGTATGCCGAGAAGAATGCCATCAAGCGACCCTGGGGAGATATACTATACAAAAATCTTCCTCCCAGGTCCAAGACTGAAGCTATTGAACAAGGCTTCTATCCGTGCATGGTTCGTGTACCACAACCAGAGAATGCAGACCCTTCATCTCTGTTGTGGTGTCGCGAAGACAATCTGTTCAAGCGCAACTTCAAATTTGCCAAAGACTCTGCTGTGAAGAACAAGAATGCATTCGGACTTGACTTCAACCCAGGTCCGTCTGCTCCTCGGGAAGATGGCACCCGTGAAGCCAATGAAAACAGAATCGGCCCCTTCTACAACCTCGATGGCCTCATCACTCACATTGCCGTTCAAGGAGCAAATGTGGATCATTCTAGTGATGATGCTGACTCTGATGATGCACCAGCTCCTCCTCCTAAGCCGTAGAAGCAAAAGAAATCTAAGGCTTCAAAACCTACTGCTGCACCAAAAGCTTCTCGAGTGAAGCCATTGGCAACTGCCCCTCCTGCTCCAAGTAACAATTCTGAAGATCTCTCTCGCATCTCCAAGAAGAAAGAGAAGATATAGAAGAAAAATGTTCAAAGTTCTGTTCAAGCCCTGACGCCTGCTGCCATTCTGAGGAACGAAACCGAAGCCATTGATATGTGATCAGATGATGAGTGTGGATATGATGCTCTTGAGCAGCTGATAAAGAGCAAGCAAGAGGCGGAGATCTTCAATGATCTGCCCCTCTTCGACGTAAACATTCTAGATAACTTCATTGATGAGTGGTTTGACAACCCCAATCTCAGCTTTGATGATCTTCAGCTTCCAATTGGCATCAGCGTCTCTTTCCAAGGCGCCATTGCTCCTGAGCTGGCACTGGCTCAGCGAATTGTTGAACTGAAGAACAAAATTGATTTTGAGAAAGAACAGTTCAAGAAGCATGTGGACAAGCTCAGCATGGCTGATGTTCAAAACTTCAAGCTGATGCTTCATGACCTCACTACAAAAAAAGACACATCCGTGACATTTTGGGCTGAACGAATTTTTTTTCTGTCATACATATGACACTTCTATGACGATAATTGTGAAAAAAACCCGGTATCATCATAGATGTGGTGGGCTCCTACTTCTATGACAAAAAATCATCACAGAAAATGGGCTTTTCGTCCAGGGTGGGCCGGAGACGCAGTTGCATGACATTCTTTGGGCCGTCCATGACGGAAAAAACCGTGGTAGAAGCGAGGGCAAGGAAAATTTCAGGGAGTTCCTGGTTACGGTGGGCGGTCGGGGGTCGAGCGATGCGTGTTTCTCTCGTACACATACGCGCATGTGTGCGAGGCGTTGGCTCTAACTGAACCCTAGCGAGGCGTTGGGCTCTAACTGAACCCGAGCGATTGCATTGCAGGCTACGCGTTACTGAACACGAGCAATCGATCGATGGCTGTTAACTGAACCCGATTGAGCGATTCGTTCACTACTGCTGCTAACTGAATCCGATCGATGCTGCCTCTCTGGAGGAACAATGAGCATTGCAGGGGGGTGGATGAACAGTGAGCGGTGGTGTTGCCTCTGGATGAACAGGACCCCGTGGTGTGGAGGGCTAGATGAACAGGACGGCCCCGTGGAGGGCTGGATGAACAGTAGACGGTGGAGGGGTTCCCGTGGAGGGGTGGTTGAATAGTAGCCGGGGGAGTAGCGCGCGGTGGAGGCTGGATGAACAGGACACCGTGGAGGCTGGAGGAGGTCGACGGTAGCCCTTGGAGGCTGGAGGAGGTCGACAGTGGAGATGAACAGTATCTCGTGGAGTCCCGTTTTGCGGTACGCCACACCCCTCTCGATGAACAGGACCCCCTTTTCAACCTTAGCGCTCCAACACAAGTCCGTTTCATCCGTTTTGCGGTACGCCACACCCCTCCCGATCAACAGGACCCCCTTTTTGACCGTAGGAGGTCCGTTTTGCGGTACGCCACACCCCCCCGATCAACAGGACCCTCGTTTCGACCATACCAGGTCCGTTTCCTCCATTTTGCGGTATGCCAGGCCTCGTTTCCATCGCCTGTTCCGTCCAAGCCCTCCCGATAAACACGACGACGCATTTCGTTCTGACCCAGCCAGTTGGCTCCCACGCGTTCCATTGCCTCCCGATGCATGATGCATTTCGTTGCCTCCCCATGAACACTACGCATTCTGTTGCCTCCCCATAAACACGATGACGACGTTGTTTCTCCGTACCGACCCAGCCATGTACACGAGCCCTGGCCGTATGTATGCGCGAGTAGGCGTTCGAGACCCCACCCGTATGTACCCATACGTGGCCGTATTTTCTTTCTTGCACCCTGGCCACTGTACGTACGTGTACATGCTACGTGCGCGCCTCTACTATGACACGTGTGTGCCTCTACATCGACCAGTATGTACGTACATGTTCGCGACCAAAATGACAATGCTACGTACGCTTCGACCAGGTGGGTCCCGGCTGTCAGGCACTTCCTTGCCTACAAAGATGTAGCTTGTGGGTCCCAGCAGTCAGGGGGGCGAATCGTTTGTTTTTTTGCCCAGACGCACTTCCTTGTGTGCGAAGGTGTAGCTGGTGGGTCCTAGCAGTCAGGGGGGCGAATCGTTTTTTTTTTGCCTGGACGCACTTCCTCGCGTGCGAAGGTGTAGCTGGTGGGTCCCAGCGGTCAGGGGAGAAACATTTTTTCGTGAAATATGGTGGCCCATCCGGTGGGTCCCCGCTGTCAGGCGGAGGAATAATTATTTTGCATGTAATAACGAGGCACTTCCTTGCGGCCGTCGTGGACCCAGCTATCAGCCTCTCCACATACAGTCCACGCCTGATGGAAGCCGTTCCTTGACCATGTTCACCATGCCGCGCCGAGAGCACCAGGGCGGTGGACGACGGCGAGGCCTAGGAAAGGGACAACACGGAGCCGGGGAAGACGCGACAGTGGATGCCCACGCGTAGATGAGTACGAGGGTTCACTGGTTCGCTGCGGTGTGAGGCTGCCGTCGCCGCAGAATAATAGGGGGTGTGGGTGAGTAGAGGGATGGTCTGGCCAGAGGTGGCAGTAGTAGGGGGCAGTGAGGCCTCTGCCGCATCGCAGCCGACCATGAGAGGCAGGAGCACGAGGCACGACCAGCGCTGGTTTGGGCAGCTGGAGCAAGAAGACCAGAGGTTGAAGAAGCACTACGGCCGTTGGATGAACATCGTACGGTCACTGGAGATAGAATCGTGCATATTGACTAAGTTGACAAAGCCCTCTGTCCCCGTCAACTTAGTAGGCCCACAAGTCAGCCTACCACTATACTGGGTCCCAGCTAACAGGGGGAGTATTCATATTTTTGTGCGTAATAAGGAGGCACTTCCTTGCATGCGAAGATATAGCTGGTGGGTCCGAGCTGTCAGCGGCGGTAACATTTTTTTTGCGAAATACAGAGGCCCTTTCGGTGGGTCCCTGATGCCAGGTGGAGGAATCATTATTTTGCGTGTAATAAGGAGGCATTTCCTTGCGTGCGGCCATGGACCTAGCTGTCGGCCTCTCCACATACAGTCCACTTCAGATGCATGTCAGTCGTTGACCACGTTGACCAGGCCGCGCCGAGAGCACCAGGGCGGTGGATGACGGCGAGGCCTAGGAAGGGAATGACATGGAGGCAGGGAAGACTCGATAGTTGTTTCCCACGCGGAGGGGAGTACGACTGTATGAGGGTTTACTGGTTCGTCTGCCATCGCCGGAGAATAACAGCAGGTGTGGGTGAGTAGAGGGAAGGCTAGGCCAGCAATGGGAGTACGGTGGGGCGGTGAGGCCTGCGCGGCAGCACAGCCAGCCGCGGGAAGGAGGGAGCAGGCAGTCCCGCCGGTGCTTGTTTGAGCAGCTGGAGCAGGAAGAGCAGAGATTGAAAAAGCACGATGGCCGTTGGATGGACATCCAACAGTCACTGCTTGTGTGCCAACCTTTTTTTAGGAAAGCCTCAAACCTGTGGAAAACAGCATACAGCCCATCTGCCATTATTTCTAATAATTTACAGCCCATTTGCTAATTCTTAAGGTTTTTTGGAGCCCATGTTCTTTTTGTTAGCATTACAGCCCATATTGCGGCCACGGTTAAAAAATTATACGAAATTTTGCATATTTCGGTGCGGTCCGAGCTGTTTTTAATACCGAAATTTCGACTCGCATTCAAACTGATTTTAAAAATAAATGTATATCAATATAAAATCCAACAAATTCTCCACGCATAAAAATTAATGTAATTTAAAATCTCAAAATGAAAAAAAGATATTTGAAACTAATTGCCGGTTTGATGTGTTTTAAAAATGTACAACTCATTTATCATTACTGATGGGCCATTTTCTCGGCCAGCCGAATGAAAGCTCTCCTCCTCTTGAAAGATTTGTAGCCCAACGGGCTTGACAAAGCGACTTACTTGGCAAATCACAAATAAACTGGGCTGTGGCCGTGGACCCAGCTGTCAGCCTCTCCACGTACAGTACTCTTCCGATGGAATGTCGTTGACCACATTGACCACGCCACGCCGAGAGCACCAAGGCAGTGGACGACGAGGAGGCCTAGGAAGGGGACGACGCGGAGCCGGGGAAGACGCGACAGTGGATGCCCATGCGGAGAGGAGTACGAGGGTTCACTGGTTCGGCTGCGGTGTGAGGCTGTTGTCGCCGCAGGGCTTGGCTAGCGGTGGGAGTAGTAGGGGGTGATAAGGCCTCAAGGGCAGCATAACCAGCCACTGGAGGCAGGAGCAGGCGGTCTCCCCAGCGTTGGTTGGGTTGGCTGGTGCAAGAAGAGCAGCGATTGAAGAAGCAGCAGGACCGTTCGATTCAAATCCAACGGTTACTGTTGCTAGAATTGTTTGTTGACTAAGTTGACAAGCCCTGCGTACGCGTCAACTTAGTAGGCCCACAGGTCAGCCTCCCAACCGATGCGCCCCAGATGTCAGTGGAAGGAATCATTTTTTTCGCGTAATAAGGAGGCAGTTGATTGCGTGCGGCCAGGCCAGCGGAGGGAGTAGTGTGGGTCGGGGAAGCCTGCACAGCAACACAGCAGGCCACAAGAGGAGGGAGCAGGCAGTCCCGCCGGCGCTAGTTTAGGCGGCTGGAGCAGGAAGATCAGAGATTGAAGAAGCACATCGGCCGTTGGATGGACATCAAACAGTCACTGCTGCTAGAATCGTGTGTTCACTGACAAAGCCTTGCGTAAACAAGTCAGCCTTGAAATATGTGGCGTGTACAGCCCATTTGCTATTATTTTTATAATTTTTACTCATTTTATAATCCATATGGAATTTATTGCAGCCCGTTTTCCATTTTTAGAATTACTGGCCATTTTCTGGTCAGTACCAGGGTCAAAAAAATAACTAAATATGCGGGAAATTTTGAAAATTTGCAATTTTTTGCTGGGGAACGAAATATTCTTAATCCAAAAATTAATATCCATACTAAAACAAATTTAAAAATAAATTAGTACTATGTCATGTTAAATCCAATGAAATACGTATAAGATATCAGTGAAGAATAAAAAAAAGAAACTAATATCCCATTTGCTATAATTTTTTTGGAATTTTCAACCCCTTTTGATATTACTTTTAACAGACATTGACCATACTCTTTGGCCAGGCCGGAATGCATCCCTCCTTGTCTTGAAAGATTTGCAGCCTAGTAACTAGGAGAAAACAAATAGGCCTAGCTTGGGTATTCTTCACAAAGAAATACTCGGCTACCTATTTTCCCAAAGAACTGGTGCATGAGCATTTAGCTTTATTTATTTATTTACTTATTTATGTTTAGGGGACCATGAGCATGTACCTGGGCCGGATTCATGTGAGAGCCTCCCTTCCAGTTAATTATGGGCTTCTCTATTGGGCCTTCATCAGTGGGCTGCATGTTATCAACAAGTGGAAAATGTGTTCTGTACGAAAAATAGTATGGCTACGTACAGTACGGGGCACTAAAGGATCGAACCGTGCAACGACTTCCAAAACATTGTGTTTGTCATTCTAACAACACATTTATTCAACCAACAGACGAAATATACTACTGATTGTACATTGAAAATAGCAGCAACAACAACCAGGGCTGGGGGTGCAATAGAAGCAGTAAGCAGGCCAGAAGAGTGAAAACGCAGCTCTCTCTTCCAAACCAAACATCAACCATCATTACAAAAGGGCTACCAAAAAAGAACAAGTGTATGCATCAAACTAAATAAAGATCCTACTAACCAAGTGTACGCATCTAACTAACTGGCTCAGTTAGACATTACTATTTATTAAGCTGTGGAGATTGGCTGACGGCTTGAACCAGATGGGTGCCTGACGGGGGAAACTCCAGCCAACAGGTCGAAGTCTGATACTTGCGACCCTCTCTCCTACTTTGGGCTGCAGAGTGTGGTGGCACATATCAGGGTATGGTGCATGCAGAGACGCATGGTACGCTGTGTACACACAGTCTTGCCTGATGAACGAAACCGCGCTGCCATCATGATCCTTGCCATCGGTTATCTCCTGGTTAATCAGATAATTCAGTCTGACAAACAGAGAGCGTGTACCAAGGCTACTTACCAGCCTCCAGTCAAAAATTCCTGAAGGCCCAGAGAAGCTTGGATCCTGCTCAAAGACCTTGCAGTGACTGTGATTGTATTCCACGAAACAACACGTCCGGTACGTGCGAACGATCATCAATCTTTCGTCATTGTCTGATCGAGCCAGGAACCACCTGCAGCTGCCATGCCGCTTTTCTTTGAAAGGTTCTGGAATTAGGAAGGGTAGGGACACCAGGCGGCCTACAACATCATATCAAGTTGGAGTCAAATAAAAAAGGGCTCTTGATTTAGTCAATCTTAAGAACAGCATGTTATGAGCATGAATATTTTTTCAGTAAATGTTGACAGTAATATAAGCAAGCCATCATGATATCATAGGAAAGTAACATACTGCTGTAACAACCGTCAACCATTTGTAGCGATGACTGGAGTAGGCCAGCAATACGTCCAACCATAGAAGGAGTCGATAGCGTAAATGAAGCGTTTGTGTTCAATGCCATCAGAGAACCATGGAGGATGTATGATCCTGCGATGGACGTGCATATTTATCCACTTACCACAGTGACCTGTCAGATAGGCTAGACCGCGGTTGAAGAACGCAATTTGCCTGAAGTCTTTATAATTCACAGATCTTGTGGGCACTTGGCGGATTACAACCTTGAGCAAATCAAACTTGGTATCATGTTGGCTACTGTAAGATTCCGAGTATTCTGGGCCGCGGTGCCAAACCAGTGCAGTGTTAATCGAAGGAAGGGGGATCAATCGCCGGGTGTAGACCTCCATGAGCATCCAGCTGCCGCGATCGTCGACGAGCACCATCCAAGACATGTTCATGCCGACCCAGTACATACCGTTAATGTAGTTGAGGCTGACGGGGATCGGATCGCAGTCAAGGGGGTTGATGCTCGCCACCCTACCATCGTTATGCTGCGTGACATGCTGTTTCTGAAGATCAGGCGGCATCACTAAGCAAGGAGATGTCTTAAAAAGCTCCGGCCTGAGGGCTTTGAGTAAACGGTATAGCCCCGACGAGCACGCGGCGAGCGACATGGTACTGAGATTGTCCACACGCGAAACAATGAGCTTGATTACCTCTGTGGGGAGCAAATTCCAGCCACTCTTTCGGCGGACGCTGCTCGGTTCTGCCATTGTTAGTGCTTGGGTTTCGGACAAGGGGGGGTGGCGCCTTAGCGGGGATGGAAGATTGGACGAGATTATGTGCGGACAAAGATGGAGAAGCGAATATGTGCTGCGGGAAGTGGATAGGTAATGATGACTACAACACACTGCTTGACTTACTAGACACATACCAGCAGCGTAGGGTCATATCGATGCCAGACAACTTGCTTGAGTGATCATAGTACTGGTACTCCCTAGAGTACCTACTACAGTACTATGCCCTAACTTGCTTGAGTAGAGTAGTAGAGTAGGACTCTGCTCTACTACTAGCACCGGAGGACTAGTATATTCTAATCTAAAATAGTTACAAATTTCAATGCCCGAGCATGGAACGACTATGAACCATGCTCAAAGACTGTGTCTACATGGTGTTTGGACTTATATGCCAAAAAAATAGCAAGATGCCCGTGCATTGCAAGGCACACCATCGTCACCAACTCGGTTTTTTCTCTACTCCTACTCCTATAAAAGACTCAGTTGGTGCTGATCGAGGCGAGGAGGTGTGTTCAGCTGGGCGTGCAGCAGACAGCGCAGCACTATTCGATTTGTTATAAAAAACAAAGAAGAGTATTAGAGATAGAGACTTAAGGGAGGAGCACGAGGTTGTGGGAGATAAGGATGAACGAGGCAAGGCCTTATCTGTAAATGTGGAGAGAGGTGCGGGTATCTTTTGTAAAATTTTCATAGTTGGCTTTCTATCCATCAGATATAGATCAGACGGTCTATATTACAAGATGGCAGACATACCATCATCACCAACTCGGTTTTCTATAAGAGTAGATATAGATAGATAGAGACTAGGGAGTACTAGTAAGGACACCATCTACTGCTTCGTATGCTACTCCCGCGCTCCATTCGGCGGCTGCAACGTCCCCTACAGCCACTCCCTCCTGCGCTCCATTCGGCGGGCGCTGTTGACATTTGGGGAGTGCACTCTCGCGACTGCTGGCAGCCATGACTTCACCGACGATGACTTCTTCCCCGACCTCGGCAACCTCTTCCTTAACGACATGGGGGACAACCTCAACGCCAACGGTGCTGCTCCCGTTGCACCGTATGTGTTTCTGTCCTTCCTGTTTGATATCGTGGTAGAATTCATGTTTCTACTCTGTATCCTACTACTATGCTAGTCCACATGATTAGTTTCATCTCTGTTATAGCCATCATGATTTATTTTGTGCTTATTCGGATTAAATCTCGTAGTAACTTGCTCATATATTCAACTGGTGCAACGTCCCCTACAGCCTCTCCCGTTTCATGGACGGCCTGGTCGATGCCTCCAAGGAGCCCTTCGTCCACTGCTATGAGTGCTCGATGCCGTTTTGGGGCTCGCCGTCGGACATGGTGCATCACCTCACGGATGCGTGCAGCGGTCACTGCTGGCCCTTGGTGGAGAACATCAAGTACGAGACGTGCTACCCGTTCACCATGCCAGAGTCGCTGGAGGATCACCGCCGCCTGCTAGTCTTGGAGGAGGACGACAGCGTCTTCCTCTTGATCGTGGGCACCGGCGAGGCCCGCGCAGGACGCCGCCCCGTCTCTGTAGTGTGCGTCAGGGGTGACGCTGCTGACGCTGACACTAACACGAGGCCGATGTACGGGTGCGTGGTCAGTGTTACTACCCCTCCGGGTCACGTGGGCGGCGACACCGGCCTCATCGAACGGACTTGGACTCTGGGGAGCTGGGACTATCCCGCCGATGTGGACTTGGAAAACCCATGGCATCCTTTACCCGCCGACGCAGTGCACGGGGACTCCAAGGAGGTTCACCTGGACATACACATTATCAAGTTAAATGTTGATCATTAGTCTTCTCTCAATGTAATCCGCTGTCTAAGCATGTGGAGACTTCCATGCAGGATCTTGCTCTATTGGAGTATCGTGCATGAATAAAAGTGTATCCATTTATGGTTTAGTCTAGAATCTTCCATGTATGAATTTTTACTACAGTACTGGTGAAAGACTTACGATGAACCATTTCTTACATCTCCTCTACCCCCTTGCAAGTCATCCTGATTTAATCCCTCCGTCTAGGTGTATAAGGGCATGGTTAATATTACTTAATAGTATAGACAATTGTTGACTATAAGAAAGTGCCATGTCATCTGTAGCCAACATGTATAACAATTGATACTCAAAAACTAATTCTTAAAGATCATTTCTTGCAAAGCACAATAAGTGTTATTTCTTCCCAAGTTTTGGATGCAGGTTGAACAATTGAACGCTTTTGTTTGCAAAAGATACCTTTTTATCTATTTCACCCAGATGTTTGTGAGCTCTAGAGATGAAATAATATCCGAAGAAACCTATCGATACCCGTTACACATGAGATGACCCCTACATCCTTTGTCAAAATAAACAACTCCCTGATCAATGCATTTCACTCTTCGGTGCAACGCACGGGCACCTTACTACTATAGATTAGTACGACCAAAAATTGAACTAACATTATATATAGTACGATAAATGCTGATGCATGTCACCTAAAATTATATCATTCAAAACTATGTTCAAATACGAATCCAACGATATAGTTTTTGTTCACATGCACTAACATTTTGTCAGTTAAATCTTCAGTCAAATTCAATGGGGGACTAATAAACCACGACCAATGTAGTACAAGTGTAGAGGGTGGCGCTGCACGGGAGTCTCACCTATCACCCCGCTCGTGCCGCGGCAGTAAAGTCGTCATATCACAAAGGGACATTTACATTTATGCCCCTAATTTGCGCCCACTCTCAGATTTACCCCTAAATTTTTGATGTGCTCAAATTTGCCCCTAAAAAGCATTTTAAGTCACAGGAATGCCCTTCCATCTGGTCAAAGTTGTTTGACAAAAACTTTGAAAATTCATAACAAATTCATACGAAGTCAGAAAAATGCAAATAAGGTATCAAAATGTTCATAAAAACATCACATATACACGCATGTCATTTACGTTCCTCACCTACATGTGCATTTATTTAAATTCACATTAAATTGTTTTTTAATGTTATAAACCCTAAAAAGCTTTAAAGAGTGCTTTTGTCATGAATGTAAATGACATCTGCATATAGATGTTGTTTTTATGAGCATTTTGATATCTTATTTTGCATTCTTCTAAGTTTGTATGAATTTGTTATGAATTTTCAAAGTTTTGGTCAAACAACTTTGACCAGCTGGAAGGGTATTTCTGTGACTTAAAATGCTTTTTAGGGGCAAATTTGAGCACATCAAAAAGTTAGGGGTAAATTTGAGTAGTGGGTTCGAGTTAGGGGCACAAATGTGAATGTCCCCACAAAACCCAACCACTCCGAGTAATAAGTGGCCTGGTAAGATAAACGGACAAGCAACCATCACATCCCTCCGTCTTTTTTGCATTTCATCTCTCTGCATTTACTTTCTCCGGTTCATCTCACACACTCAATCCCTAGCTACTACTCCTAGGGCCAGTTCTTTTGGCGGCTTCCCTAGCTTTTCCCATAAGACTACTCACAGTGGAGAGTAACAATAAGGCGCCTCACTCATTTATTTGGGCTTCTAAACTACTACTCCGTCCTGGTTTATTCCTCACCATTGTAATTTGTGCTAAATTTTGACCAAAGATTTAACTGATAAAATGTTACTCCCTCCGTCTAGGTGTGTAGGTCATCTTACGAAAACCAAATAATCCCAAAACACTTAGGCACGGTGCATTAACTTCTACCTCGTTTCTTGTTTCTTGACATATCAACCAATAAGAGATAAAGAGTGTGCATGCTTTTAATGACTTGAGATATCAAACACGACGTGCAGTGGTTAGTTCATTGCATGAAATACTATTAATTAGCAAATAAAAATTAACATTTCTCGTTTTCTCCTCCTCCTTGGTCATGGTGCACAGCCTAAGATGACTTACTCACCTAGACGGATGGAGTAGTGCATGTGACATGCACTAACATTTCATTAGTTAAATTTATGATCAAAATTTGACACAGATTACAATGGGGACCAATAAAACAGGACGGAGGTAGTAGTTATGGGATTACTAATCTAGAAGCCTAAAAGAACTGGTCCCTGGTACTCCTACTAGTAGTAGTACTCAAGTTGGAATTCCAATTGCACGACACAAGTTGTTAGGCAAAAAATTCGATACAGGGTGTAGGAAGCGGTTTGGGAATTTGCATGCATTTCCGACCAGTGAGATACTCCGTACAAAGTACAACAGAGAAATAACCACAGAGAAGGAAGCTAAAAGTAAACAATCAAACGGGCATTTTTGCATTTGTTTTGCATTGAATCGTTTCACAAGCTTGACTAGTGCTGTTTTTCTACTTTTACAAAAAACCGCATCGTAATGTTAAAACGTGCATTTGCACATACATAAGTAATAGTAGTACTCCCTCCGTCTAGGTGTATAAGTCTTCCCTCCTTCTTGGTCACGGTGCACAACCAAAGATGACTTATTGACCTGGACGGAGGGAGTAGCATAGCCTGCAAGCATATATCGAGAGAGACGTGTAGTGCCATAGTATATAGTAAAGTTTGTGCTATGTGCATGTACTTGCAAAATGCATACGAATACATAAGGTTTCCAAACTTTCCCTTTTACATACTTAATTAAGGACGCTAAAAATTCCTGAACGTTCGGGATTTATCATTTGCATCCCAAAACTAATGAGATTGCCTTATGAAACAAAAATTATACTCCTCCTAAAAGCCACGATGCTCGCAGGAGCGCTTGCGGCACGCCACGAGTGCCCTGGTGCGCGGCCGTTTCCCAGCGTGCCGACACAATGCCTCTTCCTCAGCCTCGCAACTCGCGAGGTGCTGATTGGCGGATTGCCAGCGGGCGAGCGCGATCTCACCGGTGTGGTGATCCGACGCCAACAGGTACTCCTCCTCACTGGAAGCATGCACCCGGTCCACATACCGCCAAGCGTAGATGAGGCGCTTGGGCCCGACTGCATTTAGGGCATCGGCACGGGCGTCCTCCGCCACCCTCACGGCCCTCGCACGAGCCTTCTGCCAAAGAGCCAATTGCCTGACTCTCTCGGACGCGACATAGGCCTCCCAGGCAGCTTGTTCCGTGGTGCGCTTCTATTCCTCGGCCTTCTTCTCCGCCTCTATTTTGGCACGCTCTGCTGGAGGCAAAGCCTCCCACAAGGCGACATCCATTTCTTTCCAAAGCTCCTCAAGGCCGGGGGGCTCGGCAGGCGGCGCGGCGTTCTCCTCGTAGCGGGGAGCCGACGCGTCCTTCGACGCGCGTGCTGGCGAGATTGGGAACCGACGCGTCCACCTCGATGCGTCGCGGTGAGGAGCGGAACACCGACGCGTCCTCCTCGACTAGTGGCGGCGAGGAACGGAATGGCAATGCGTCACGTCGCAGCGAGGAGCGGAACACTGACGCGTCCTCCTCGACTAGTGGCGGCGAGGAACGGAACAGCGCCGCGTCGCATAGCGGTGAGGAGCGGAACACCGACGCGTCCTCCTTGACTAGTGGTGGCGAGGAACGGAATGGCGATGCATGGCTGTCCGCGCAGTGCAGCGAGGGGCTCCTAGGGCTTGGGAGGGGCGATGCCATGGTGGTCGATGTGAGAGGGAGGGGGAGGAGATAGCGATGAACGTGAACGTGAGGGGGAGGAGATAGCGATGTCGTGGGAGGCGCAATATTTATAGCAAGCAATGGCACACCTACGTAAGATATGGACTGAGCTGCACTGGCTTAACTGCAGGTCCAGTTGCATCACTGACATGTGGGCCAGACCCCTGTTGGGCCCATATATTAGTGACCTAATGCACCTGCAGTTAAGTAACAGCTACGTGGGAATATTTTTTGGAGTAAATTACGGGGGAGGGAAGGGGTGGAAATATTGCTGGTCACAACGGATTGGACGAGCGTGGGGGAGGAGAGTCATGCATGCAGATTTTTTCACACGGGGTGGAGTGGTGGGACCGCTGGAGGGAGAAGGAGAGTTTGGCAGGCATATTGTTTCCATACATGGAGAGGAAAAGATTTGGAGACGAACGGGCTTCCTGCAGGTATGGGGAACGGCGCATAATAAGTCATCTTGCATGCCGGGCTAGGTATAGTCTCAAGTCATTAAAAACATACACGCCCCACACATGTTCATATTTCAAGGTGCACTAAATTATTGCATGCGATGATTAAGGCCGGCCATAATGGTGGTATGTTAGCTGGTATCATGCACACGGGAATAGCAAACATGCTGATGTGTCAAAGAGTTAAAGAAGAGAGGGGGGTTAGAGTAACTAGTGTTCATGCATGCATTGGTAAACACATTTTTTTGTGAAGAACGACAACATTAGTTGAGTACTTTTGCAGACTTCAAAAACTATTCCACCGCCTCTACTATCTTGCTAAGAGTAGGTGAAAATTTTGAATCGAGCCCTTTAAACTAGAAGGGAGGTAGTGGTACTCTAATAGCTAACCTTGTTGTGATGACAAGATAGGACATGGCACACACCTGGACGGAGGAACTAGTCTGCATTGTGCATTTAAGTTTTGTCTAAAGTCAATGTACCTCTACTTTCACCAGACTTATAGAAAAATGTACTCCCTCCGTCTAGGGGTGTAAGTCATCTTACGAAAACCAAATAATCCCAAAACACTTAGGCGCGATGCATTAACTTCTACCTCGTTTCCTGTTTCTTGACATATCAACCAATAAGAGATGAGGGTGTGCATGCTTTTAATGACTTGAGACTATCAAACATGACATGCAGTGGTTAGTTCATTGCATGCAATACTATTAATTAGCAAATAAACATTACTGTCTCTCGTTTTCCCCTCCTCCTTGGTCACGGTGCACAGCCTAAGATGACTTACTCACCTAGACGGAGGGAGTATCAACATTCACAATGTCAAATCAATATTTTTACACTCATTATAAAACGTAGTTCTTATACTCATTATAATCAGTATTGTAGATATTGATATTTTTAGTATAAATTTGATCGTGGGATTTCATTGATGCATGTCAAAACGTGGAGGAAGCGGAGCTTAGGGCTTGCATTGCCGGTCTCTACATAGGTATTTCTCTTCATGGTCCTATAATTTTAGAGACTGATTGCACTTTTGTGGTAGCGTCTCTTGCATCGGGGGACTATGACAGGTCTGCTATGCGTGACCTGAAGATGAAAGTGTTGAGCATCTCGAAGTTGATCAACAATCTTCAATTGTCAAAGATTAGCCATTCGGCCAATAAGGTGGCACACTTAATCGCTAAGTATATCTTTGACAATAGATTAGATGGTATTCTTGTAAATAACGTACCGCCCTGTGTGGTGAATATTGTATCGAATGAGTGTACTGGTGTGGCTGGTTAATTAATATAAGGTGGTGTTCAAAAAAGGTATAAATTTGGTCAAACACTTTGCAAACGGTTGACGGGAGTAAAAAGGACCAGAGGGAGTATCATGCATGCGGAGTAGGCAAAAAAATTTGCTCATAGCCGTTCGAAGTCTCAAAGGGCACGACCGTGCGAGGGAGGCGAAGGTCGTGGGAGGCGTGACAGTTGATGGAATTAAGTGAAGTTACATCCACGCGCCGGCATGGCGTGCGAACAGGCAGAAGCTATACCGTCAGGCCTACAATATGGGTCTAGTGGACATGACATCTACTGGGTCCCGCATAGTTCTTGAGAACTCTTTGGGGGCTTGCAGCCGTTTATCCACTGGGAAAGCCAGCAACCCCACACCGTTTGCATGCCCTACTCGTCCCCGTCTTCTACCTTACAATAGTTCGCTCCCAGTCGTCCCGTCCTTTCACACTAGTTCGCTCCCAGTTTTTTTTTGCGGGGTACAACAGTTCAACTTCTCCTAACCCTCCTCCAAAATCCATGGCCTCCCAAATCTCCATGGTCGCCGCTGAGGACCAGGTTAGAGCCATCACCGGCGATCAGTTCATCGTCATCTACACATGTGGATCCGCGACGGTGAAAGCATGGCTTGCTCGCTTCCTACGCATGTTCAACAGTTCAACGGATGAGTGGGTCGCTGGGCTAGATGTTGAGTACACCACAGTGCTGGGACGAGAGAAGGATCTAAAGGACGAAGAGAGGAAGAAGCCCGCCGTGATCCAGGTTTGCATACATAATGTTTGCTTGGTCTACCACATATGCCATGCCGACGTTGAGTGCCCGAATTTTAAGAACTTCCTCAAGGACAAAAGAGTGAAATTCGTTACTGTAGGCTTTAAGAACGACAGGGATGTCCTGCGTCAGATAGGTCTCGTTGTAGGCCAGCCCTTCAATCTCCAGAAGGCAAGCCTGGTGTCCTCCTCTCAACCTTTAATGCTGACCCTGGCAGCAGCCATGATTGATACTTCGTACGCTAAACTGAAGAAACCTCATCACGAGTTTCATCATGCATGGGAGTCGAAGACATTAGATGAAGATCACATCATGTACGCAGCAATGGATTCCTACCTTTGTTTAAATATCTACAAGGGTTGGATGAAGAAGCAGAGCCCAGTGTCCGGTTCAAGCAAAGAAGCGTCGGCGAAGAGGAAGAGGAAGAGGGACGAGGACGAAGTCGAGGACGTGGACTCGGACTCCGAGTAGGTGGCAGTGCCATCGCTCATGCTGGTTCTACTGCAGTGTCAAGCGGACTAGTTGCTTAGTTTATTTTCAAGGGTGTGTTGTGCTGAGGCCCCAGCGGAACTATGTTTATGTTCTTTCTCGTTATTTGAACTCTTTAGTACGTACAATAGTACTAGTACTATCTCTTACTACTATTCTTCTTGCATTTGGTACTACTGCTCGTATCTTCGTGTTCCTACTGTACTTAATATGTTTGTACTAGTAGTATAATTTGGGTCAGTCGATTTGTGAAAGAAGTTCGACGGAGCGAAGGAAGAAGACAACAGAAGAGGTGGAAGAAGCCCTTCTAGCCATCCATGTTGCATCAAACGGCTCACATGAGTCGACTGACCCAAATTGCTCCTTCAGATTGCAGGATCCACATGGCATTCAAGGTCTCGAAGGTAGATTCCGCATCCACACCCGGTTTGCGGGCTCGACACGCTCATGAACGGCTTCCGCCGCGACAACCACCATGTGCGCCTCCTCCGTGCGGGCGGAGACGACAATGACACGTTAGTTCCTCCTCGCCGGCGTGCTGGAGCATGCGCTCGTCCTCCTCTTCGTACGCTCCGTGCATAGACGCGGCTCCACCAGCTGCTCGCATGCTTGGCAGCGCGGCGGCATCGCGAGGAGATACTGCAGACGGCATGAGTGGGCGAGCCTTCGGCTTCATGGCACAGGGATGGCAGTTACACGGCGGTGATGGGCGAGAAATTGTTGGCCGGAGCAGGCGGGCGCCGGCATGCGCAACGGCGGCGGCATATTGATGAGTGCACGCGTGGGAGCTTACTTTAGTTTTATATAAGGTTGGTCAAACTTAAAATAAAACCGTACTAGTACACGTAAACATTAGACTTAGGCAGCGCTTTTATTAGTTAGTACCACAGCCACGATACAGAATCCTGTGCAAGCGCGTGAACCGCAGCCGCGCGGTCGATCGAACGGTGCGTCACCGTGTCGCGCTCGAAGGACATCCACCAAACCTTTTTGTGTGTGCGAAAACAATCCTCGAATATTACTCAACTTTTTTTCCTGGGAAAGTTCTTGATGCTGCAATATTTCCATATATTTGAATTTAGCTCCAGTTCGTGTTTATTTGGATTTGGAGGTTTTAGGCGCGCCCTAGTTATTTTAATACTGATTTTGTGTATGTGACTGAGAGAGAACGTGTGTATGTGTCCATATGTGTGTTGTGGCGGAAGGGCAATGTGGAGACGGTGTGCGTGTGATACAGACATAGAGAGGTGTGAATGTGCAAATGATCATGCATGAGTGAGACATAGACAGATGCTAATATGTTGTGTATACATGAGAGAACGGTCTTCTAGTTTACTTGTGTGTGTGTGTGAGAGAGAGAGAGAGAGAGGAGCATCCATAACACAACAACCACCTCTCTCGATTCGTCCGTCCTTTGCACGATCGCATGCAACACATGCATCAACGTGCACATTTTGACACCCTCACCCGGCCCCTGCCCACCTCAAGGCCCGCACAATCTCTTCGTAAATACCCATTTCTCTCCTTAGGTTTGTTTTCTCTCAATATCTGACACACACACACACACACACACACACACACAGAGAGAGAGAGAGAGAGACGCAGCACAACACACACACACCCTCCCCCGAGCACACAATTCATCCCCATCCAAGGTTATACGGCGACCACTCTCGCTTGTGCTTCTTTGCACCCCAACATGCACAACACCTCAATCTTCAAAGAGGGCATCGAGCAGATCGAAGACGTCAACCACACCGCGCTAGAGAATGCGGGGTCATTTGGAAGCAGGGTGATGTGACGACGGCTGACTGACTCCTCCCCCCACCTCT
>NC_041389.1:48525521-48559756 GCF_002162155.2 Triticum dicoccoides
CTCTCTCTCTCTCTCTCTCTCTCTCTCTCTCTCTCTCTCTCTTGCACAAAATTACCAATCCCTCTCTCCCCCGCCGGGCCATACCTGAGAAAAGGGAGGCCCGGTGCGAAATCAAATTATGGGCCCTTGGCATTTTTTCCTTTTCTTAACTTTTCCATCTCATGACTCATAGTTCCTTTTTTTGACATCATGACTCGTAGTTCCTAATTCTTCTGAAGAAACTGAAGAAGGTAAAACTAAGAGACAAACATCCAATGTTAAAAATTGGACATATACAGATAAAGAGGATTGAAGCTACCTTAGCCTTCAATTGCAGTCAGGCTCCAATTGATGCTGATGCACATAAGTTGCAGCGCTGGCAACAGGCAGCTAAGTGGTCGAGAGAAACACTGATATGCAACCCTACCGATTTGAGATCTGAGAAGAATAGAACAAATAAAAAAATGGGGATTGAGAGTGGAACTTTACCTATTCAATGTTCATCGCAATGGGTTATTTGTGGAAATAGCACAGAATTAGCAGATGGGGATTGGGAGTGGAACGTTACCTATTGGAAGTTCATCACAATGGATTATCTTGTGGTAAATGCGAAAAAGAAGAAGATGGGGGATTCAGAGTGGAACCTTAGCAAGGGAATAATGTTGATGAGGATTTAGGAATTAGGAGTAAACTAAGGATCAAGGAGTGAAGATTGATGAGGAGTAAGAAGCCGAAGAGTAGATAGAGAACCATGCGTGAGAAGCTCATTTTTTTATGGAAAAAGGAGCCATGCGTTGAGGAGAGGTTGGGTAATTTCTTCATGCAGGTTCCCATGTAGTAGTATTGGCTGAGTTAATTAAGCGCCAGGTTCCCATGCGTGAGGAGAGGCTAGTACGTTCCTGCCTTGATTATTTCAACCGTCCATGGTAATAAGTGTACCTACCTCCTACTAACCCCAGCAATTAACTAATACTCTCGCTGATTTGGGGGCCCCGCTGACTTTGGGGCCCTGTGCAGGCGCACACGCTGCACATGCGCCTGGTATGGGCCTGCTCCCCCGCACAAAATTGTCAATCCCTCAACCCACAAGATCCTTCCCCTCTCGTCCATGTTTTTCCAGCTCTCTCATCAAACATGTTGTCTCTTCTCCTTCCACGTATACAGAATACGGATGCACACACATCTCACGTATAATACATGTCTCCATCTTTCTCACAGACCTAACTTCTTCCTCTCTCTTTCTCTCTCTCTCTATCTCTCTCTCTATGTCTTGTTAGGTTTGTCTCCTACTCTCTCATCCACATACATACAATCTTTCCCGCCCCATCTGCTCCATCTTCAAAAGCTCTCTCTGCACGTTTCATTCACACATTGGGATATGTCAAAATGTTGCTTCTATAATGGCTGATGTAGAGTTATGCATGGTTGTTTTTGTTGCATCCTACAAAGTAATAACTATGAAATGCATTTAGATTCTCATTTGACTGGGATTATGTGAGTTTGACCATGTTGTGAAGTACTATAGACCTTGTATACATCTTGGGATTCGACAATTATTGTAACTATTGAATTGTATAGACCATTACATTCGTAGTCAATAGCCTAATATATTTATTTCACAATCTCAACAAATGATTAGTTCACTACAAACTAAGAAAACAAATGTGTACTCCCTCCGTTTTTATTTAAGTCCGCGTATTAGCATTGGTCAAAGTCAAGTTTTGTAAACTCTCAGAAAGCTTATAACAAAAAATATTAACATATACAATAACAAATAAATACCATTAGATTCATTATTGAATGTACTTTCACATCATACATATTTGTTATGGTAAATGTTTATATTTTTCTATAAACTTGGTCAAACTTTAGGAAGTTTGACTTCGGTCAAACCTAATATGCAGAGTTTACTACTACTACTACTCGCTAGTTGCTTAGCCGAATCACTCAACACGCCACACGAGGAGTCCAGTGTCACAAAATTTTGAGGTCAGCGGGAAAATCTCCCGCGACCCTGATTCGAGCAGTGGAAAGTTACCATCATAGCCTTCGGAATAGGCCTACGGATGATGCTTGGTAGGGGGCTATTTTCATAACTTCAGGTTCACCCTACCCAGCCAACCCCACCCCCGCACCCAGAGTGGTACACGTGAATACTCCCCATTTTCTATCCCCATCGCAAAATAGACTTCTCCACAGCACCGCAGCCTTCGTGCTCCCCCCTTTACATCGGCGCACTCGTCCACCACAGCGCATCTGCCTCATCGACGACCTCGTACACCGCACTGGAGCCGGTCCACCGTCGTCGTCATACACGGAGCCTCTTCCCCGGCATCGTCTTCCACGGTCTCGGATCTGCTTCCCGGAAGCCGACGCCAAGCACAGAAGTACCACCGTCGTGGACAATGAACTGACTCCCGTTGCCGACCATGACTCACAGAGGCCGCCGCGACCATCGTTCTCCTCCTCGATTAGTCATGTGTGTATTGAATCACTTAGCAGTACATGTGCAGTTCCAATTTTGTTCATACCTACCCTTCAAATTTCCTGAGTGCTATTGTTCCCGTAAAATTAATTGGTTATAGCCTCCATTGTCCAACAGAATATAAGCTTGTAATTGTGCGTCGCTCCTATATCGCGCTGTGCTTGGTGATAACCCACAAGTGTAGGGGATCACAACAGCTTTTGAGGGTGAAGTGCAACCCAAATTTATTGATTCGACACAAGGGGAGCCAAAGAATATTCTTGAGTATTAGCAATTGAGTTGTCAATTCAACCACAGCTGGATAACTTAGTATCTGCAGCAAAGTGTTTAGTAGCAAAAGTGGTATGATAATAATAGTGACGGTAGCAGCAGTAAAGGTAAATGTTTTTGGGTTTTTGTAGTAGTTGTAACAGTAACAACGGAAAAGTAAATAAGCGAAGAACAATATGTGAAAAGCTTGTAGGCAATGGATCAGTGATGGATAATTATGTCGGATGCAATTCCTCATGCAATAGTTATAACATAGGGTGATATAGAACTAGCTCCAATTCATCAATGTAATGTAGGCATGTATTCCATAAATAGTCATACGTGCTTATGGAAAAGAACTTGCATGACATCTTTTGTCCTACCCTCCCGTGTTCAGCGGGGTCCTTACGGAAACTAAGGGATATTAAGGCCTCCTTTTAATAGAGAAACGGACCAAAGCATTAACACATAGTGAATACATGAACTCATCAAACTACGGTCATCATCGAGAAGTATCCTGATTATTGTCACTTCGGGGTTGTCGGATCATAACACATAATAGGTGACTATAAACTTGCAAGATAGGATCAAGAACACACATATATTCATGAAAACATAATAGGTTCAGATCTGAAATCATGGCACTCAGGCCCTAGTGACAAGCATTAAGCATAGCAAAGTCATAGCAACATCAATCTCAGAACATACTGGATACTAGGGATCAAACCCTATAAAAACTAACTTGATTACATGGTAAATCTCATCCAACCCATCACCGTCCAGCAAGCCTACAATGGAATTACTCACGCACGGCGATGAGCATCATGAAATTGGAGATGGAGGATGGTTGATTATGACGACGGCGACGAATCCCCCTCTCCGGAGCCCCGAACGGACTCCAGATTAGCCCTCCCGAGAGAGATTAGGGCTTGGCGGCGGCTCCGTGTCGTGAAATGCGATGAAACTTTCTCCTTGGTTTTTTTCTCCTCGAGACGATATATATGGAGTTGGAGTTGAGGTCGGAGGAGGTCCAGGGGGCCCACGAGATAGGAGGGGGCGCCCTAGGGGGGGCGCCCCCCTATCTCGTGGATAGCCCGTGGGCCCCCTGACCTTGATTCTTTCGCCAAAAAATCTTATTAATTCTGAAAAGTGCCTCCGTGGATTTCCAGGACATTCCGAGAACTTTTCTTTTCTACACATAAAACAAGATCATGGCAGTTCTGCTGAAAACAGCGTCAGTCCGGGTTAGTTTCATTCAAATCATGCAAGTTAGAGTCCAAAACAAGGGCAAAAGTGTTTGGAAAAGTAGATACGTTGGAGACGTATCACTTGGGTAGGTTTTTCATCTGCAACCAGTAGTGTGGCAAATCATGGAAAGGTTTTTAGAACTAGCAAGATGCCCATGCATTGCACGCATCAAGATGCATTTGTATGATTAGTTTATCTTGTGGGAGAAAAGAATGAACGAGCGAAGGCCTTATTTGCAAATCTGGAGAGGGGTGTGGGTATCTTTTTGCAAAATTCACTTTTGTTTCCTTCCTATCTGTCAGATATAAATCGGACGGCCTATATTGCAAGAAAAAAAGTAAACAGAAAAAAATTAGACTGTAGAGAAGTAGAGATAAATATTAAATATTAAATATTAAATAAATATAACAGTAGAGAAGAGAGTAGAGATAGCAGAGACATCGGGAAATGATCGCGCGCGCGCAGGAAAAAACGGTCGGGCGTCCGCTAGTTTTGGCGCGCGGCGTCCGGCGCGCTTTATAAAATCCAACGCCCTCCCACCGCTCTATGCCTTGCCACCGCTCTCTTCCCGCTCTGTGCCTCACCACCGCTATCTCCCTGCTCTTTTTATCCTCGCCGCCGCCGTGCCACCATGCCGCCGCGTCGCCGGGAAACTTGGGGATACCGCGGCGTCCGCGCGCGCCCCTCCGGTGGCTTCTCCGCCGAGATCCGGTTCCACGGGATGCGCCTCGGCCTCGGCAATTTTGACACCGCCAACGAGGCTGCCCGCGCGTACGACGCGGCGGCGTGGCGCCTCTGGTGGCCTCATAGAACATTGAACTTCCCCAACGTGCCGACGCGGGAGTGGGCGCAGGAGCTCGCACCTCTGCCGCGGCTTAGCACCGACGAGGATCGTCACGACAACTGGAGGCGGGAGCACCATCTCTGCATCGCCTAGATGGACGAGGAAGCCATGGCGCTGTGGCGCCAACACTTCCTGTAGGACATCATCAACGAGCGCGAGTTCTACGCGCAAAGGAGGGAGGAGAGGGATAAGAGGAGGGCGGAGCGAGCCGCATATCGCGAGGACAAGCGTAGGCGAAAGCGGACGCTCAATTCAACATGAGGCTAGGAGCAGCTCGCCCTAGGAATCCGACGACGATCGGTATCTTCAAGAGCCTACATTCAGACGTCGGAGGAGGACATCACCGAGGAGGAGTCGCGCGACGAGGAGTAGTTGAATTATCTTTTTTTATCTATCTATGCTGAGAACTATCCTCTACTCTCTAGTCTCTACTTCTCGATCTCAGCACTATAAACGCTTTTTTAAAGCGCCGCGCGTTACGATTCTGTTGGAGATGCTCTAACATGCCAGACGAGTGCTTTAATGTTGCCCACAAGATGCGCGAGTATTACTAGTAGTATATTTTTCTTGCCATCTTGAGATTTTAAAACCACGAGTGCGAACATGTAGAGGAGCAATGAAGACCAAACACGGGATATTCGGGACATCTTCAAGGAGCGTGGCAAGTTAAAGAGGAGCTACACCGAACCAGTAAAACGAGCTTTGGTAAGTAACACCCTTTCAATTACTTTCGTTTAGCCTCGTGTTCTTCGATGTGTATATGTTGTAGTTTCTGTTTCTCTTAAGCGTGATGTTCTTCGATGTGTAATAAGAAGAGTCTTAATCGTCCTAATGCTTTCGTTTTTAGCTTGATGTAGGAAGTGGGTGTTCTCACCTTGTAGTCTGTTTTTATAAATTTTTTTCCTTTTGAATTCACTTCCCCGAGTTCTGTTTATCTGGCTTCTACTAAATGGATCTAGGTTGCTCTAAGTATTGATCTAAAAAAGAAGTAACTTCATGTCAGGATGCAGTTTTTGCGAGGAGGGAAGTATGGTCAACCTCGAGATCATGTTTCCAAAATGAGGCTGGATTACACACAAGGTGCCAGTTCCCTAATGATGCTGGATTAGACACAAGGTGCAAATTCCCAGATGATGCTGGATTACACACAAGCCAGGTGGAGTCGTCAGTTGTTTGTGTCCTTGTGGCATTAGTAAAGGATGAAAGAAAGCATGCAGCAGCCCTTGAGAATGTAGCTGAGTTCCTGAAGAAGCGAAAAGAGCAATCAGATGCTCTCTTCACCCAAGCCAAAGAAGAGATGGAAGACGCCAGAAATAAGCTAGCAGAGGCAGAGCAGGCTAGGTGTCTCCTGCTATCTAAAACTGTTGTCAATACAAAATTTCCTTCATAATAGCTAGGTTCAAATGTTTATCCAGTCAGCATGCCTGTTGTGATGTCCGTGCATCTACTGATGTGGCACAAAATGTTTTTTTGGGTCATGTAATAACAACAATAACAGACGAAGCATTGGACATGGTATAGTTCACGCGCAAGCCCAACATTCCAAGTTCAACTTCCACATCAAACTCATGTTCACAGATATCTGCACATTCATACATAATGTCCACAACCATGATTCACTTCAAAGCCAAAAAAATGTGAGGAGAGTTATAAATAAAGAAAAACCTCTACTAGTTCCTGCTACCAGTGCGAGCACAACAAGTCAAGACCATGCGTAAATTAATTATATTTTAGTCATTTTTTGTGTTCTAAAATGCATGCCGGCTCGCGGAAGGACGTTTGCTGGCACAAGCTGGTTGCACGCGGCGAGGAGGCGTGCTCAGCCAGGCCTGTAGCGAGTGCGGCCCTCTTGGCTGGCGCGCCGGTTCAATGCCTGCGCTATGAGAGGTCGCGTCCATGTCACAGCAATCACTCCATCCAGTCCTTTTTTGTTTGGGTACAACAAAATCTCATTTTCCATTCACATTTTACAAGTAAAATTCGTGGACAAACTTTGACCCAAAGTACGATGGGGACTAGTAAACCAGAATGGAGGTAGTAGTTTTTTTAATCAAAGAAGAGTTTCCCCTTCCGATTTTCATTACTGAAAACCAGCATCTAAATCTAAACCTCAGTATTTGCCCTAGAACTACCAGGTTCAATATCTCGCAACCTAAACCCATACAACCATACGCCAAGGAGGTACGTAGTACTATGAATTCCATTTTTGCTCCATACCAATCGATTTAAAAACTAGTTACTACTTATAACGCGCCATTGAAAATCAGAACTCTTAACTCCGCTAAAAACGATATTTTAAACGTGCCTACTCGATCTGTGGCAACTGGCAAGCCACCGCGCTCCAAGTCGTTCACCTGTGGTCCTGACCATCAACTCCTATGGATCAAATTATCACGCGAGCTGACTGTTCCTAGAAAGGTGCCCCACCACGTAGCCGGTACCCGCGAATGCAGCAATCATGCACCTAGGGTTTTAGGGTTTATTTGTTAACGTCGCCTTTACGTAACACTCATGTGTGCGAGAGAGCGAGAGGCCGACTGCGTGCGTGCGCCTCTTCTCTTCGTAAATGTACTCCACCATTTGTCTGGTGTCCAAAAAATTATAATAACTACTAGCAATGTGCCAATGCGTTGCCACACGATCAAAGTAGATTAATACATATTCACCGATTTGATAGAAAAAAGTCTAGTTTTGAAATACGTATATCACTAAAAATATGTTATGTTTCACTCAAAATATATTCCTTTGGCGGTTTTGATGAGATAAGGGAGGAATGTTGTTGGTTTCAAGATTCGAGAAGTGGTATATGTCTAATATCTACTCTTACTAGCAAGATGCTCGTGCGTTGCACGGAACATCAAGATCTTGTGGGAGAAAAGGATGAACAAGGGAAGGCCTTATCTGCAAATGTGATGAAGAGTGCGGGTAAATTGCCATATTTTCCTTCCTATCCGTCAGATATAAATCGGACGACCTACATTGCAGGATGGCAGGCCCACCATCATCACCAACTCTATTTTTTATCCCTACTCTTATAAAAAAGCATTGTCGGTGATGATCGTGTGCCTGCCATCCTGCAATATAGGCCGCCCGATCTATATCTGATGGATAGGAAGGAAACTATGGCAATTTTGCAAAAAGATACCCACACCCCTCTCCACATTTGCAAATAAGGCCTTCCCTCGTTCATCCTTTGCCCCCACAAGATAAACTACTCATACAAATGCATCTTGATGTTCCGTGCAACGCATGGGCATCTTGCTAGTTGTTGCAAAAAGCCCATGTGTGTGTGAGAGAGAGGGAGAGTGGAGGAGGATGGACTGCATGTGTGACAAAAACACAAGGAGTGTGTGTGCGATAGGTATCAGCTTAAAATGAGGCGATAGTGTGTGTGTGTGCACGATCGAGAGGGCGTGTCTTAAGAAGGGAAGAAAAATCTACATTGATACAAGGAGTGGGAGAGAGACATGTATGCGATAGTGGAAGCACGAGTGTGCAGGTGTATAAACCTATCTAGAGGCTAGCTAGTCGATAAATGTTTGTGAGAGAAATACGAGTCGGGGTGCGAAAGTGAGAGTTTTGTGTGAGAGAGAGAGAGACGGTAGTCGAGAAGGGGAGTGGAAGCAGGAGTTGTGTGTGTGTGTCTGTGAGAGAGAGGGGGGGTTGTCTGATCGGTAAACAAATGAATAATGTCAGTCTGGGATGGAGACGAAAAGGAGACCGCAACAAATATTGTGTCTACAGGAGAGAGAGAGAGAGAGAGAGATAGAGAGTAATTTTAGTGGTATGGGTCATATGTAGAGACATATAGGGTGTGTGAGAGAATCCCATAGAGAGAAAGACAAAGTGAAAGACGAGTGGTGACTGTGTGTCTGGCGGTGAAAAAGAAAGCTTAGGTACCGAGTGATACCAGAGAACAGTAGAGACGTGAGAGATAATGAAAACCGTGTAATGTATAATGATAGGGAGAGTGTGACACTTCTCAAGGGAGACATCGAGAGACCATGTTTGCGAGGATAGGAGAAACATGAAGTGAGCGTGCGGGTGAGCTGGAGAAAAGAGAGTGATAGCTACCTGAAGGAGCATGCACGCGAGAGAGATGGGCGTGAAAGGAGTGAACAAACAAGGGATTCAAATATTTGAATTCGAGATGATGATACATGTAATCCATACTCATACGAATTCACGCACATCTATGTTATTTAATATGTAGATATTACTGATCCATACATTTGAGTAGAACATAATTTGGTTAAATTTTTTCAAATTCAACCTTAAGATTTTGAGATCGTTGTATTTGTAAATCATATTATACATATAAAGGAGCAGAATTCTTTGTTGTGCTTTTGAAAGTATATATAAAAAATGATGTATATAGAATGTAATTCCAATTGAAAATGGATCCCGCCCGGAAAAAAATAGAATACAAATGGGATTCGAATTGAGTTGGCACGGTAAACGTGCATTGTGCAAAATTTGGATGAAGCGGGGAAAGTCGCAGTAACCGCCCGAAACCAAAATCTGCAAGATGGAAATTACTACTGCCTATCCCTGCCACGCAAAGCCTATCTGCTGGATTTCTATAGGTTTCGATAGGGGTAGGTTTGTAATTTCACCCAAACGTGACGTAACCGCCTCTCACCCGCATTCATACACGGTGGGTGCCAAAACACAGTGTGTCCTCGGCCGAAATCGACTCCCTCCCTGATTCATATTCATACACGGTGGGCGCCAAAAACAAACTCTTGTCAGCAAATATTCGGTGTATGCAAGATTACCGTCCTATCCCCAACCGACTAATGTTGTTGTGATGTAGTAGAAATTTGAAACGGGGGCTAAGTTTGTAAATTTCCTGGCATTTGAGACAAGAGCGCCCTGAATACATGGTTCCCCCCTTCCTCTCTACCTCCCTTTTCCCCATTCATACTCCGTGGGCGCCAAAACACCCTCTCCACCCCACCCTCCTCCGTCCACCGCCGTCCGCCACCCCATCCACCACCGTCCTCCTGCACCATGCCAGAGTTGAGACCCCGATGTTGCCGTCCATTACAAGAGATCGACCTCTCTCATCCATGGCTTCGGACCGGGATCCTTGCATCACGTCCTCTCGCTTCATCCCCGCCGTCGTCCACCTTGTCAGCGCCGCTTCTACGACCTTCTCGTCCACCGCGCCCCGCCGCCACCATCTACCCTCCTAGATCTGGTTCCACGCCGCCGACAGCCATCGCTACCGCAGCACCGTCAAATTCTCAGGAGATGCGTACATGGCGCCGCAACAAAGGTGGTACTCTTTCGTATCTGCTCAACTTATTTATCGCAGCAAGAAAATAGATCGCCACTGCTTTACTCTGATGTCTTATCTTGGTTGCGAAGTTGCCTTTGTCCGGTTTGCATCTTCAGATCCGTCATGGCACGCTCAACACTATACTCCCAATGCTTATGGTTTTCCCCTTTTATATTCCACACTAATTAAATCACAGTAGACTAAATTTCAAAATTGGGTCAGTCGATTTTTCAGAGCTCGCCGAAGTTCACCGGTGCGAACGAAGGGGCTCGGGTGGTTGTGGGGCCTCGCCGAACAAAGAAAACTCGACGAGAGTGGGGGTTGGGGCGAGGGTGGGGGTGGGGTGGCGGAGGAACACAGGAGGTGGGGGCGGTGGTCCGACCGGCGGCCCGTGCGGTGTTCTGTATGGGAAGAATCAGAGACGAGGAAGAAGATGGGTTAGGAGACGTAGGATCTTGATCCAACCGCCTGAAATGGTCGAGATACAGCTGGGGGTTGCATTCTTAATGCGCTCTGGTTCATCATGTGTGGGCACTGCGCAACCAACATTTTATTATCCAAAATCTGCTTGCTCTTCTTTACCATGTTCCTCTTCCGTTCTTCTTTAATATGTACTCTCTCCGTTCCTAAATACAAGTCTTTGTATAGATTCCACCATGGAATACACATGGAGCAAAATGAGTGAATCTACACTCTAAAATGTATCTGGATACATCTGTATGTGATCCACAATGAAAATCTCTACCAAGACTTATATTTTGGAACGGAGGGAGTATGATAGTAGTGCAGTATGTTCCTTGTACTGAAGATGAGCAGGGACATTTGCAGTGTAGAGGTCTATATGGTCGGTTGTGATGGACACTTTGAGACTCTTTGATTCGTAGGATTTTGTAAACATAGGAATAGGATTTGTAGTCACCTGCCCACTTGAATCCTATAAGAATAGCAAGGAAATGCGGGGAGCTGTGTCGCCTTTGAGAGTTACACTGATATTAACAGTACCGCACCTTCAGTTGAACAGAACTGGTATCCGAAGCCTTTCTAGCCATACTGGCAGTACTAGCGCATGTATTCCAGCAAGTCCCACTTTGCTGATTTTACTCTGATGCTTACGGTTTTCTCCGTTATATCTACACTATATCTGTGTAGCTGCTTTGTGTCGCACTAGCAGCAGTGCACTCTTGAAGCTGAACACTGCAATGACTTACAAAAGTGGCACCAAGACATTGAGTGCCATTCTGGATGCAATGAAACTCATACGCTCCCCACCTATTGATTCTTGTTCAAAATATGATACTAATGACTATTCTAACCTCGAGGATGTTGGGGAACGTAGTAATTTCAAAAAATTTCCTACGCACACGCAAGGTAATGGTGATGCATAGCAACGAGAGGGGAGAGTAATTTCCACGTACCCTCGTAGACTGTAAGCGGAAGCGTTATGACAACGCGGTTAATGTAGTCGTACGTCTTCACGATCCGACCGATCCAAGTACCGAACGTACGGCACCTCCGAGTTCAGCACACGTTCAGCTCGATGACGATCACCGGACTCCGATCCAGCAAAGTGTCGGGGATGAGTTCCGTCAGCACGACGGCGTGGTGACGATGATGATGTTCTACCGGCGCAGGGCTTCACCTAAACTCCGCGACGATATGACCGAGGTGGAATATGGTGGAGGGGGGCACCGCACACGGCTAAGGAACGATCACGTAGATCAACTTGTGTGTCATGGGGTGCCCCCTGCCCTCGTATATAAAGGATCAAGGGGGGAGGCCGGCCCTAGGAGGGGGCGCGCCAAGTGTGGAGTCCTACTAGGACTCCCTAGTCCTAGTAGGATTCCACCTCCCTTGTTGGAGTAGGAGAGGGGGAAAGAGGGGGAGAGGAAGAAGGAAAGGGGGGCTGCGCCCCTTGTCCAATTCGGACCAGAGGGGGGGCGCAGGCCTTCTTCCTTTTGGCCTCTCTCCTCTATTCCCGTATGGCGCAATAAGGCCCATATACTCCCCAGCGAATTCCCGTAACTCTCCGGTACTCCGAAAAATACCCGAATCACTCGGAACCTTTTCGAACTCCGAATATAGTCGTCCAATATATCGATCTTTACATCTCGACCATTTCGAGACTCCTCGTCATGTCCTCGATCTCATCCGGGACTCCGAACTCCTTCGGTACATCAAAACTCATAAACTCATAATATAACTGTCATCGAAACCTTAAGCGTGTGGACCCTACGGGTTCGAGAACTATGTAGACATGACCTAGAACTATTCTTGGTCAATAACCAATAGCGGAACCTGGATGCCCATATTGGCTCCTACATATTCTATGAAGATCTTTATCGGTCAAACCGCATAACAACATACTTTGTTCCCTTTGTCATCGGTATGTTACTTGCCCGAGATTCGATCGTCGGTATCCAATACCTAGTTCAATCTCGTTACTGGCAAGTCTCTTTACTCGTTACGTAATGCATCATTCTGTAACTAACTCATTAGCTACATTGCTTGCAAGGCTTATAGTGATGTGCATTACCGAGAGGGCCCAGAGATACCTCTCCGACAATCGGAGTGACAAAACCTAATCTCGAAATACGCCAATCCAACATGTACCTTTGGAGACACCTGTAATACTCCTTTATAATCACCCAGTTACGTTGTGACGTTTGGTAGCACCCAAAGTGTTCCTCCGGCAAACGGGAGTTGCATAATCTCATAGTTACAGGAACATGTATAAGTCATGAAGAAAGCAATAGAAACATACTAAACGATCAAGTGCTAGGCTAACGGAATGGGTCATGTCAATCACATCATTCTCCTAATGATGTGATCCCGTTAATCAAATGACAACTCATGTCTATGGCTAGGAAACTTAACCATCTTTGATTCACGAGCTAGTCAAGTAGAGGCATACTAGTGACACTATGTTTGTCTATGTATTCGCACATGTATTATGTTTCCGGTTAATACAATTCTAGCATGAATAATAAATATTTATCATGAAATAAGGAAATAAATAATAACTTTATTATTGCCTCTAGGGCATATTTCCTTCAGTCTCCCACTTGCACTAGAGTCAATAATCTAGTTCACATCGCCATGTGATTTAATACCAATATTCATATCTGTATATGATTAACACCCATAGTTCACATCTTCATGTGACCAACACCCAAAGGGTTTACTAGAGTCAATATTCTAGTTCACATTGCTATGTGATTAACACCCAAAGAGTACAAAGGTATGATCATGTTTTGCTCGTGAGAGAAGCTTAGTCAATGGTTCTGTCACATTCAGAGCCGCATGTATTTTGCAAATATTCTATGTGTACAATGCTCTGCATGGAGCTACTCTAGCTAATTGCTCCCACTTTCAGTATGTATCCAGATTGAGACTTAGAGTCATCTGGATCGGTGTGAAAGCTTGCACCGATGCAACTCTTTACGACGGGCTCTTTTATCACCTCCATAATCGAGAAATATTTCCTTAGTCCTCACTAAGGATATTCTTGACCAATGTCCAGTGATCTACTCCTAGATCGCTATTGTACTCCCTTGCCAAATAAAGAGCAAGGTATACAATAGGTCTGGTACATAGCATAGCATACTTTATAGAACCTATGACTGAGGCATAGGGAATGACTTTTCATTCTCTTTCTATTTTCTGTCATGGTCGGGTCTTGAGTCTTACTCAACTTCACACCTTTGCATCACAGGCAAGAACTCCTTCTTTGACTATTCTATTTTGAACTATTTCAAAATTTTATCAAGGTATGTACTCATTGAAAAGTCTTATCAAGCGTCTTGATCTATCTATATAGATCTTGATGCTCAATGTGTAAGCAGCTTCACTGAGGTCTTTCTTTGAAAAACTCTTATTCAAGTATCCTTTCATGCTATCCAGAATTTCTATATCATTTCCAATCAACAATATGTCATCCACATATAATATTAGAAATGCTACAGAGCTCCCACTCACTTTCTTGTAAATACAGGCCTTTCCAAAAGTCTGTATAAAACCATATGCTTTGATCAACTCATCAAAGCGTATATTCCAACTCCGAGATGCTTACACCAGTCCATTGATGGATCGCTGGAGCTTGCACGTTTTGTTAGCACCTTTCGGATCGACAAAACCTTCTAGTTGTATCATATACAACTCTTCTTTAAGAAAACCATTAAGGAATGCAGTTTTGACATCCTTTTGCCAGATTTCATAAAATGTGGCAATTGCTAACATGATTCTGACAGACTTAAGCATTGATACGAGTGAGAAAATCTCATCGTATTCAACACCTTGAACTTGTCGAAAAACTTTCGCAACAAGTCGAGCTTAGTAGATAGTAACACTACTATTAGTGTCCGTCTTCCTCTTGAAGATCCATTTTTTAACATGGCTTGCTGATCATCGAGCAAGTCAATCAAAGTCCATACTTTGTTCTCATACATGGATCATATCTCAGATTTTATGGCCTCAAGCCATTTCGTGGAATCTGGGCTCATCATCGCTTCCTCATAGTTCGTAGGTTCATCATGGTCTAGTAACATGACTTCCAGAACATGATTACCGTACCACTCTGGTGCGGATCTTATTCTGGTAGACCTACGAGGTTTTTGTAGTAACTTGATCTGAAGTTTCATGATCATCATCATTAGCTTCCTCACTAATTGGTGTAGGAATCACTGGAACTGATTTCTGTGATGAACTACTTTCCAATTCGGGAGAAGGTACAAATTACCTTATCAAGCTCTTACTTTCCTCTCTCTCACTTCTTTCGAGAGAAACTTCTTCTCTAGAAAGGATCCATCTTAGCAACGAATAACTTGCCTTAGGATCTGTGATAGAAGGTGTACCCAATAGTTACCTTTGGGTATTCTATGAAGACGCACTTCTCCGATTTGGGTTCGAGCTTATCAGGTTGAAACTTTTTCACCTAAGCATCGCAGCCCCAAACTTTAAGAAACGACAACTTTGGTTTCTTGCCAAACCATAGTTCATAAGGCGTCGTCTCAAAGGATTTTGATGGTGCCCTATTTAAAGTGAATAAAACTGTCTCTAATGCATAACCCCAAAACTATAGTGGTAAACCGATAAGAGAGATCATAGATTGCACTATATCCAATAAAGTATGGTTATGACGTTCGGACACACCATTAAGCTGAGGTGTTCCAGGTGGCATGAGCTGTGAAACTATTCCACATTGTTTTATATGAAGGCCAAACTCGTAACTCAAATATTCTTCTCCATGATCAGATCGTAGAAACTTTATTTTCTTGTTACGATGATTTTCAACTTCACTCTGAAATTCTTTGAACTTTTCAAATGTTTCAGATTTATGCTTCATTAAGTAGATATACTCATATCTGCTCAAATTATCTTGTGAAGGTCAGAAAATAACGATACTTGCCACGAGCATCAACACTCATTGGATCGCATACATCAGTATGTATTATTTCCAACAAATCTGTTGCTCGCTCATTGTTCCAGAGAATGGAGTATTAGTCATCTTGCCCATGAGGCATGGTTCACAAGCATCAAGTGATTCATAATCAAGTGATTCCAAAAGCCCATCAGCATGGAGTTTCTTCATGCGCTTTACACCAATATGACCTAAACGACAGTGCCACAAATAAGTTGCACTATCATTATTAACTTTGCATCTTTTGGAATCAATATTATGAATATGTGTATCACTACGATCGAGATCCAACAAACTATTTTCATTGGGTGTATAACCATCGAAGGTTTTATTCATGTAAACAGAACAACAATTATTCTTTGACTTTAAATGAATAACTGTATCGCAATAAACATGATCAAATCATATTCATGTTCAACGCAAACGCCAAATAACATTTATTTAGGTTTAACCCTAATCCCGAAAGTATAGGGAGTGTGCGAGATCATATCAATCTTGGAACCACTTCCAATACACATCGTCACTTCACCCTCAACTAGTCTCTGTTTATTCTGTAACTCCTGTTTCGAGTCACTAATTTTTAGCAACCGAACAAGTATCAAATACTCAGGGGCTACTATAAACACTAGTAAGGTACACATCAATAATCTGTATATCAAATATACCCTTGTTCACTCTACCATCCTTCTTATCCACCAAATATTCAGGGTATTTCCGTTTCCAGTGACCATTTCCTTTGTAGTGTAAGCACTCAGTTTCAGGCTTTGGTTCAGCTTTGGGCTTCTTCGTGGGAGTGACAACTTGCTTGTCATTCTACTTGAAGTTCCCTTTCTTTCCCTTTGCCCTTTTCTTGAAACTAGTGATCTTGTCAACCATCAACACTTGATGCTCTTTCTTGATTTCTACCTTCATCGATTTCAACATCACGAAGAGCTCGGAATCGTTTTCGTCATCCCTTGCATACTATAGTTCATCACAAAGTTCTACTAACTTAGTGATGGTGACTACAGAATTCTGTCAATCACTATCTTATCTGGAAGATTAACTCCCACTTGATTCAAGCGATTGAAGTACTCAGACAATTTGAGCATATGCTCACTAGTTGAGCGATTCTCCTCCATCTTTTAGCTATAGAACTTGTTGGAGACTTCATATCTCTCAACTCGGGTATTTGCTGGAAATATTAACTTCAACTCCTGGAACATCTCATATGGTCCATGACGTTCAAAACGTCTTTGAAGTCCCAATTCTAAGCCGTTAAGCATGGTGCACTAAACTATCAAATAGTCATTATATTGAGCTAGCCAAACGTTCATAACATCTGCATCTGCTCCTGCAATAGGTCTATCACCTAGTGGTGCATTAAGGACATAATTCTTCTGTGCGGCAATGAGGATAAACCTCATATCACGGATCCAATCCGCATCCTTGCTACTAACATCTTTCAACACAATTTTCTATAGGAACATATCAAAATAAACATATGAAAGCAACAATGCAATCTATTGATCTACAACATAATTTGCAAAATACTACCAGGACTAAGTTCATGATAAATTTAAGTTCAATTAATCATATTACTTAAGAACTCCCACTTAGATAGACATCCCTCTAATCCTCTAAGTGATTACGTGATCCATATCAACTACACCATGTCCGATCATCACGTGAGATGGAGTAGTTTCAACGGTGAACATCAATATGTTGATCATATCTATTATATGATTCATGCTCGACCTTTCGGTCTCCGTGTTCCGAGGCCATATCTATTATATGCTAGGCTCGTCAAGTTTAACCTGAGTATTCCGCGTGTGCAACTGTTTTGCACCCGTTGTATTTGAACGTAGAGCCTATCACACCCGATCATCGCGTGGTGTCTCAGCACGAAGAACTTTCGCAATGGTGCATACTCAGGGAGAACACTTCTTGATAATTTAGTGAGAGATCATCTTATAAAGCTACCGTCGAACTAAGCAAAATAAGATGTATAAAAGATAAACATCATATGCAATCAATATAAGTGATATGATATGGCCATCATCATCTTGTGCTTGTGATCTCCATCTCCAAAGCACCGTTGTGATCACCATCGTCACCGGCACGAAACCTTGATCTCCATCGTAGCATCGTTGTCGTTACGCCATCTATTGCTTCTACGACTATCGCTACCGCTTAGTGATAAAGTAAAGCAATTACAGGGCGTTTTGCATTTCATACAATAAAGCGACAACCATATGGCTCCTGCTAGTTGCCGATAACTTCGGTTACAAAACATGATCATCTCATACAATAAAATATAGCATCACGTCTTGACCATATCACATCATAACATGCCCTGCAAAAACAAGTTAGACGTCCTCTACTTTGTTGTTGCAAATTTTACGTGGTTGCTACGGGCTTAGCAAGAATCGTTCTTACCTACGCATCAAAACCACAACGATAGTTCGTCAAGTTAATGCTGTTTTAACCTTCGCAAGGACCGGGCGTAGCCACACTCGATTCAGCTAAAGTGAGAGAGACAGACACCCGCCAGTCACCTTTAAGCACGAGTGCTCGTAACGATGAAACCAGTCTCGCGTAAGCGTACGCGTAATGTCGGTCCGGGCCGCTTCATCTCACAATACCGCTGAGCCAAAGTACGACATGCTGGTAAGCAGTATGACTTATATCGCCCACAACTCACTTGTGTTCTACTTGTGCATATGACATCTACGCATAAAACCTAGGCTCTGATACCACTGTTGGGGAACGTAGTAATTTCAAAAAAATTCCTACGCACACGCAAGATCATGGTGATGCATAGCAACGAGAGAGGAGAGTAATGTCCACGTATCCTCGTAGACCATAAGCGGAAGCGTTATGACAACGCGGTTGATGTAGTCGTACGTCTTCACGATCCGACCGATCCAAGTACCGAACGTACGGCACCTCCGAGTTCACCACACGTTCAACTCAATGACGATCTCCGGACTCCGATCCAGCAAAGTGTCGGGGATGAGTTCCGTCAGCACGATGGCGTGGTGACGATGATGATGTTCTACCGGCGCAGGGCTTCGCCTAAACTCCGCGACGATATGACCGAGATGGAATATGGTGGAGGGGGGCACTGCACACGGCTAAGGAATGATCACGTAGATCAACTTGTGTGTCATGGGGTGTCCCCCTGCCCCCGTATATAAAGGAGCAAGGGGGGAGGAGGCCGGCCCTAGGAGGGGGCGTGCCAAGTGTGGAGTCCTACTAGGACTCCCTAGTCCTAGTAGGATTCCACCTCCCTTGTTGGAGTAGGAGAGGGGGAAAGAGGGGGAGAGGAAGAAGGAAAGGGGGGATGCGCCCCTTGTCCAACTCGGACCAGAGGGGGGGCGCAGGCCTCCTTCCTTTTGTCCTCTCTTCTCTATTTCCGTATGGCCCAATAAGGCCCATATATTCCCCGGCGAATTCCCGTAACTCTCCGGTACTCCGAAAAATACCCGAATCACTCGGAACCTTTTCGAACTCCGAATATAGTCGTCCAATATATCGATCTTTACGTCTCGACCATTTCGAGACTCCTCGTCATGTCCCCGATCTCATCCGGGACTCCGAACTCCTTCGGTACATCAAAACTCATAAACTCATAATATAACTGTCATCGAAACCTTAAGCGTGCGGACCCTACGGGTTCGAGAACTATGTAGACATGACCTAGAACTATTCTTGGTCAATAACCAATAGCGGAACCTGGATGCCCATATTGGCTCCTACATATTCTACGAAGATCTTTATCGGTCAAACCGCATAACAACATACTTTGTTCCCTTTGTCATCGGTATGTTACTTGCCCGAGATTCGATCGTCGGTATCCAATACCTAGTTCAATCTCGTTACTGGCAAGTCTCTTTACTCGTTACGTAATGCATCATTCCGTAACTAACTCATTAGCTACATTGCTTGCAAGGCTTATCGTGATGTGCATTACCGAGAGGGCCCAGAGATACCTCTCCGACAACCGGAGTGACAAAACCTAATCTCGAAATACGCCAACCCAACATGTACCTTTGGAGACACCTGTAAGACTCCTTTATAATCACCCAGTTACGTTGTGACGTTTGGTAGCACCCAAAGTGTTCCTCCGGCAAACGGGAGTTGCATAATCTCATAGTTACAGGAACATGTATAAGTCATGAAGAAAGCAATAGCAACATACTAAACGATCAAGTGCTAGGCTAACAGAATGGGTCATGTCAATCACATCATTCTCCTAATGATGTGATCCCGTTAATCAAATGACAACTCATGTCTATGGCTAGGAAACTTAACCATCTTTGATTCACGAGCTAGTCAAGTAGAGGCATACTAGTGACACTATGTTTGTCTATGTATTCACACATGTATTATGTTTCTGGTTAATACAATTCTAGCATGAATAATAAACATTTATCATAAAATAAGGAAATAAATAATAACTTTATTATTGCCTCTAGGGCGTATTTCCTTCAGAGGAGTCAAAGGCAGATGGCCTGTCCTGTTCACCCATCAAGGTGCCTGTTCTAATTTGGCAAGGTTTTATTGATTCCGGTTATCTTGCATATGTTGTCTTGCATTTCTTCTACTTTGTTGCACCGCCATCTGCTTAGTTTACTCATCATATATGTCGAGATGTCATGCCCATCCATTATCAATACATATTCCATCTGTCATCATACCATGTTTTTCCACTCAAATGTTGTTCTTGTGCATCAGACATCAAAAAGGAAGAGAGTGATTGCCGAACCTGAAGGAGCACCAACAAAGTCCTTGAAAAACGTGGTGGTGCCGGAGAAATAAGACAACACCAACTTATATTGGCAGTACAACCAGTGACACAAAACATAGGACCGACTCCAGAGACTGTACCCATACTGCACTGGCCACACCACTAGGCCCACCACACTGGACCTGCACTCCAGCAAAAGCCATACCCATTTCATTTGCCATAGCACCAGCCGTACCACAGAAAAATCCCACTCCAGCAAAAAGTACAACAAGTCTACCAGCCGAAGACCTATCCCGATTGCAGAGACGGCCAATTCCTGCAGATTCGAACCCCATTCCAGTTATTCCCAGTTTAAAAGACAATGCTTTCAATGTTGTTAGGGACTACGTGCATATATTCCCATCATGGGAAGATTATAGTGAAGACAAACACCATTTTCACATCTTCCTGTCCAACTTACGTGTAAGTGCTATTATTCATGGTTATTATTTTCCTATTTTTTGCTGATTGAACACATCAATGATTTACATTACATTGTTGTAACTAGGCGAGGGTCAATCTGGATAGTCATGACAAACAAAGCTTGCTTGTGCTTTTCAGGGAAGCATTGCAGCAGTATCGGTGTTACCTAAGGAAATCACACTTTGATGGCAAGTCTATAAATGAATTTTCGGTGAAGTCTCCTGTGCTAAATTTAGAAGACACTGAATGGAAAAACCTTGTTATGCACTGGTCTCATTCCCAGGATGAGGTACTGTCTATGAAATCACATGACAATTTGAACTTCTACTTTTTCGCATGTGCCTTACGGATCTTTTTTGCAGGAAATCTGCTCGAAGAAGAATTCCGGTTTCAAAAGAACGACAGGATATGGCAAATATGATGCCCGTTGCTTTGCTCTTGTTAGTACCTATTGTCCTTTATCACTGTACTTGCATACATACCTATTTCATTATGTGACAGTAGCATGCATGATAGCTTGCTTATCAATTGTTCGCTCCAAATTATCTGATCTGTATGAATGGTTACATTAGTGTGGAATATATCCAATGCCAATGTTTTTTTAGCTCTACATTGTTCTTGTAAGTACATGTTGTCCTTTATCGGTGTACTTATAATGACATGTAGTTGTTGATGTACCATCACTCTGCAGCTTATTTTCCTTTGCCCTCCATTTTCTACACATCAGATCTATATTTACTCTTACCATAAGGTTGGTACTGAAGAAGTTTAGCTGTGCATTGCTCTTGGCTGTACCTTTTGCCTGTATCGCTGCACTTACATTTATAGTTACTTGGTTATGTAGCATCACTCTTCATCTTATCTTAAATATTCTCCATTTTTTCGTATATTATCACATCTATATTTACTCTTAACAAAATGTAGAATAAAGGCAATGCTTATGAAGAAGATTATGTGCTAAACTTCTTGAATTGCCCCCCCCCATCAGCATGGACAAGGCCTTTATAGAGCCTGTCTTCACCAATAATGTAAGTTTGTCCTTCTCAAGCCTTCAAACTTTGTTGCATATATTTGGTTAGGCATGACTGCAACAGCTGTTTATTTTTGGTGTTTGCAATCAAATTGCATGTTTAAAGTTTATTATGTAGTTCAAAAACAAAAGTTTGTCCTTCTCAATTTAAGTTTTCAGTTGTACAACCAAGTTCCTTCTTCATACCATGTAAATTAAACTATACAGAGCAAGTGATCTTCTTTTGCACTACATGTATGCTTTTGTTCTTCATCTGTAATCCAGTGGTGTGGTGAACCTACCCACTACGGCACAATGTCATATTCTACAATGTCTTAACTATGAACAATGTCATATCATTCTACTATTATTTAAACTGTCTCTTTATTTGCCAATCTAAAATGGGATAAATTGACAGCACACTAACCATTGATACTTATGAGTTCTTAATCTGTAGTCCAGTGGTGTCGTGAAGCTCCCAACTCCTTCACAATGTCATTTCCTGCCATGTCTTGACCTGAACAATACCATATTGTGTTAATGCAATTTTAAACTGTGTCACTTTATTCGTCAGTAAGAAATGTGATGAATTGTCAGCACTAATACTTTTATGTGAAAAACCTGTCATCTGCCTGCTTGTTTATCTTTCAGAGTGAGGAAGATATAAGTGTTGAACAAGCGCAGTCTCATCATCTTGCTCAGCTGCTTGCGCTGCAGCTCCCTAGTAGGGCTAACCTTTCTTGAACTCTATTGAAGTGCTGTCGGTTTTGTATATTATTTTGTCGGCGTGTTTATTTGCACTGGTGGCGATCTTTGATGCCTAGTGTATGTAATCTGCTGTCTGCATGTGCTTTATTATCATAGTGGCGAACTTTGATGCCCAGTGGATGTAATATGCCATAATTTCTTTATTGTATAGTCTAGGTTTTTTCTTATTCACGATGCTGCAGTTATTTTACTGTATATATATCATGTCTTTGCAGTAAACCGGCCAAATCGTAAAATTACGGTACATAATCGGGCCGTCATGCAATCACGATGTAGGTTGGGCCTGAAACGTGCCGAACAGCTCACGGGCCGGCAGCAGCCCGAAATGGACCCCGGCCCATGATTGTGTGAATCAAATCACGGGCTTTTAACAGGCCAAAATTTTCTCGGTCCTTGTTTGGCCCAATCAGATATCGGCTGCGAGCAGGCCGGATGCAAACCGGGCCGTAGTTAGGCCCAACTATATGACGGGCTTTTAACAGGCCAAAATTAATATAGGGCTGAAATGTTAAACGGGCCCTTAACAGGCCGAAACTAATATCAGGCCGAAACTAATATCAGGCCGAATTACTAAGTGGGCCTTTAGCAAGTGGGCCCAAAAGCATATCGTCCAGTTGACGGGCCAAATCTGATATGGGCCATAATTGAGCCCAAAGCCTCTTAAAGGGCCGGACCTGATCTGGGCCGTAATTGGCCCAGAACGTGGTAGGCTTTTAATGGGTCGGATCTCATATGGGCCATTATGAGGCCCGGAACGTGGCAGGCCATTAATGGACCGGATCAAATATGGGCTGGCATTTGGCCCAAAACATGGCAGCCAGTTAATGGGCCGGCCTATTAGGGTCCTCAAAATCTTGTGGGCCTACAGCTGGGCCGGCCCATTAATGTCGACGAAATCTCGTGGGCCTTTAGCTGGGCCGGCCCATTATGATCCGCAAGAATCTTGTGGGCTATTACCTGGGCCGGCCCATTATGGCACACAAAAATCTTGTGGGCCTTTACCTGGGCCGGCCCATTATGGCCCACAAAATCTTGTGGGCCTTTAGCTGGGCCAGCCCATTATGGTCCGCAAAATCTCATGGGCCTTTAGGTGGGCCGGCCCATTATGGTCCGCAAAATCTTGTGGGCCTTTAGTTGGGCCGGCCCATTTAAACTTGATGGGCCGGTCCACATGTCAACATATCATAGGCGCGTCTCGCCCATTGGATGAGTGACACCTGTGCCAACACGGACCTGACATGTGTCTCCTCCAGCCAATGATGATTTTACACGTGGAAAATGCCCATTGGTCGGGGCTATTAACGGATTATCGGATCCAAAACCCGACCCGATAGCTTAACGGCGTTCCGTTACGGTGGATGCCACATGTCGGTCACCCTTGACGAAAGCACTTCTGTGACGCGCGATTTATCGTCATGGAAGTGGACACTTCCATGATGATAATTTTGGTAATGTCATGGAACACTTCTACGACAGCACAGGTATGACTATCTTGATTCTGTCATAAATTTTTCATGGATGTACATGCATGAAAAAAAACGCGACCTACTATGACAAACACGTATCATCATGGGAGTGTTTTTTTTTGTAGTGCCTCAAGGAGGCATTTCGCAAGAAGCGTAAAGAAGCCAAAGGTTCAAGAGAGCGCATGAAGAATCTAGCTGCCAAGTGTGTTCAAGCTTACAATGAAGTTGAGAAGCGCAAGACACTTGGGCGTCCTGGCATCGACCCCAAGCTGGCTGCCAAGAAGAAGAAGCCTATTGTGGCCCAAACTGAAGCACCAAGGCGGGAAGAACCTCGCATTGTCTTCCCTGCCAGTATGATAGGCTCGAAGCCTAAGGTTTCCACAGTGGCTTTAGAACAAAAGAAAACCAGGGCAGCTGAAGCCGAAGCCAGAAAGCGCAAGTTCAAGAACACCATTGATGACACTCCGTTGCCCAAGAAGAGAAAGACGAAGAAGAAAGATCGGGCTGCTCCCACAGAGCCCCTCGTTGTCGAGCCCATTCCTTTTGCTCATCCTGCATCTGAACACCAAGAGCGTCAGTTGATAGTTCATGAGCCTGCTTCAACAGAGGCTCCTAAAGCTGAAGAAGTTCCAGTCGTTGACCCCATCACGGCTGAAGACATTGGTCCCCAAGACAATGTAGTAGATGATGAAGTCCTTCCTCAGATCAAGCGCCAAACGGTATCATCGCCTATTCTCACGAATAGTGAACTCATCAGTATTGGTCGTCCTTTGACACCAATCTCTCCGGATACCTCATGGGCTGATCGCCCCAAACCAGCAACTCCAAGTCAAGACTCACCAAGTACACCCCGTCCTCCACCAGCGCAAGTCACCAGCCCAATGGTGAATGACGACAATTACATGGAGACTACACCATCACCAAAAGCGTCGCTCGTGTTCCAACAGCTTCGCAAAGGCCTATGGCCATCAGTCTCCATGACAACCATCACAGAAGAAGATTCAAACCAATCCAGCTCAGTGGCACGTCAAGTGTTCCATGAAGAAAATCCCTCTGTGACGGTTCCCTCGTCCGAAGCCAATGCTGCTGAAAACAATCCGGCTGCATCAGCCGATGAAAGACAAGAAGAAGAACATGTTGCTACACCCCCTACCAACCAAGAAGTTGTTCTCGAGGAGAACGTGTCTGTGCTCGACCCTCCAGCTACTCAAGTGGAGGTTGAAAATCCTGAGGCGTCCACCAACAACACTACTGAAGCCAATGACGTTGTCATGGCTGAAGATAATGTGGCGCCTGCAATGAACACCGTGCATGAAGCCAATGATGCACCTGCAACAAATGTGCAGCCTGAAGCCCTTGCTAATGCCACTGCTCCTGTTCCGCCACCAAGGCCACACACTATTGAGCAAGCATTTTACCAAGGCGATCTTGTCACTGTCAGATGGCCAATTCTAGTTCCTCCGCCTGCTCCCGGACCACGGTTTGATTATCATGTGGAGCACATGCCTTAGGTTCAGAAGCCAAAGCCGAGGCTGCCAAGGTTTCCAAGTACTGCATCTGCGCCAGGATCGTTCAATGTTAATGGCTTCATTGCACACAATACCTTCTTCGGTAGAGCCAAGAACCCATATTCCAAGCCAAGAATATCATCTGATCGGTTCTGGAGTTATCAGCAGCTCAGTTATTACTCTTGTGTTCTATACAATCAAGGGCGCATATTTCCTCATATGCGTCTAGATTCCGAAGTCATTGCTGGCCTACCCTGCTTAGAAGAAGCCCTTGACTGTTTTCGAGATGCAGGCCTTCTCTAGCTTGTGACAGATAAGGAGAATTGGAATGAAGAGCTTCTACTGCAATTCTATGCAACTCTCCACATTCGCGGCTACAACAGGGATCCGAAGACATGGGTCCTTGAGTGGATGACATGCAATGTCCATCATGAAGCCAAAGCTCTTGATCTCATTGAGCTTACTGGCCTATACACTCCAGGTGAACTCATTGAACCTGGTTGTCAGCATCACTGCAATGCGTTGAAAAGCATCTTTCAGAAGCCAGAGCCCAGTATGAGCCAAATGCTGAGTATGATGAAGCCACTGCCACAGGATGCTGAATATCCCAAGGAATTCTTTGTTGTAGACCTAGAGTATCTGCCTCGCACCATCTATCACATTATCAGGCAAACTCTATGGCCCATCAAAGGACATTCTTCCCCAGCAAAGCTCGAAGGCGCAATGAAGACATTGGTCTTCTACATTCTCAATGGCATCAGCTTAAATGCTCGGAATTTCTTCATTCGCCAATTTGCTGCATCTGGCTCAGACATATTTGGTCTGAAATTCTATGCTCCATGGGTTATGCGACTGATCAAGCTTCACTCTGTTGTTGACTATCAGCCCTCTGCACGCAACCATCTCATATTTCTACCAGAGGTTGATATGTCCATAGAAGCCATTTACCCAGAGCCTGCCAAGGAAGCAATTTATCTTCACAATGTCGATCGTCAGAGTTTCTCTCAGCATGTTGAAGGTGTTCAGGATGCTTCTCGTGTTTATCCGCTGGCCGGCAATACTCGCTGTGCACGCACTGAAGCCATAGAAAGCACCATTGCTCCAAGGCCTCGGAAGCGATCTCGTGTGCTTAATGACCGAGAGCTTCTCGTGGCCTTGCATCAGAAACACGACAAGCATCACTACTGGCTAAAGCGTCAAATGCAAAGCCTTTTGGTGGATATCAATCGCATTCACAACCTTGCCACCAAGAATGCCTTTGTCACTCATGAAACCTGTCGGAGGTCTTGGAAGAGTTTGACATTGCTCAGTGCTGAAGCTGATCTTCAAGACGATGGCTTCACAAAGAGATTCAAGTTCGACACGCCTCCTCCCCGGAATGTTGTCTTGCATCGAACCTCGTCTCTTGAAGATTCAGAGTACTCCTCCTCCGCGGCAACTGTTAATGCCAGAGTCCTTGATGATGCTGATGATGCTACTTCACCACCTCCAACTTCGGCGCATATCAACAATGCACCAAGTTCGTCTGCACCACCAAACGTCAACAACGACCCTGCTGCCTCACCTACTCCTCATGGGAACGAGTAGAGACTATGTCTTCAAACCTTTTTGGTCCTTACTGACAAAAGGGGGAGAAGCATATGTTGATAGTCTTCAAGCGGGTCCATATGGGTGGTTGCTATACTTTTGCCTAGTGTTTACAACTCTCGCTTTTGATACAATTGGTTCTTTGAGTTGTAACACTTAAACTTGATGGTCATCTGCTACTTTTTCTACTATTCTGTGATGCGACGATAAATTCCGCATGTGCGATGATAAATCCCGCATGAAGTCATTCTGCAGACGTTCATTTTTCATTATGCATGTCATTATTCCTGTATATCTGTCCATGCATGATGTATTGTCTTCATATGGTGAAGAGGATCTCCACAAATACAACCTGCCATGTGCATTTGCATTCCAACGCAAAACATTTATATGCACATCTTCAGGGGGAGCCTTTTTGCCACCTATGAAGACAATATCTTAATCCTTTACAATTTCACATACTTTTATCCCCGTTGAAAACTTCAACCAGTTTGTCATCAATCACCAAAAAGGGGGAGATTGTAAGTGCATCTAGTGCCACCCCTAGTTGGTTTTGGAGTATTGACGACAAACCTGGTTGAGGGACTAATGTGTTTGTGAGAATTGCAGGATAACACAGGTAGTAGTCCCTCATTGATTCGGTTTACCTACCGGAGATGACCCCTAAAAATGTGTGAAGACATTGAAGACAATGGTGGTCTGTGAAGCTATTCACGTTGAAGACTATGACATGAGAAGACATCGCATGAAGACTATGGAGCGTGAGACTTAGTTGTTTCGTTGTCTCCTTTTCTTCTTTGTTGAGTCATAGGAACCATTGTACTGTTAAGTGGGTTCCAAGTGAACAAAGTCAGAGTGACTGAAGTGATGCTCAACCAAATCCTATGTCTTCGAGCAAAGACAATGAGAGCAAATCTTATCCAGAGTCGGATGAGTCAGCTTTACTTGTAGCTCAAGTCAAGCTGCCGCGTGTGTTTGAAATCTGATCGTTGTGACACGTGTCAGTTCCTTAGTGACCCAGGGTCATTTCGGACAAATCAGGTCGGGTTGCCCAGTGGCTATAAATAGCCCACCCCCTACACCATAAATTGGTGGTTGCTCAGAGTTAGTACACGCCTTTTGTTGTTTGAGAGCAACCCACCTCCGAAGCTTCTGAGATAGAATCATTGCAAGGACAAAGCCCAAACCACCTAGAGCCCAAAGAGTGTTTGGCATCACTGAAGTCTTTCTGTCCATGTGATCTGAAGACAGTTACACTTGAGGACTGTGAATCCTCCAGCCGGTTAGGCATCACATTCTGAGCATCCAAGAGTCATTGTGGATTGCCGGTGAACAAAGTCTGTGAAGGTTTGGAAGTCTACCTTGAAGACTTACCAGAGTGATTGGGCGGGGACTAGGTGTCCTTAGCTCAAGGGGAATAAGGTGAAGACATGGTCTTCTAAGTTGAATCTCAGCCTCCCTAACCAGACGTACAGTTGTCACAACAACTGGAACTGGTCAAACAAATCTCTGTCCTCCCGAAGCTACTGGTTCTATCTCTCACTTCTCTTTACTTATAGTTTGTCTTCGTGAAGTCATTGCCTGCTTGCATTATCTGTTTGACTTTACTATGTGACTACTTGTTCTAATTGGCTTCATACTATCTTCCATCCTGATCCATACTACCTAGCTGCTAATAGTCTTCGTGCTTTCACTTCATTGAATACTTGACTATGGCTTGCTTAGTGTAGTCTACCTTCCGCTGCATACGAATAGTGTCATTTCTATTGTTTGTCTTCGAAACTCCCATGTTTTGAAGACTTCCATAAAAACCGCCTATTCACCCCCCTCTAGTCGATAACTAGCCCTTTCAGCATGTCAGCCTCCATAAATCGTGCCCTTCTTCTTTAACAGAAACATCAAGATGATAACACGAATAACCCGAAATATCAATCTTTATTTCATTGTTCCAAAAAAGTCCTATTCCTCCACTTCTACCTTGACTATCCACTGCATAAGAACAATCATATCCTGAAGAACTTGCTAAATTTTCTACCCTAGCTCCTTTTATTTGTGTTCAACAATGCACAAGAGGGTAGGGGCAAACTTCCTCGCGAACTCGCGAAGCTCTTGAACTGTTGCGGCGTTGCCCACTCCGCGACAGTTCCAACATAATGTACTCACTGGGCTCGGCGGTGCCCCTCGAAGGAGCCCGCCAAATTCTTCACAACGGTGCCAGGGTTGTTTATTTCCTCTTCTTCTTTTCTGGTCCTCTTCGGCTCTCTCTGAGGGGGTGGACTAGCAACACTCGTGCCAACTGGAACAATAGCAAGATCATATTGTTGTGGTGCCGCACTGAGCAGGACTGGTGCCCTGTTTGAGTTAGACCGAAGATCAGCCTCCGACCTCTTTCTGATTTACTCTCCCTGAATCATGTCAACATCTTCATCTTTATGTGAACCAAACCCTGTATCCCCGAGATCCTCCTTGCCAGCATTCATGTTTCCTCCTGACTTTCCTCCTCTCCGTCCTTCCCGGTGCCCTCTGGCTCCTCCAGGTCCCCGGCCTGCTCGCATTGTCCAGGAGGCTCGGAGATCCTTAAAGACTAGCGCTGACTTGGGGTGCACACCATCCCCATGTTCTTTGAAAACATGACCTAGGTGGCCACATACTGCGCACCAATCCGGCAGCCGCTCATATTTCACCCTGTATATTTGCCTCTTGTTGTCTCGTACTAGTGACACAACATTCTTCAAAGGCTTATAGACGTTGATCCGAACCAAAACGCGGTAAAAATTTCCCATGAAATCTTGAGAAGCAGTTTTAGTAAACAAAACTTCACCCACCTTAGCCGCTAGCGAGGGCACCAGATGTGCATACAAAGTTGGGACGTCATGTATCTGGATCCATATATCCAGCGTGTCAAGCTTCACCTTGGAGGGTTGGGTTACACCATCATAGGGAGTTATGACCACTGCGTTGCCCCTAAAGTTCCAGGGACCGTCATGCATCACCCTCCCCTAGTCGCCCAGGCACTGAAATTGCATTGTGTACAGATTTGATTCAAGTGGCTTGAAATTCACCTGTTGAGCCAGATCCCACGCAGACCTCATATTCCTTAAAGACCACACCTGACTGTAGGGTTTATCGATATGAACCCTTGCAACAGCCATCCACCTGGTCGCGTGTTGAGGAACTGCATCCTCATCTACCACGACATCGTCCATGTCATCTTCCTGGAGACCCAACTCCTCCATCAACTTCTCGATCTCCGTAGCGGATGAGGAAGCGCCAGCATCAGCTGGACCTCCTGTAGCTCCCGCCTCCATCTTCAGATTCCCTTGCCCGATCTATCTCACCAGGTATTGCACAAACATCAGAACCCTAACCCTAGCCGCCCGTGAGAAGGGAAGACCAGGACGGGGTAGAGCAGCCCTGGATGATCCCCTCCCCCCGATCGTTGGGAAGGAACAAGCTCGATCTCAACAACGGCGAAAAATCGACGCCGGGGGAAGGTAAACCCTAACCAGAGGGAAGGTCACCTCTATATCACATCTAGATGTGAGATACATCTAAGTCATTTTTTCGTTGTTTGTTCTGTTTGTTTGATTTTAATTTGTCAAAGCCCAAAATACAAGACTAAAACCAGCTCGGCCTGCGTCCGCCTTGGTGGCCAGCCCATACGTAAATCTGGTCGCTAGCTACCCGTCAAAAAATCTAATCGCTAGCTTTTTCTGGAAAAAAAAACTGATCACTAGTGCTAACATCGATTTGTTAGCTTTTGCGTCTGTTTGTTATACATTTACAAGCACGTCTCTATCGCTAGCTTCTAGGTTACCAACATTTTTTCGCCTTCTGATTTTTGCGTTTTCACTCTTATTTTATAATTGATTTCAGTAAGGAACAAAGTTTGATCATAACATATATCCAAAAACATGTTCACAAATTTGCATATTTTTTTCAAATTATAAAAAATCTTAACGAATACCAAAACTATTTTAATATACGGTGAACAATGTTTTATTATATGAAGATCATTTCTGACTACGCACTAATTTTTTTTGCAATATACAGTGAATTTTTTTATATGTGATGAACTTTTTAAATTATACACAATGAAGATATCTTTAATTAAACCGAATTGTTTTAAAACACGTACTAAACAATTGATTGTGCATTCAGAAAATGTTCATGGATTAGAAAAAATATTCATGATTTCAAATTTGCTCGCAGATTCAGAAAATATGTTCATAAATTTCTAAAATATTCATGATTTGAAAAAAATTCATAATTTTGAAAAAAAAAAGGTTCAGAAATTTTAAAACAGAAAAAAGGTAATTAAAGTAGAAAAAAGAATGAAAAGTCAACAGGAAAAACCAAAAAAAAGAGAAAACTATGAAACTATGAGCCCGGTTATGAGTCAAAGATCGACTTGCAATTAATATGAAACTACTAGGGGCCCAGTTGCGAGTCAATGTGAACTTGCAACTGGGATAAAACACAAAACATAGGCCCGGTTGCAAGTCAAGGATGGGCTTGCAACTGAGATGAAATAAACTACGGGTCTAGTTACGAGTTGAGGGTGGACCTGCATCTGGGCCCGTAGTTGTTTCGAAAAAACATGAACACTTTTATAACTCGCAAACAATTTTTGAAAAAATGAACACATTTCAAAAAAATATTTGATAAACACGTACAATTTAGAAAAATGAATAAATTAACGAATTTTGGAATATGAACTTCTGAGTATATAAAATAGAATCAGAAAAAAGGAAAAACATGAGATCAATTTTTGAAAAATAGAAAAATTGAAAGAAGAGGAAACCCAATGAAGAAAAATGAGTAAAATAAAAAAACATGAAGAAAACAAAAAAAAATCCTATCTACTTGGCCCGGCTCATCTATAGTTTGTTTGCTGTCAAGGGTAGACTTACAACCGGGACAAAAGAAGGTCGGACCCCCAGTGGTGAGTCGAGGGTGAACATGCAATCGAGACTAAAAAAAGGTCAGGCCTCAGTTGAGTCGAGTTTGGACTTGCAACTGGGACAAAAAAGGTTGGGCCCCAGTTGCGAGTCGATGGTGGACTTGCAACTGGGACAAGAAAAGGTGGAGCCCCAGTTGCGAGTCGACGGTGGACTTGCAACTGGGATAAAAAAGGTCGGCCCCAGTTGGGAATCGAGGATGGACTTGCAATAGGACTAAAAAACTCGGGCCCCGGTTGCGAGTCGACGGTGGACTTCCAACTCGGGAAAAAGGTTGGGACCTAGATGCGAGTCGAGGGTGGACATGCAACTCGAACAAACAAGGTTGGGCCCCAGTTGCGAGTCGAGGGTGGACTTCCAACTCGGGAAAAAGGTTGGGCCCTAGTTGCGAGTCAAGGATGGATATGCAACTCGAACAAACAAGGTTGGACCCCGGTTGCGAATCGAGGGTGGACTTGCAACTCGGATAAACAAGGTTGAGCCTCAGATGCGAGTTGAGGGTGGACTTGCAACTCGGTTAAAAAAGGTTGAGCCCTAGTTGCAAGTCGATGGTGGACTTACAACTTGGATAAAAGTAGATTGAGCCCTAGTTGCGAGTCGAGGTGGACGTGCAACTAGGACAAAAAAAGTTGGCCCCTAGTTATGAATCGATGGTCGACTTCCAACTTGGACAGAAAAGGTCCGACCCTAGTTATGAGTCAAGTGTGGACTTGCAATTAGGACAAAAAATATCACGGCCCAATTGCGAGCCGAGAGTGTAATTACAACCGAGAGAAAAGGCTGGGCCCTAGTTGCGACTCGAAGGTGTACTTGCAACTGGGATAAAAAAATGTCGAACTCCCGGTTGCAAGTTGAGGGTGGACTTGCAACTAGGACAAAAAAAGGTGAGGTTCTAGTTACGACTCGTGGGTGGGATTGCAACTGGGACAAAAAAAAGTTGAACCCCAATTGCGAGTCGAGGGAGGACTTATAACTAGAAGAAAAAAATCGGCCTCAGTTACAAGTCAACGGTGGACTTGTAACTAGAACAAAAAACGCGAGGTACTAGTTACGAGTTGAGGGCGGACTTGCAACTGTGATAAAATAAATCAGACTCCAGTTGCGAATCGAGAGTAGACTTGCAACTGGGACAAAAAAAGATCGAACGCCAGTTGCAAGTCGAGGACGAACTTGGATCTGGAACAAAAAAATCAAGCCTAGTTATGAGTAGAGGATGGACGTAACTGGAACAAAAATGACCGGATCCCACCTACAACTGAAAAGAAAAAGAATTTCTATCTATGCGATTGCAGTAAATCAAGAAAGTTAAGCAAGAGACTAAGGGCATGTCCAATGCTGGACTCTTAACGAGACGCTTATGAACGAAAATAAATAAATACGATAAAATAGAAAATTCCTAAGCGCCCTAGCTCCCAATGCATGGCGCTGACTCCATAGCCTAATTACGCAATCAGGGGCGCTTGGTTTAGCCAAGAAAAGGGCCAAGCATCGGATGCCAGCCTTTGCGTTGATGCCGCACTTGACACTGGGATTTGACGGTCCAACCGCTAATCAACCGGAAACTTGATGGGATAATGATCCTGGCGTCTGTATAAGGGATCCGGCTTGCCTGCTCTCTCCCCATGCTCCCATCCATGCTCCCACTTCATTCTAAGATTGTTTTTCTTTTCTAATCTAATCATCTCCCCCCTGATTTTAAGGGGGTAGGGTCGGGCCTTATTTTATTTCAATTAAATCATGTCACATATGCGGAAGCACGGATGGACACACACGTGAGGAGCAGGCAAGTCTCGTCCCCTGTATAAGCGTCCAGCGTTGGACATGCCCTAAAAAGAACAAACACGCCGGCACACACATGAGCCAGCACGCTATGGCACGCTACAACGTAGGAGGCTGCAACAGCGCACCCCCGGACACGAACAAAATCATGAGATCAGACAAAACAAATTCTTCACCCAAAACAAAAAGACAAAAGAAATTCTTTCTTTTTTTGCGGGCCAGACAAAACAAATTCAAGGGTAAGAAACTTAGATGTGAGATAGTATTTCACATTTAATGTGAAATAGCAAATCTGTTTTCTTCTTTTAAGAAATAGTAAGGGCATATCCAACGCCTGGTGCTTAGCATGGGCGCTAGGATCAGAATCCCACCTGATTGGTAGTTAGCCCATTTAATCCTGGCGTCAAGCCCGGCATCGACGCAAAAACAGGTGTCGGGCGCTTAGCCCTTTCTTTCCT
>NC_041389.1:48560031-48591398 GCF_002162155.2 Triticum dicoccoides
TGTACGAGTTTAAGCCGTGTTGTGTAGCGACAGATTCTACGACCGGTTTTCCCGCTAGTTGGCGCCTAATTAGCGCTCAGCGTTGGGCGACAAAGCGCTACAATATTTTTTGGTTGACAATATTTATTTTTTAATCCATTAGCGTCTATCCTAAAAGTCTAGCATTATCCTAAAAAAAAGAGTCTAGCATTGGAGATGCCCTAAGGTAAACCCTGGGTTGGTTCGGATTATGAGCCTGAATTGGGCTTCAATACGGATATTCAATTCGGTGTCAAGGCTCATCTGCACCGGGCGAACAGTAAATTAAAAAATAAATAAACAAATTAAAAAATTCTGAAACTTTTTAGATGGAAGATGTTCCAATACGTGATGTCCATGCCAAATTTCAATTTGTTTGGACATCTGAGGAGCTCAGGCAAAAAAGAAAAATTCGGTCAAAACAGTACACTTTCTTACGGCTCCAAAATTTATCTTTTTTGCTGAGAGCTACTGAAATATCCAAACTCCATGAAATTTGGCATGGACTTCACGCACGTGAGCATCTAGCATCACAAAAGAATAAAAAAGTAAAAACTTTTTTACTATTTTAAATGAATTTAATGTAAAGACAATTATAATGCAAAAACAATTGGATGTAGAACGATTACTAAAAAATTAAAATAAAATCATACTAGTCTTCTACTTTCTTTAATTGTATGCAGCCTGTCGGAGTAAAAATTGCATTTGAATTCGAACCAACGGTAAATAAAAGGGTCACCTTTAAACACTTTGTGGTACCAGGCTTTAAAAATCACACTAGTCACTCACAGCTTGAAGCAAGATCTATAAAATCGGTGAAGAAATATTGGCTGAAACATCGTCCCACATAGCACAAGCTTGCAATCAAAGATATTTGATGGGCCAAGATTCGACATGGGAACCGTCTTCCTTCCCCTTCTCTTTGTTTGTCGTGAAGGGGAGGCGACTCGTGTGCCATCGCTCTCTGTCAGCCGCTCCGGCAGCGGGACGATGGGGGAACCTTCTCATCTTATTCATGGCGTGTGGATAGGTTAGGGCTAGGTTTTATGTGGTCTGTTGTTTTGGTTTCGACGGTTGTGGCGGTGGCGCTGAATAAAGGTGCTCCGGATCTCTTCCCTGTGGCTTGGGTGCGAAAGTCGTCGGTGGATCTGGAAACAGGTTTTCCAATCGAGGCAGGCATGGCGGCGACCGCTGCCTTGTGGTTTGTTTTCTACTCTAGCTTCGCCACCGCGGTGATGCACGCTCCGGCATCCCTATGGAGCCTTGGAGCTTTTACAGGAGCATTGCGCCGGCGGTGCTGCTACTGCAGATATTCGTCAGTGGTCAGGTCCATGCCAGATTTTCCTCTCTCTCTCGATCGCCGGCAAGAGAGGTGATGTTTTCAAACTGGTGGTGCCCTGATACAATGCTTCTTCTGCGTGTTGGTTCGTGTGGACTGAAGCTGTCAACTTCCCGCTCGCGAAGATTGTCCTCTGCTTTGGACTCCTTTGGCGAATCTGCCGGCATTTCTTCATACGAACTCAAATTTTGACGTTCGTGGATTTATTAGATTTGTATGAACGATGCCGATGCACCTGTAGTGTTGGATATTCAAATTGAGCACTTTGCAAAATGTCATACTTGACACTCCAAAATGTGCAAGTCTGGCACCTGAAGGTCCTCCTTTTCTAATCTCAATCTAGACCTTTTCATCGTGCTTTGTCCATGATTTCTCACCTATAGACACAATAAACAAAGAAAACTATAAAAACCACAAATTATGTAATGCTCACAATGAAAAGTGTATAAACGGAGAAGCATGCATAATGGACATGTAATTGGCTCAGTAGGACATGACATACAAAGATAATATGCGACAAATGAGCTCCAAAAATGCGTACAAAATAGATCCATCAACATGGAAATATAGTAATGACTATATTGTTTCCCCTACGGCATATTTCCAACAATAATACCATCGTAGTATTGCAGAGGCAACGCCTTAAAATCATACTGGAATTCATGACCATTTGAGCGCAGTCCATTTACAGCGAGGAATATGAAAGTAGATGCCCACCACCAGCTATACGGACCTTTTGCATCTTAGGTAGTAGCTCTTGTCCTACTAGTTCTGTTGCCAAGCGAGCACTGACCAAGGAATGAGAACTGCCAGAGTCCACTATATGCTCAGCTATCTGACAATCTACGCGAATGGCACCATTTGTTGTTTGCGCCTCTGCTGACAAAACCTAAGTTCAATATTGCTGCCCTCACAATCAGCATTGTCAACTGAATAGAATTCAAGTATTTCTTGGACAATATGCAACTGAACAGTAGTACTGCACTTCGCCACAGATGAAGCAAATCCCTTTGCTCTTCGGTAAGCCTTCAATGTTGCCAGCTTGTCATCTCCAACAGGGCTGCTCTTGAAATTGTCATTTCTCTTTGGCTATCCAGGAATTCGAGTGCTGGCTTTCTTGCTCTGACAATAAGATGAAGAAGTAACACTGGACCGACAATTGGGCGAATAAAAGTCAGCATCAAACTCCTCCATCTCTTGCACAACAGCAATAGGATACGCAGCATCTGAATCGGCCGGCCTTTGAACAACAACAATCACACGAACATTGTATTTTAAACCATTTAAAAATCTAGTCATACAATGAAGCATATCAGGATCAGGATCATTGGCTGTCAACTGGTCCATAAGTTCAGAAAACTGTCCAATGTATTCTTCGACAGATCCAGTCTACTGAAGGCGATGTTGATTTCGCCCAAAGCGATGAAGCACAGGAGGACAGAAATCCTCCCATGATGCTCTAACGAACTTATGTTGAATAGAGGAAAGCCAGCATGATGCTGCTCCCGCAAACTACATCACCGCTGCCGCGATCCATAGATCCGGATCAGTGTCGAACATTTCAAAGTAGTCGACACACCTAGTTTGCCCAGGCAATGTGTTCAAATGTTGGTTCAGCTTGTTCAAACACACTCCATCCTTTGGAAACATTCTATACCTAAATTAGTAGATTACAAGGTAACAGCCACAATTTACAAGCTGTCAAAATCTGGCGGTTTATGAGCAAAAGCTGCTAACTAACAGGCTGTACTCTACTTCTACATTTCTCAGACCAATATTCAAACTTCTTTGACTAAAACAGGCAATGAAACTATGGATAACTCATATATACAAGCACAATGTAGGATTTCCATGTTTTCAGTTAGATTGGAGTTCTATGATTATATCATTATGTAGTCACTTCAGATCAAGGGCCGTAAAGTGCAGCTCGACAAATTAACCGCAATATAACTAGGGATCAACATTATATATGTTCCAGCAATCGAGCATCCATGTACTGAGCATCAGTGGGTAACTTTTCCTCTTAGCCAAGTCATTATTCAAAATGCATGGTTATGTAAAGGTTAAATGGAGAGCTTCTTTTGGATCTTTCAGAAGACAAGAGCAGTATGTATTTTAATACCAATAACACTTATGCAGAGTATTCATTTGAAAGAATGTAATTCCAGCAAATGAAGGTCATTAGTTAATGCAGAACTAGTAAACATTTAGTCTGCCAGCACTGGTGTTAAGACTTCATCTGCCTAAGTTTGTTATGTGTGCTCCTGCCAAAAAACGTAACTAGGTCCTCTATCAGAAGAGCCCCAGGGTTACAACTATTTCGAAATCACCAACACGTCTTTCAAAAAAAAAAAAAACAGGTAAATCTTGGCATTCCCAAGTATCAATGCAACTCCTTCTGCAGACATATCTTGTCCTAAGAAGCCAACTTACCATCATTCAGACTTCGCACTTGATGAACTCAGCATTTAAATGGTTCCACAACTTTTCCAGTACCAACTCATGGTGTTTACGAAACTTTCCAGTACTAACTCAGATGTTCTATGCATTCTTCAGATATTACAGAATATTGCCGCAACTTACCCAGATGTATTCCTTACACTTCATCCAGTTCATTTAGTATGGATAAGCATTTATTAAACCAAGGAACATGCCAGTAACTTGCACAGTCCGGCAGTTGTGAACGCACTCTTGGGAATGTCTTTTCATCAGATCTTCAATTGGCACCACCAACTTCATAGAAAAGGACATTCTAAAACACATATCATAAATAGACAGATCCTTGAAAACTTTCAACAGCTAGAATATCACAAGAAAAAGCTCTTCACCAGCTGCTTCTCGGCGTGAGTAACTCTGCAACAACTTCTTGGTCAAAGGTGGAGGTCTGGCTCAGCTCAGTGAGTAACTTTGCGAGCTTCCTTGGTTGTATCTCAGTGTCAAAATCTCTTCACCAGCTGCTTCTCGGCGTGATTGAATATGTAACGACATGTATAGTGTGTGGCACTGTTTGCTTTACCGACAGCTCTCGGTGTGGCAGTCTTAACGCTTCTGAGGGCAATTCTTGGCTATGTGGCCTTCTTCATTGCATTTGAAGCATGTAAACACTCGTGTTGGACAGCTCTTGGCCATGTGCCCTTCCTGACCACAACTAACACAGTGGACATTCGATTTAGGCTTCATTTCTGATGATTGGTTCTGAGGGCAATTCTGGGATGTGTGGCCTTCTTCATTGCATTTATAGCATGTAAACACCCATGTTGGACAGCTCTTGACCCTGTGCCCTTCCTCACCACACCTTACACAGTGGACATTCGATTTAGGCTTCATTTCTGATGATTGGTTCTGAGGGCACTTCCTGGATATGTGGCCTTCTTCATTGCATTTGTAGCATATAAACACCCGTGTTGGACAGCTCTTGGCCCTGTGCCCATCCTCACCACACGTTACACAGTGGACATTCGATTTAGGCTTCATTTCTGATGATTGGTTCTGAGGGCAATCCCTGGATGCGTGGCCTTCTTCATTGCATTTGTAGCATGTAAACACCCGTGTTGGACAGCTCTTGGCCCTGTGCCCTTCCTGACCACACCTTACACAATGGACAACCGATGCCGGCTTCATTTCTGATGACTGTTTAGCAATATCAGGGTCCTGTTCTTCTAATACTTTGGACATGTTGGAGGATGTAACTATAGTGCTGCTCTCTTCTACTTCTTTTGACGTGTTGCCAGATATAGCTCTGAACTTCTGCGGACACATACGGGCATAGTGACCTTCTTCACGGCTTGTAAAGCAAATTGGACTAGAGTTGTTGGCGGTCAGTATTTTTCCTTCTGATTTTGCGGAACACTTGGCAGGTGTAGATGATGGGTTGCCTTGTTTTGATAGTGCAAGCCGCAGAGCAGCTTGGAAGTTGTCTCTCTGACCCTTAACTGCCTCAGTCAATACTGAATTCAAGGGGCACTGAGCAAGATAATGATCCTGACATTCACAAATAAAGCATTTAACTTCGCTCAATCGGCACCCTCCATCGTCATGATGCTCGTCGCAGCTTGAGCAACTGAGACCATGTGTACTGGTACTATGCCCTATCTCTCCACAGCGGGTGCAAGCTCGATTCTCCGACTTGTTCTGCTGGCAACACCACATGCTACAGTGGCCATTTTTGCCACAGACTGTGCAAATGATTCTGTGCTCTTGATCCTTGAAACGGCACTTACTACTGTAATGTCCTTCCTTGCCACAGACCAAACAAGTGATTACCCCGTTCTTTTTGTCCTGAAGGTACCTACTTTCTACATCTTGTTCGTATGGGTTGAATGTCAGAAAGAATTGACCTCCTGAAACATGGAAATCATTCCTCTCTGGTGAGGGGGTGAGTGAACCACCATTCCGTGTAGGCCACTCTTGTGAAGAGTGGCCTTGGTACCAAGAGGGATGGCATGCGATGTGCTCTGTTGTGCCGCCTTCCCATGGACTTGTATGTTGGTTACTGCAAAGGCGGAAATCATTTTGCCTCCCTAGCGAGGGGGTGAGCGAAGCACCATTCCGTGTAGGCCACTCTTGTGAAGAGTGGCCTTGGTACCAAGAGGAATGCCATGCGATGTGCTCTGTTGTGCCGCCTTCCCATGGACTTTTATGTTGGTTACTGCAAAAACGGAAATCTTTTTGCCTCCCTGGCGAGGTAGTGAGCGAACCATAATTCCATGGAGGACACTCTTGCGAAGACTGGCCTTGGTACTCAGAGGAATGGCATGTGATGTGCTTCGCTGCACCGCCTTCCCATGGACTTTCATTTTGGCTAGTGCAAAAGCGGCGGCTGAGGTCTGCGTTAGTCTCCCACTTTCTTTTTGACCCGATTTCCTGACTCTTGATAGATAACCCATTGGTTTCCATTTGAATTGTCTCTGACCAGAGATAACAGATAAGAGGGGAAAACATGAGACAAGGAAAAATCTAGTTTGAGTAGTAGGATAAAAATGATATTGTAGAAGTCACTGTGTAGATGCAACAGAATATAGCCCAAACAGCTAAACAGCATCCACTGATGTACACACAAGGCCTCAACAATACAGGTGCAAACAATGCCTCAACTGTCGATGTGAAAATCTAACATATGAAGGGAGGGGCTAATCATCAGGTTGCGTGTGTTGGATATTACTGCTAAGAGAGAGATTGCAAGAAGATAACTTTGTGATGTACAAAGCTCCCTCCTTCCAAAAGAAAGAAAAGCTAAACAGGGCAATGCTTGAGCTGCAGCCAATTGCTTAATGAGCAGTGTGATATATGCTCCCTCCATATATAAGACCTTTTAGAGATTCCAAATATGGACTACATATGGAGCAACATGAGTCTATCTACACTCTAAAATATGTCTATATACATCCGTATGTAGTCCGTATTGAAAACTCTAAAAGGGCTTATATTTAGAAATGGAGGGAGTATTTGATAAGATATGGATAAGAAGAAGAAAAAAAAAGTGGCTGATGAAACACGTGGTAGGATTGAAGGCCGGCCTAATCACCAGGCAGAAGAAAGAGGGTTCAGTGGGACTGCTCTGCTATGAACTCTCTAAAATATGGACTACATACGGAGCAAAATGAGTAAATCTACATACGAAGCAAAATGAGTAAATCTACACTCTAAAATATGTATATATACATCCGTTTGTAGTCCGTATTGATATCTCACTTATATTTAGAAATGGAGGGAGTATTTGATAAGATATGGATAAGAAGAAGAAGAAATGTGACTGATAAACACATGGTAGGATTGAAGGCCTGCCTAATGACGAGGCGGTTCAGTGGGACTGCTCTGCTATGAACTCTTGGAATTCACTCTCTGTTTCCACCCAACGCGCGCACCAAATCAGCTACCTAATCCGAGGATCTAAACGGAAGGGGATTGGATCAACAGAAGATAAGTGAGATCCACGGTGAGATACCTGAGGGGCGTGAGCAGCTGTGAGCAGGACAAGGGAGACCCGGCGGCGGCGGCGGCGGCGGCGGCGATGGTTGTGCAGCAGCAAGCTCGGGCGGCGGGGTCAACAACCGGAGTGCCGTCTTGCGTTTCGATTCTGAACCTTTGTTGGGGATGGGAAAATAGAAGCTCGGGCGGCGGGATCAACAGAAGGTTAAACAAGAACACTGTTAGAGCATCTACAACCGGACTTTGCATATCCGTACAAACGCTCGCGGTCACGCCTCAAATTAAGTCTGCATTTGAGTCTCTCATATTTCAATCCTTAGGCCAACTCCACCGCGCGACCCCATCTTATCCGGGTGCATCCGTTTGGGATAGAACAGATGAACAGCGCGGCCCAACATGCAGCCCCAAACGGACAAATGTTCGAATTTCGTCCGTTTTTGACCAATTTCCGGCCCAAACTTGTGCCGAGTTTGGGGTAAAACGGACATCGTGTGGACGACCTCGACGCACACCCTTGTCCTCCTGGTCTGCCTGTCGGGGTCACTAGCAGTTCTTTCGCTTCCAACGCCTCCACCCGCTCTCCCCCGCCGTCGGCGCCGGCACTATTCTCTGTCCGCCTCCTCACTGCTCACCCCCGGCCGTCCATACCATAGCACGTCTTGACATGGCCGCCACGGCGCCACCACGCCCGTGCTTTCATAGGAGTTATGGCCGTCGCTTGAAGGAGATTTGGTCGTCGCCGTCATAGTCGGTGGCAGAAGGGATACGACCGCGGGCAACGTTTATGGACCACGGCGGCCACGGCAGCTCTCGACGAGTGCTCCAGAGCGGCCAGTAGCCGGCCGCCAACCACCCCTGTTGCATCGAGGTGATCATCGCGACCTCTTTGCCACCACGACCGCAAGGTGTTTGACACTTTGCCACAAAGGTATGGATAGTGGAGATGAATTTTTCTACCACCACTTCATTTATTCATCGAACGATTCGTCCTCGGATGATGAAGATCTTGTGGTGGTTGCACTGGTCGTTCACGACCACATTGAACGACGGAGAGGCCACGCCCTGCTCTATGCCTGTTACTTTGCGAACACCCCGCTCTTCAAGTCGGATAAATTCCGTCACCGTTTTCGTATGGCAAGGCATGTGTTCAATCATATCCGAGAGGGAGTGGTTGCTCATGACCCATACTTCGAGTGCAAGATGGATGCCCTTGGCAAGTTTGGATTCTCCTCTTACTAGAAATGCACCACGACCATTCGCATGCTTGCATATGGAATTCCAGGCGATCTGATGGATGAGTATGTGTGTATGAGTGAGTCCACATGTCTGTTGTCACTGTACAGTTTCTGCAAGGCCGTGGTGGCGGTGTTTGGACCTGAGTACTTGAGGCAGCCAAACGCCGCTGATACAGAGAGATTGTTGACGACCAACACAGCTAGAGGCTTTTCAGGCACACTTGCCAGCATAGATTGTATGCACTGAGAGTGGAAGAACTGTCCATTTGCTTGGCAGGGCCAGTACAAGGGGCATGTTAAAGTGTGCACTGTCATATTAGAAGCAGTGGCTTCGCAGGATCTTTGGATATGGCATTCTTTTTTCGGCATGGCAGGTTCTCACAATGATATCAATGTGCTGCAGCGTTCTCCAGTCTTCGCAAGGCTTGCAGAAGGCCACTCCCCACCTGTCAACTTTGAGATCAATGGCCACCAGTACAACAAGGGATACTACCTAGTTGATGGTATATATCCTCAGTGGTCAACTTTTGTGAAGACAATCTCGAACCCCCAAGGTGAGAAGAGAAAGAGATTTGCCCAAATGCAAGAGAGTGCTAGAAAGGATATGGAACGTGCATTTGGTGTGCTTCAATCCCGATGGGGTATCGTTCAAAACCCTGCGCTAACATGGGATGAAGGGAAGCTTTGGGAGGTGATGACTGCTTGTGTTATCATGCACAACATGATCGTCGAGGACGAGCGTGATGACAGCATCTTCGACCAAGAATTTGATTTTCAAGGTGAAAATGTTGAGCCCCTGCACCAAGAACCGCCCACGTTTGAATAGTTTGCTCAATTTCATCATGAAATGTGTGATTGGCACACTCATTTGGATCTTCAAAATGACTTGGTTGAGCACGGGTGGACTCACATTGGCAACCAATAGATGTATTGGTTCATTCAAGACAATTACGATATGGTTGTACAATTATTTTATTAGAGACAATTTCGATTGGGTTGTAAAACTATTTTTATTTTCAGACAATTAATATTTGGACGTGCAAACTTGTTTTGAACATTGAAATATGAATATATGGGTATTTTTGACCGTGGCGGACAGAATGGGGCCAAAGGATGCGTCCACGCGCTGGGCGCGCGACCACCACATCCCATGACAGGCCCGGACACGACCCCATTACCCTACCCAAACGGACATAATGCGGGCAAAAACGGATGTCCGTTTGGGGTCGTGCGCTGGAGTTGGCCTTAGATCCATACAAAGCATGAAAAAGAATCCTACACACTACCCTAGCTAATCTTCATCGCGGAGATGTCCACGACGACGATGCCGGGCGCCGGCTGGACAGGCAGGTAGGAGGGCTCCGGCTCATCCTCCTCCTACTCGACCTCATCCATGTAGGAGAGCATATGTGCCTCCTCTGTGGCTTGTTGGGCCTCCATCTTCTATCGGCGATGACGTCTAGTCTCCGCAGCCGACTTCAAGCGGAGGGAATAGAGGATAGCCTACTGTCCGCCTGCAGATCCGCATCATCAACGTACACCACATCCTCCTCCTTTGGCTCATCCTCCTTGAAAGATCGACGATGTCGCCTAGAGGGGGGTGAATAGGCGCTTCAAAATAATTATGGTTTAGGCTTGAACAAATGCGGAATAAACCTAACGGTTAATTTGTCAAGCACAAAACCTACAACAACTAGGCTCACCTATATGCACCAACAACTTATGCTAAGCAAGGTAAGCAACTATGTGATAGCAAGATATATGACAAAGAACAATATGGCTATCACAAAGTAAAGTGCATAAGTAAAGGGCTCGGGTAAGAGATAACCGAGGCACGCGGGGACGACGATGTATCCCGAAGTTCACACCCTTGCGGATGCTAATCTCCGTTTGGAGCGGTGTGGAGACACAATGCTCCCCAACAAGCCACTAGGGCCACCGTAATCTCCTCACGCCCTCGCACAATGCAAGATGCCGTGATTCCACTAAGGGACCCTTGAGGGCGGTCACCGAACCCGTACAAATGGCAACCCTTGGGGGCGGTCACCGAACCTGTACACTTTGGCAACCCTTGGGGGCGGTCGCCGGTACCCGTCAAATTGCTCGGGGCGATCTCCACAACCTAATTGGAGACCCCGACGCTTGCTCGGAGCTTTACACCACAATGATTGAGCTCCGAACACCACCAACCGTCTAGGGCGCCCAAGCACCCAAGAGGAACAAGCTCAAGGGCACCAAGCACCCAAGAGTAATAAGCTTCTCAACTTGTAACTTCCACATATCACCGTGGAGAACTCAAACCGATGCACCAAATGCAATGGCAAGGGCACATGGAGTGCCCAAGTCCTTCTCTCTCAAATCCCACCGAAGCAACTAATGCTAGGGAAGAAAAGGAGAGGAAGAACAAGAAGGAGAACACCAAGAACTCCAAGATCTAGATCCAAGGAGTTCCCCTCACATAGAGGAGAAAGTGATTGGTGGAAATGTGGATCTAGATCTCCTCTCTCTTTTCCCTCAAAAACTAGCAAGAATCCATGGAGGGATTGAGAGTTAGCAAGCTCGAAGAAAGTCAACAAATGGGGGAAGAACACAAGCTCAAAGGATAAGGTTGAATGGAGAAGAATACCCCCTTTTATAGGTGGGGAAAAATCCAACCGTTATGCTCACAGCCCGCACAGAGCGGTACTACCGCTCCAAGGAGCGGTACTACCGCTAGGGCGGTAGTACCCCTTCGAAACACAACAGCGAGGAGGCAAAAAGGCCAGAAGAACCGTCGGAGCGGTAGTACCGCTTGACCTCACGGTACTACCGCTAGGGGTAGCGGTACTACTGCTAAGGGTAGCGGTACTACTGCTAAGGGTAGCAGTACTACTGCTTGCGAGCGGTACTAAAAAATTACATCCATGCCTACCACCGCTGGACTTGTGACGAGTTTTTGGTCCCGAGCGGAAGTTGCCACGGAAGTAGCCGTAGTAGTACTGCTCCAAGCGGTAGTACCGCTCCCAAGAGCGGTAGTACCGCTCCCAAGAGCGGCAGTAAAATATTACTTCCGCTCCTACCCGCGGTAGTACCGCTGCAGCCTTTTCAGAACACCAAAACTACCACAACTTCTGCAAACGGACTCCGAATTCCATGAAACCAAGTTTGTTGGAAAGCTAGCGACAAGGGCTAACACAATCTTGATAGAAATACCAATAATAAGCAAAAGAGAAAAGGCCCAAAAGAAAATGGTGAGAGCCCTTCCTCGGATAAGACCGGTAAAACCTCCAACACCGAAAACATCATAGAAGACGCATGCAAACTCCATTTTCAATGAACTCAAGCTTGTCATCAAGATGACCATAAGCTCTAAGACTCACAAAGAGAATCAAACAAAAACCAAGAAACATGATGCAAGGATACAATGGTTTGAGCTCTCGATGAACGATACGATCAAGCTACTCACTTGAGAGCCCCCTTGATAGTACGACTATCGATCCTATAACCCGATCTCCAAACTATCACCATGAGACCGATAAAATATAAAACCTATCAAGGGCAAACCTTTGCGTTGCACGAAGTCCACTTGAGATAGATGATGACGATCTTGACTCCCTCAAGTTGGACCACCTTTCTTGATTGCATTCGCTCGATGAAGACTAGTTGATTGCTCCCCCATACTCCACTATGGGTGAGCCACTCTTTGGCACATCTTCACAAGTCCATTGATATCATAATGGATGGCAAGCTACAAGCATGATTTCTTCGTGATGCTCCACTTGAACTTGCACAACACAACCTTGATTTGATGTCATCCTCCATGGGTTGTATGTGATCTTCCTCTTGACGCAAGCCCATGGAAGATAACCATGGGATCGCTTGATCCCTCTCGGTACATCTTCTACGCTTTGTGTGTTGATCAACTTGAAACACTCTCTATACTTAGTCTTGATCAACCTTGAATCTTTCCAACTCTATTCATTTGGATGATGTAAGACCAATCTTTGGATAATTCCTTAATAGCACCTTGGTCATCACAAACTCTCCTTGAAACCAACAAATGGACTCCAAGAAAAGCCTATGGACAAACCCTTTAAATATAACTCAAGGCAACCATTAGTCCATAGAGATGGTCATCAATTACCAAAACCAAACATGGGGGCACCGCATGTTCTTTCAATCTCCCCCATTTTGGTAATTGATGACAATCACTTTCAGGAGAGTTTATATAAGGAATTATGCATCACCATGCAATGAAACAACGAATATTGCATGCGAAGGAGATGTGCATGCTTAGGAACAAACCAAAGCCAGAAGAGACAACTCTCTAAACTTCTCCACAAAACTCTCTGAAACTTCTCCCCCATTGGCATCGATTGCCAAAATGGGCTAAAAGCTTAGAAGGCCAATATAAAATGTGTTCCTCCATAAATTGTGTATTTCTCAACAAGAGAGTGGAGTGCAATACACATATCCAACGGTAAATACTTGGAGGAAGACAAACTCTATTGAGGCCCAAAGATTGCAAAAGGAAGATATGCCACAAAGACATAACAAAGAGAGAAACAAGCAATCAAGCAATCAAAGATACCTATTGAAGCAAGCTATCAAAAGATACCAATTGAACCAACTAGCCCAATGATCCTAGGAGCCACAAGAATAAAGATATTATGATAAGCGCAAAGGAGTGTTCTAAAGAAACTAGAGAAGCTCCCCATGATTTGTGCACACATAAGAATTTTTTGTAGTTGAATACAAAGTGCACAAAATAGGATCATAGCTCCCCCAAAATCAATAGAAACTCACATCCAGTGCAAGTGAGCATATATGAAACAAAGCCTAGCGCTTGCAACAAGCACATGGTTGAGCAACATGTAAAAGAGACAACTTAAGAATAGGCTCAACCAAAATTATGTGTGTGAGTCATGGCGAAGCACTTGAGAAGACTAAAATTAGGATGAGCATTAAGCATCAACATAGTCTTGGAAGAATGAGGCACACGATGCAAGACCTATCATTCCCACACACAACTGGCAAATGGGTTCACAAGCTTACTAAAAAGCAAAATAGAACCTATGCTTGTGACAACCCGTGGTGAAGATAGACGAGGAGAGGCTCATCAAGACGAGGGATACCAATTAAGATGGCAAAAGCCTTGTAAAGATAAGCAAGAGGACAATAATCTTCACCACACAAGAGTGCAACAAGATGCAATGATAGAGGACACGCACTCAAGGCAAAAGCTTTCACGGAGCCACCAAAGAAATAACATAAGAAAGACAAGGTGGACGTGAAAGAAAGGATGTCAACTAGAGATGTAATTTCTCTCAAGTGTATAAGGTTCTATGTAGAGGAAATCATGATGATATATATATCTACAAAGAAGGATGTACACCCGAAATAGTTACAACACGAAGGAACAAGATATCCACAAAGAAGTCATAAATAAACCAATAAGATATTTGCTTGAAAGCATAGCACTTGGCTAGATATGGTCTTATTGTATATAAATGAAGTCCAAACACACATCCATCAAAGGCATCACAACTAGCAACAAGAGATCATCGTTGGGATGCTTTGAGAAAGGAAACAAGTATCACAAGATATGAAATGAATATCATGCCAAGATACACCCTACACAAGGTTGAATGCAAGAGGGGAAAGCATGAATAGATACTTGTTACCGAGATATCATTGGAAGGATGTAGTAGATACCAATTGAAGGTAGATAGTAGTTCATTGATCATCCTAGCTTGACTCCAATATGCACATGGTGACAAAACCTTCCTTGTGAGTGAGCCGAGCATCCAATGCATCTCCAAATGTTCCTAGAAGAACAACACAAACTAAACGGTACCCAAACTTATCGGGACCAAATAGTTAGAAACACCAATACATAGGACAAACTCCACATAAATATGTGCATATAGATATGAAAAAGAATTTTATGCACATCTCATCCAAATTGAGACTAGGTGGAATTTCCCCTATATATTGAGTTAAAGAAAGAAAGCAAGCCAAATAAAATACATGAAGTAAACATGCATGCTCAAGACTTTCAAAACCCGAAACCAAAAGACAAAGAAATGCCAAGTGAAAAGGATACCAAATTGAGAAATCATCACTTGGAAGATATCATTAAAGATACATCAAGGAATGAGATATCCATTGATACACATTAAATTAAAGATGTCAAACTCCCAAAGAGAGGATGGTTCCAAACAAACCAAGCTCTCAACAAAGTTTCATGATGGCACAAGGTACCAAAAGAAAACGACTTGCCTTCCACAAACACACACTTGATAAGGATCACAAGAAGAGTGTTCTAAAGAAAATAGGATAGCTCCCCCACGAGTTGTGCATTATAGAGAATTTGCTTTTGAATACAAAATGCACAAGGTGGGATCACCACTTTCACTATATCTAGAAAACACTAGACAAGAACAAGAAATTAACAAGATCCACAAGTGGTATGGAAGACAAAGGGAGTTGACACAAACCTTGGCAAGAGAAAAGGCAAATAAAAACAAAAGCCAATGTAAAGATGACCAATAAATTCTACCACACATAAGTGACTACCAATTGTCAAAAGACAAGAAGTATTTGGAAATAATTCCCGGTGGTAGATAACAAGGAAATCCAACATCATCTTCACAACAAACACAAGCAAATTGCCACTTGTAGAGCTAACATGTCACCTAGGAACAATATAATTTAGAATATCAATTCTAGGAGACAATATCTCAAATGTACACATTTTCTAGGCTTGTACTCCCCCATAATGTGATACCAATAAGAACTTAACAAGAGACAATAAGAGGATCCAATACGAGATAATCAATGGAATTTTTAGAATATGAATTTCTCATGAGAGATATACCACCTAGCGACTAGATAATCTTGTAATATCAATATTAGATGGTATTCCTCATGTACAGACATTTATAGGATTGTGAGGTGCATAAAGCACATCACTCCCCCAAAATGGGATGTTCCATTGATCTCTCACATGAGCCAACTAGGATACAAACAAGAAGCAAAAGGCCCAACGCACGACGCACACGTACATGATGTGCAAACCAACACACACATACTTGATTTCTCAAGATAAGCAAGTTGGAAGCGCAACATATACAAACACATGCAAGGAACAAAACCAAAACATGCAAGGGGGCAAGTAGCTTTCAAAGTAAACAATTTAAGTACAAGTTACCGCAAGGAGGCACATTGGATATAGGATAGAAACTTGATAATCCAATTGACTTGGCTTGAGACAAAAAGAATGATGAAGTCCCCTTAATTCTTCATAATGTAGCCAAGTCTCCAATGCCCTCCAACAACACCTATTGATCAAGTTTGAGCTTGTTGGTCCCCAACCAAGTTGGGTCCTAAGAGGTTAGTCACAATAGGCTTGGCAACCCAAATGGTTCTTTTCTTGACACCACTTTGAGTACCAACAAACTTGGCAAACACATTGCCGACCTTATCCTTCCAAAGAGAATAGATATCATCAATAGTAATTGGGTTGGATAAGTTACCACTAGTGCATGAAGAAGCGACATGGCCTTTCTCACGACATAAGTAGCAACGTCTACTCTTCACTTTCTTCTCACTTGATTTCTCAACAAGAGAAGCATTAACTTGAGTCTTCTTGGGAAGAGACCTTTCTTCAACTTGAGGTTGAGCATGAGATTGAACTTGTGCCCTCTTCCCTTGTTGCTTGACACTAATGGCCTTCTTCTTTAATGGGCAAGATCTAACATGATGCCCTTCTACTTTGCACTTGAAGCAAACAATCTTGGCCGAATTCTTGACTTGTTCTTGGCCCTTCCTTTTGTTCATCTTGGACTTATTTTTCTTGTTGGAGTTGAATCCAAGTCCACCTTTGTCATTGGGGGATTTTTGCACACTCAAGATATTATTGAGTGTGGATTTCCCTTGATGACTCTTTTCCAAGTCTTTCTTCAAAGAAGTGACTTGGGCCTTGAGCTCTTTGATTTCCTCTACATGGTTAGTCTCAACACAAGTACTAGAGGAAGTATAAGCTTCATAGTTAGAGCAACAAGGCAAGGAAAGCAATTCATCACAAGATGTACCAATATTGTGAGTAGATGAATTACAAGGACTAGCACATGGCAATATACTATTTTGACTAGAAGTAGTGCTAGTATCCACATGAGGCTCACTAGATGTTACCTTAGCAATCATGGCCTCATGAGATATCTTTAGCACACTATGGGATACTAGAAGATCATCATGAGAGCTTGAGAGCTTTTCCAATTTCCCATAATTGCTAGATAGCACCTCAAGTTGAGCCCGTAGCTCAACATTCTCCTTCAAAATGGATGCTTCACAAGTAATAGAGTTAGTAGCACAAGCATCATCATTTACAACAATAGGAGAGGACAACTTGGCAAGGTCTTTTAAATAAGAACCTTCAAGTTGGGCATGAGACTCGGTGAGTTTGATGAGCTCACCCTTGATGACCCTTAAGCCATTTTCGAGGTGCTCAAAATCCTCAAGGAGTCTAGCATGAGAAACTTCAAGCTTGGCATTCTTAGTTTTGAAATCATTGGCCACCTCAAGAGCTCTATCATGAGATTCCCTCACTCTAGATAATTCTAGAGCAAAAGTCTCCTCAAGAGATTCGGAGGTAGTTTGTTCATGTTCAAGAGCTTGAGATAGCTCCGCGATCTCATTTGCGTAATCACGCCCATGAGCTTCCATTTTCTCAATGGTGACCTCATGCTCCTCTAGATGAGATTCCAACTCCTCAATGTATTTCTTGCCATCAATGGCAATGGATATTATTTCCATGAGGTTGGAACGAGCAATTTTATTTTTATGAAGAGCTTTAAAAATCATTTCCCCCTTAGTTTTTAGGGAGGCAACATTATCATTCTCTTCATCATTATCCTCATCATCATTAGCATCAACATCATCATCAAGAGACATATTGGGCTACAAAGTAGGAGATACCTTTGACGCCTTAGCCATAAGGAAAAAAGCAATAGATGATGATGTAGGATCCCTTGAGGCACCATTAAACACCACATCTTGTTCCATGGAGTGTTCGGTTTCCTCTACGTTGTTAGCACAACAATTCGAGGAAATAGATGCATTTTTATCATGGCAACAAGACATAGCAAGCATATCATCATGAGATTTAGTCAAGCAATTTCTACATGATATGCAAGGACTATCAACACAAGCATGTGAAACATTTGGAGTGCTAGAAGTGTTAAAGTCCAAAGATGAAGCATTGCAATAAGAAAGTGATGAAGGATTATCAACAATAAGCCCACTATCATCATTGCAATGAACACCACTACTCACCATGTCATTACCTTGTGGCGAACCACATGTAGGTGAAGTAGAAGAAGTTGAGAATGGAACACGGCCGGAGGTGGAGGGAGAACAATCATCCTTACAAAACTTGGACACGCCATATTTATCTTGAAGCTTTGTCCACAACTCATGAGCATCCCGGAACGGAATGAGTTTAAATATAGCTACATTGCTCAAAGCATCGAAAAGCACATTAGAAGCTTGAGCATTGAGATAAGAGTTTTTCTCATCCTCTAAAGATAATCTTTGGGGATCCTTTGGAGGAGAAAAACCCATATCTACAATTCGCTCTAAATTTGGGTCCATGACCCTAAAGAGATTAAGCATGTGAATTACCCAAACATCAAAATTTGTGCCATCGAAACTAAGAGTGTCAGAGAATTCTAATCCCCTAGTCGACATCTTTACTCTCTAGGCAATTAGCCCAGCAAAGAGAGACGAGGCTCTGATACCAATTGAAAGATCGAGGATGTCGCCTAGAGGGGGGGTGAATAGGCATTTCAAAATAATTATGGTTTAGGCTTGAACAAATGCAGAATAAACCTAACGATTAATTTGTCAAGCACAAAACCTACAACAACCAGGCTCACCTATATGCACCAACAACTTATGCTAAGCAAGGTAAGCAACTATGTGATAGCAAGATATATGACAAAGAACAATATGGCTATCACAAAGTAAAGTGCATAAGTAAAGGGCTCGGGTAAGAGATAACCGAGGCACGCAGGGACGATGATGTATCCCGAAGTTCACACCCTTGCGGATGCTAATCTCCGTTTGGAGCGGTGTGGAGGCACAATGCTCCCCAACAAGCCACTAGGGCCACCGTAATCTCCTCACGCCCTCGCATAATGCAAGATGCCGTGATTCCACTAAGGGACCCTTGAGGGCGGTCACCGAACCCGTACAAATGGCAACCCTTGGGGGCAGTCACCGAACCCGTACACTTTGGCAACCCTTGGGGGCGGTCACCGGTACCCGTCAAATTGCTTGGGGCGATCTCCACAACCTAATTGGAGACCCCGACGCTTGCTCGGAGCTTTACACCACAATGATTGAGCTCCGAACACCACCAACCGTCTAGGGCGCCCAAGCACCCAAGAGGAACAAGATCAAGGGCACCAAGCACCCAAGAGTAATAAGCTTCTCAACTTGTAACTTCCACGTATCATCGTGGAGAACTCAAACCGATGCACCAAATGCAATGGCAAGGGCACATGGAGTGCCCAAGTCCTTCTCTCTCAAATCCCACCGAAGCAACTAATGCTAGGGAAGAAAAAGAGAGGAAGAACAAGAAGGAGAACACCAAGAACTCCAAGATCTAGATCCAAGGAGTTCCCCTCACATAGAGGAGAAAGTGATTGGTGGAAATGTGGATCTAGATCTCCTCTCTCTTTTCCCTCAAAAACTAGCAAGAATCCATGGAGGGATTGAGAGTTAGCAAGCTCGAAGAAAGTCAACAAATGGGGGAAGAACACAAGCTCAAAGGATAAGGTTCAATGGAGAAGAAGACCCCCTTTTATAGGTGGGGAAAATCCCAACTGTTATGCTCACAGCCCGCACAGAGCGGTACTACCGCTCCAAGGAGCGGTACTACCGCTAGGGCGGTAGTACCCCTTCGAACCACAACAGCGAGGAGGCAAAAAGGCCAGAAGAACCGTTGGAGCGGTAGTACCGCTTGACCTCACGGTACTACCGCTAGGGGTAGCGGTACTACTGCTAAGGGTAGCGGTACTACTGCTTGCGAGTGGTACTAAAAAATTACATCCGTGCCTACCACCGCTGGACTTGTGATGAGTTTTTGGTCCCGAGCGGAAGTAGCCACGGAAATAGCCGCGGTAGTACCGCTCCCAAGAGTGGCAGTAAAATATTACTTCCGCTCCTACCCGCGGTAGTACCGCTGCAGCCTTTTCAGAACACCAAAACTATCACAACTTCTGCAAACGGACTCCAAATTCGACGAAACCAAGTTTGTTGGAAAGCTAGAGACAAGGGCTAACACAATCTTGACAGAAATACCAATAATAAGCAAAATAGAAAAGGCCCAAAAGAAAATGGTGAGAACCCTTCCTCGGATAAGACCGGTAAAACCTCCAACACCGAAAACATCATAGAAGACGCATGCAAACTCCGTTTTCGATGAACTCAAGATTGTCATCAAGATGACCATAAGCTCTAAGACTCACAAAGAGAATCAAACAAGAACCAAGAAACATGATGCAAGGATGCAATGGTTTGAGCTCTCGACGAATGATACGATCAAGCTACTTACTTGAGAGCCCCCCTTGATAGTACGGCTATCGATCCTATAACCCGGTCTCCAAACTATCACCATGAGACCGGTAAAATATAAAACCTATCAAGGGCAAACCTTTGCGTTGCACGAAGTCCACTTGAGCTAGATGATGACGATCTTGACTCCCTCAAGTTGGACCACCTTTCTTGATTGCATTCGCTCGATGAAGACTAGTTGATTGCTCCCCCATACTCCACTATGGGTGAGCCACTCTTTGGCACATCTTCACAAGTCCATTGTGTTGGGGAACGTTGCATAAAATAAAAAAATTCCTACGTTCACCAAGATCAATCTATGAGTTCATCTAGCAACGAGAGAGGGGAGTGCATCTACATACCCTTGTAGATCGCGAGCGGAAGCGTTCAAGAGAACGGGGTTGAGGGAGTCATACTCGTCGTGATCCAAATCATCGGAGATCCTAGCGCCGAACGGACGACACCTCCGCGTTCAACACACATACGGTCAGCGTGACGTCTCCTCCTTCTTGATCCAGCAAGGGGGAAGGAGAGGTTGATGAAGATCCAACAACACGAAGGCGTGGTGGTGGATGTAGCAGGGTTCCGGCAGAGCTTCGCCGAGCTTCTGCGAGAGGGAGAGGTGTAGCAGGAGAGAGGGAGGCGCCAAGACTTCAGGGTGCGGCTGCCCTCCCTTCCCCCCTTTGTATAGGCGCCCTGGGGGGGGGCGCCGGCCCTGGAGATGGGATCTCCCAAGGGGGAGGGGGCGGCCAGGGGGTGGAGTGCCCCCCAAGGCAAGTGGAGGCGCCCCCCACCCTAGGGTTTCCAACCCTAGGCGCAGGGGGGCAAGGGGGGCGCACCAGCCCACCAGGGACTGGTACCCTCCCCACTTCAGCCCACGGGGCCCTCCGGGATAGGTGGCCCCACCCGGTGGACCCCCGGGACCCTTCCGGTGGTCCCGGTACAATACCGGTGACCCCCAAAACTCTCCCGATGGCCGAAACTGCACTTCCTATATATAATTCTTTACCTCCGGACCATTTCGGAACTCCTCGTGACGTCCGGATCTCATCCGGGACTCCGAACAACTTTTGGTTTGCTGCATACTCATATCTCTACAACCCTAGCGTCACCGAACCTTAAGTGTGTAGACCCTACGGGTTTGGGAGACACGTAGACATGACCGAGACGGCTCTCCGGTCAATAACCAACAGCGGGATCTGGATACCCATGTTGGCTCCCACATGCTCCTCGATGATCTCATCGGATGAACCACAATGTCGAGGATTCAAGCAACCCCGTATGCAATTCCTTTTGTCAATCGGTATTTTACTTGCCCGAGATTCGATCATCGGTATCCCAATACCTCGTTCAATCTCGTTACCGGCAAGTCACTTTACTCGTACCGTAATGCATGATCCCGTGACCATACACTTGTTCACCTTGAGCTCATTATGATGATGCATTACCGAGTGGGCCCAGAGATACCTCTCCGTCATACAGAGTGACAAATCCCAGTCTCGATCCGTGTCAACCCAACAGACACTTTCGGAGATACCTGTAGTGCACCTTTATAGTCACCCAGTTACGTTGTGATGTTTGGTACACGCAAAGCACTCCTACGGTATCCGGGAGTTACACAATCTCATGGTCTAAGGAAAAGATACTTGACATTGGAAAAGCTCTAGCAAAACGAACTACACGATCTTGTGCTATGCTTAGGATTGGGTCTTGTCCATCACATCATTCTCCTAATGATGTGATCCCGTTATCAATGACATCCAATGTCCATAGTCAGGAAACCATGACTATCTGTTAATCAACGAGCTAGTCAACTAGAGGCTCACTAGGGACATATTGTGGTCTATGTATTCACACGTGTATTACGATTTCCGGATAATACAATTATAGCATGAATAAAAGACAATTATCATGAACAAGGAAATATAATAATAAACCTTTTATTATTACCTCTAGGGCATATTTCCAACAGTCTCCCACCTGCACTAGAGTCAATAATCTAGTTACATTGTGATGAATCAAACACCCATAGAGTTCTGGTGTTGATCATGTTTTGCTCGCGGAAGAGGTTTAGTCAATGGATCTGCGACATTCAGATCCGTATGTACTTTGCAAATATCTATGTCTCCATCTTGAACATTTTCACGGATGGAGTTGAAACGACGCTTGATGTGCCTGGTCTTCTTGTGAAACCTAGGCTCCTTAGCAAGGGCAATAGCTTCAGTGTTGTCACAGAAGAGAGTGATTGGCCCCGACGCATTGGGTATGACTCCTAGGTCGGTGATGAACTCCTTCATCCATATTGCTTCATGTGCTGCCTCCGAGGCTGCCATGTACTCCGCTTCACATGTAGATCCCGCCACGACGCTCTGCTTGCAACTGCACCAGCTTACTGCTCCACGATTCAACATATACACATATTCGGTTTGTGACTTAGAGTCATCTAGATCTGCGTCGAAGCTAGCGTCGACGTAACCCTTTACGACGAGCTCTTCGTCACCTCCATAAACGAGAAACATGTCCTTTGTCCTTTTCAGGTACTTCAGGATATTCTTGACCGCTGTCCAGTGTTCCTTGCCGGGATTACTTTGGTACCTTCCTACCAAACTTACGGCAAGGTTTACATCAGGTCTGGTACACAGTATGGCATACATAATAGATCCCATGGCTGAGGCATAGGGGATGACACTCATCTCTTTTTATCTTTTGCCGTGGTCGGGCATTGAGCCGAGCTCAATCTCACACCTTGTAATACACGCAAGAACCCTTTCTTGGACTGGTCCATTTTGAACTTCTTCAATATCTTGTCAAGGTATGTGCTTTGTGAAAGACCTATGAGGCGTCTCGATCTATCCCTGTAGATCTTGATGCCCTAATATGTAAGCAGCTTCTCCAAGGTCCTTCATTGAAAAACACTTATTCAAGTAGGCCTTAATGCTGTCCAAAAGTTCTGTATCATTTCCCATCAAAAGTATGTCATCTACATATAATATGAGAAATGCTACAGTGCTCCCACTCACTTTCTTGTAAACCCAGGCTTCTCCATAAGTCTGCATAAACCCAAATGCTTTGATCATCTCATCAAAGCGAATGTTCCAACTCCGAGATGCTTGCACCAGCCCATAAATGGATCGCTGGAGCTTGCATACCTTGTTAGCATTCTTAGGATCGACAAAACCCTCCGGCTGCATCATATATAGTTCTTCCTTAAGATGTCGGTTAAGGAATGCCGTTTTGACGTCCATCTGCCATATCTCATAATCATAGTATGCGGCAATTGCTAACATGATTCGGACGGACTTCAGCTTTGCTAAGGGAGAGAAAGTCTCATCGTAGTCAACCCCTTGAACTTGCCGATAACCCTTAGCGACAAGTCGAGCTTTATAGATGGTAATATTACCATCTGCGTCCGTCTTCTTCTTAAAGATCCATTTGTTTTCTATCGCTCGCCGATCATTGGGCAAGTCTGTCAAAGTCCATACTTTGTTTTCATACATGGATTATATCTCGGATTGCATGGCTTCAAGCCATTTGTTGGAATCTGGGCCCGCCATCGCTTCTTCATAGTTTGAAGATTCACCGTTGTCTAACAACATGATTTCTAGGACAGGGTTGCCATACCACTCTGGTGTGGAACGTGTCCTTGTGGACCTACGAAGTTCAGTAGCAACTTGATCCAAAGTACCTTGATCATCATCATTAACTTCCTCTCTAGTTGGTGCAGGCACCACAGGAACATTTTCCTGAGCTGCACTACTTTCCGGTTCAAGAGGTAGTACTTCATCGAGTTCTACTTTCCTCCCACTTACTCCTTTCGAGAGAAACTCTTTTTCCAGAAAGGATCCGTTCTTGGCAACAAAGATCTTGCCCTTGGATCTTAAGTAGAAGGTATACCCAATGGTTTCCTTAGGGTATCCTATGAAGACGCATTTTTCTGACTTGGTTTCGAGCTTTTCAGGTTGAAGTTTCTTGACATAGGCATCGCATCCCCAAACTTTTAGAAACGGCAGCTTAGGTTTCTTCCCAAACCATAATTCATACGGTGTCGTCTCAACGGATTTAGACAGAGCCCTATTTAAAGTGAATGTAGCTGTCTCTAGAGTGTATCCCCAAAATGATAGCGGTAAATCGGTAAGAGACATCATAGATCGCACCATATCCAATAGAGTGCGATTACGACGTTCGGACACACCGTTACGCTGAGGTGTTCCAGGCGGCGTGAGTTGTGAAACGATTCCACATTTTCTTAAGTGTGTACCAAACTCGTGACTTAAATATTCTCCTCCACGATCTGATCGTAAGAATTTTATCTTTCGGTCACGTTGATTCTCTACCTCATTTTGAAATTCCTTGAACTTTTCAAAGGTCTCTGACTTGTGTTTCATCAAGTAGACATACCCATATCTACTCAAGTCATCAGTGAGAGTGAGAACATAACGATATCCTCCGTGAGCCTCAACGCTCATTGGACCGCACACATCGGTATGTATGATTTCTAATAAGTTGATTGCTCGCTCCATTGTTCCGGAGAACGGAGTCTTGGTCATTTTGCCCATGAGGCATGGTTCGCATGTGTCAAATGATTCATAATCGAGAGACTCTAAAAGTCCATCAGCATGGAGGTTCTTCATGCGCTTGACACCAATGTGACCAAGGCGGCAGTGCCACAAGTATGTGGGACTATCGTTATCAACTTTACATCTTTTGGTATTCACACTATGAATATGTGTAACATTACGTTCGAGATTCATTAAGAATAAACCATTGACCATCGGGGCATGACCATAAAACATATTTCTCATATAAATAGAACAGCCATTATTCTCGGATTTAAATGAGTAGCCATCTCGTATTAAACGAGATCCAGATACAATGTTCATGCTCAAACTTGGCACTAAATAACAATTATTGAGGTTTAAAACTAATCCTGTAGGTAAATGTAGAGGTAGCGTGCCGACGGCGATCACATCGACCTTGGAACCATTCCCAACGTGCATCGTCACCTCGTCCTTCGCCAGTCTCCGCTTATTCCGCAGCTCCTGCCGTGAGTTATAAATATGAGCAACGGCACCAGTATCAAATACCCAGGAGTTACTACGAGTACTGGTAAGGTACACATCAATTACATGTATATCAAATATACCTTTAGTGTTGCCGGCCTTCTTGTCTGCTAAGTATTTGGGGCAGTTCCGCTTCCAGTGACCCTTCCCTTTGCAATAAAAGCACTCAGTCTCAGGCTTGGGTCCATTCTTTGACTTCTTCCCGGCAACTGGCTTACCGGGTGCGGCAACATCCTTGCCGTCCTTCTTGAAGTTCTTCTTACCCTTACCCTTCTTGAACTTGGTGGTTTTATTGACCATCAACACTTGATGTTCTTTCTTGATTTCTACCTCTGCCGACTTCAGCATTGAAAATACTTCAGGAATAGTTTTCACCATCCCCTGCATATTGTAGTTCATCACAAAGCTCTTGTAGCTTGGTGGGAGCGACTAAAGGATTCTATCAATGACCGCCTCGTCCGGGAGGTTAATGTCCAGCTGGGACAGGCGGTTGTGCAACCCAGACATTTTGAGTATGTGCTCACTGACAGAACTATTTTCCTCCATCTTACAACTATAGAACTTGTCAGAGACTTCATATCTCTCGACCCGGGCATGAGCTTGAAAAACCATTTTCAACTCCTCGAACATCTCATATGCTCCGTGTTGCTCAAAATGCTTTTGGAGCCCCGGTTCTAAGCTATAAAGCATGCCGCACTGAACGAGGGAGTAATCATCAGCATGTGACTGCCAAGCGTTCATAACGTCTTGGTTCTCTGGGATGGGTGCTTCACCTAGCGGTCCTTCTAGGACATATGCTTTCTTGGCAGCTATGAGGATGATCCTCAGGTTCCGGACCCAGTCCGTATAGTTGCTGCCATCATCTTTCAGCTTGGTTTTCTCTAGGAACACATTGAAGTTCATGTTGACATGAGCGTTGGCCATTTGATCTACAAGACATATTTTGCAAAGATTTTAGACTAAGTTCATGATAATTAAGTTCATCTAATCAAATTATTTAATGAACTCCCACACAGATTAGACATCCCTTTAGTCATCTAAGTGTTACACGGTCCGAGTCGACTAGGCCGTGTCCGATCATCATGTGAGACGGACTAGTCATCATCGGTGAACATCTCCATGTTGATCGTATCTTTCATACGACTCATGTTCGACCTTTCGGTCTCTGTGTTCTGAGGCCATGTCTGTACATGCTAGGCTCGTCAAGTTAACCTAAGTGTTTTGCATGTGTAAAACTGTCTTACACCCGTTGTATGTGAACGTAGGAATCTATCACACCCGATCATCACGTGGTGCTTCGAAACGACGAACTTTAGCAACGACGCACAGTTAGGGAGAACACTTTCTTGAAATTATTATAAGGGATCATCTTATTTACTACCGTCGTTCTAAGTAAACAAGATGCATAAACATAATAAACATCACATGCAATTATATAGTAGTGACATGATATGGCCAATATCATATAGCTCCTTTGATCTTCATCTTCGGGGCTCCATGATCATCTTCGTCACCGGCATGACACCGTGATCTCCATCATCATGATCTCCATCATCGTGTCTCCATGAAGTTGCTCACCAACTATTACTTTTACTACTATGGCTAACGGTTTAGCAATAAAGTAAAGTAATTACATGGCGTTAAATCATTGACACGCAGGTCATACAATAATTAAGACAACTCCTATGGCTCTTGCCGGTTATCATACTCATCAACATGCAAGTCGTGATTCCTATTACAAGAACATGATCTCATACATCACAATATATCATTCATCATTCATCACAACTTTTGGCCATATCACATCACAAGGCAATTGCTGCAAAAACAAGTTAGACGTCCTCTAATTGTTGTTGCATCTTTTACGTGGCTGCAATAGGGTTCTAGCAAGAACAAGCCACAACGTGATTTGTCAACTTCTATTTATCCTTTATAAGGACCCTTTTCATCGAATCTGCTCCAACTAAAGTGGGAGAGACAGACACCCGCTAGCCACCTTATGCAACTAGTGCATGTCAGTCGGTGGAACCTGTCTCACATAAGCGTACGTGTAAGGTCGGTCCGGGCCGCTTCATCCCACAATACCGCTGAAGCAAAATAAGACTAGTAGCGGCAAGAAAGTTGACAACATCTATGCCCACAACAGATTTGTGTTCTACTCGTGCAATAGAAAACTATGCATAGACCTAGCTCATGATGTCACTGTTGGGGAACGTTGCATAAAATAAAAAATTTCCTACGTTCACCAAGATCAATCTATGAGTTCATCTAGCAACGAGAGAGGGGAGTGCATCTACATACCCTTGTAGATCGCGAGCGGAAGCGTTCAAGAGAACGGGGTTGAGGGAGTCGTACTCGTCGTGATCCAAATCACCGGAGATCCTAGCGCCGAACGGATGGCACCTCCGCGTTCAATGCACGTACGGTCAGCGTGACGTCTCCTCCTTCTTGATCCAGCAAGGGGGAAGGAGAGGTTGATGAAGATCCAGCAGCACGACGGCGTGGTGGTGGATGCAGCAGGGTTCCGGCAGAGCTTCGCCGAGCTTCTGCGAGAGGGAGAGGTGTAGCAGGGGAAAGGGAGGCGCCAAGACTTCAGGGTGCGGCTGCCTCCCCTCCCCCCCTTTATATAGGCCCCCTGGGGGGAGGGGGGCGCCGGCCCTGGAGATGGGATCTCCCAAGGGGGGCGGCGGCCAGGGGGTGGAGTGCCCCCCAAGGCAAGTGGAGGCGCCCCCCCATCCTAGGGTTTCCAACCCTAGGCACAGGGGGGGCAAGGGGGGGCGCACCAGCCCACTAGAGGCTGGTCCCCTCCCCACTTCAGCCCATGGGGCCCTCCGGGATAGGTGGCCCCACCCGATGGACCCCCGGGACCCTTCCGGTGGTCCCGGTACAATACCGGTGACCCCCGAAACTCTCCTGATGGCCGAAATTGCACTTCCTATATATAATTCTTTACCTCCGGACCATTCCAGAACTCCTCGTGATGTCCGGGATCTCATCCGGGACTCCGAACAACTTTCGGTTTGCTGCATACTCATATCTCTACAACCCTAGCGTCACCGAACCTTAAGTGTGTAGACCCTACGGGTTCGGGAGACACGTAGACATGACCGAGACGGCTCTCCGGTCAATAACCAACAGCGGGATCTGGATACCCATGTTGGCTCCCACATGCTCCTCGATGATCTCATCAGATGAACCACGATGTCGAGGATTCAAGCAACCCCGTATACAATTCCCTTTGTCAATCGGTATTTTACTTGCTCGAGATTCGATCGTCGGTATCCCAATACCTCGTTCAATCTCGTTACCGGCAAGTCACTTTACTCGTACCGTAATGCATGATCCCGTGACCAGACACTTGTTCACCTTGAGCTCATTATGATGATGCATTACCGAGTGGGCCCAGAGATACCTCTCCGTCATACAGAGTGACAAATCCCAGTCTCGATCCGTGTCAACCCAACAGACACTTTCGGAGATACCTGTAGTGCACCTTTATAGTCACCCAGTTACGTTGTGACGTTTGGTACACCCAAAGCACTCCTACGGTATCCGGGAGTTACACGATCTCATGGTCTAAGGAAAAGATACTTGACATTGGAAAAGCTCTAGCAAAACGAACTACACGATCTTGTGCTATGCTTAGGATTGGATCTTGTCCATCACATCATTCTCCTAATGATGTGATCCCGTTATCAATGGCATCCAATGTCCATAGTCAGGAAACCGTGACTATCTGTTAATCAACGAGCTAGTCAACTAGAGGCTCACTAGGGACATATTGTGGTCTATGTATTCACACGTGTATTACGATTTCCGGATAATACAATTATAACATGAATAAAAGACAATTATCATGAACAAGGAAATATAATAATAATCCTTTTATTATTGCCTCTAGGGCATATTTCCAACACATTGATACCATAATGGACGGCAAGCTACAAGCATGATTTCTTCGTGATGCTCCACTTGAACTTGCACAACACAACCTTGATTTGATGTCATCCTCCATGGGTTGTATGTGATCTTCCTCTTGACGCAAGCCCATGGAAGATAACCATGGGATCGCTTGATCCCTCTCGGTACATCTTCTACGCTTTGTGTGTTGATCAACTTGAAACACTCTCTATACTTAGTCTTGATCAACCTTGAATCTTTCCAACTCTATTCATTTGGATGATGTAAGACCAATCTTTGGATAATTCCTTAATAACACCTTGGTCATCACAAACTCTCCTTGAAACCAACAAATGGACTCCAAGAAAAGCCTATGGACAAACCCTCCAAATATAACTCAAGGCAACCATTACTCCATAGAGATGGTCATCAATTACCAAAACCAAACATGGGGGCACCGCATGTTCTTTCACTCCTCCACCACCACATCGTCCTCCTCCACCACCACCACCTCCTCCTCCTCCTCCAACTCGTCCTCCGGATGCGCTGCATCCGGAGGGAGCCCCACGGCAATTCGGGCTTGCGCGTTGCCCGGATCTGCTCAAGGAGCTTGAGTCGGCGCTCCGGCATTAGAAATGGCTCGCTCCTCACCCAGAGGCGTGGGAGGTACTAGGTGGACAGGGGGTGGGGTAGAAAGTGGTAGCAGCGGTGGACAAGCGGAGAAAAATATGGATGGTGGGGTTCTAGCGCCGCCGGTCGACTTAAATAGCGGCACCATGAGGCCCGCCAGAGCAGTGACATCGTCCAACGAAAGAGACGAGCTTCGGACCGTCGGGTTTCCAGGCGTTTCCCATGGAACTCCGTCGTCAGTCCGATGTGGTGGGCACGCTCGGGCGCCCCCATATCTGCCTCATATTTGGGCTAGATATGAGGGGTGTCGGAGCTAGTGTAAGAGGTTTGGATTCGACCTCTCGGTGATAAAGTATATTTGATTCATCTCGAATGTATCTATAATTTTTTATTGTTTCATGCTATTATAATATCAATTTTGAATACTTTTCATAGCAATTTTTTGTAGGCCAACCTATTAATTCAATGCTCAGAGCGAGTTGTTGTTTCCTACATGTTTTTGACTTTTCAGAGAATCCATATCTACGAAGATCAAAATATACCAAAGATTTAATATGATTTTTCCAAGTTATGAAGATTCCAGAAAATGTCAGGAGAGGCCAGGGTGCCACACCAGGCCCCCACGCGGCCAAGCCAGGCGACCAGGGGGCCGCCCACGTGGAGAGGTCGTGTGGGGTCAATGGGCCTCTCAGTCCAAACATTTGCTGGCGTTTTGAGGGTCTGCATTGCAGATACCCTTAGCGGGCTCTCTAAAAATTGAACATTAAAAAAAAGGAGAGGTCAAAGATATCTATACATGAATTTGGTTTTTGTTGTTGTGGAGCTCAACTCTTCAAGATTCATCATGAAACTTTAAAAACATGTAGAATACATCCTTCTGTACTTCTGTATACTTTCAGATATTTTGTAAACTTTAAAAAATATGATCTGCAATTTTTTTTTAAAAAAAACACAGAAAGGGGCTCCAAAACACCCCACTCTCAAAGATGAGCCTTCAAGAGCGCACAGTTTCAGCCCTTATACAGACAAGCCATCAAACCTAGTGAGCAAAATACGAACGCCGGATAATTCGAATTACACACGGCGAGTTTCCACTTTCCATCCTCTGTGCTGTCTACTGATGCCCTGTTACACACACGTAAATAATAATCATAAGTAGAACTCCCAAATATTCAAGCAAATGAAGCTAGCTCCTTCTTTCTGAAGATAATAGAAGTGACACTGATAACTATATCGTTCATATTCAATGATAAGTTGAAAGTAAGCCTTAGCAAGCAAATCAGTGAATCGCCCAGGCGATGGACTAGTGCTCAAATGTTGGTTCTATACCTAATTTTACGCTACTGTACAAGGTACTCTGCTAAGTGCTAATCTGGCGCTTTATAAGCAAAAGCTGCTAAATGCTAACTAACAGACTGTACCCTACATTACCATTTTTCAGTTCAAAGTTCAAACTTGTTTGACTATACAAGCAACAAAACTTGGGGCATACTCATGTACAAATTCAATGTAGGGTTTCCATGTTTTCATGCTAGAATGGAGTTCTATGATTATATCATTATGTAGTCACTGAAAATCAATGATCCTAAAGTGCGGTTCTACAAATTAACCACAGCATAACTATAACTTAGGGATCAACATTATACATGTTCCAGCAAT